>NC_034606.1:51526713-51537818 GCF_900095145.1 Mus pahari | reverse complement strand
GCCCCTTGGTCTAGCAAACTTTATATGACCCAGCACAGGGGGAATGCCAGGGCCAAGAAGTGAGAGTGGGTGGGTAGGGGAGCAGGGGCAGGGGGAGGGTATAGGGAACTTTCAGGATAGCATTTGAAATGTAAATAAAGAAAATATCTAATAAAAAATGGGAAAAAATAAAATTAAAAAAATTGTTTGAGTATGGTTGTGACTATGTAGGAATTTCATTTAGTGGGTCTAGAGATCTGAATCCCAGTTTTTCTAGCTCTATACAAGTTAGCGTCGCACTACTGAAAGTATTCGTCAGTGTCCACATCTTTTGGTGAAAGGTAAAGATAAGGCATCTTTTGACTCTTACCTTTTCAGGAAAACCTGACTCCACGTTATTTCCCACTGATCCTCTCTAGGGTCAGAGGCCACAGTAAATATAGTAGAGGCTCCAGGGAAGACAATTCCACCAGCCATTGCTGAGAGGGTCAGCTGGGTGTAGGAGCACAGTGCGGTGGCTCTCTTGATTCGGTCCCCAGAAGCTTGCATCACCGAGCCCTCTTGAGTCAGTCCAGCCCTGGCCATGTGTCTGTCCACAGCTGAGTTGTATCATGTCCTAGCCTAGTATGTGGGTGTGCATCCTGAATGGATGCCTTCATGACATCGCCCACACATTCTGAGCAGAAGCTCATACAGAGGCACTGTAGCCTAACATGAGGACATCCCAGGACAGCTGTCACCTCCAGTGGGTACTAAGACCCTGAGAAGGAGGACTACACTAGAGAGGCTATACTCCCAGCTGGAGGGGAGTAGGGTACACCAGCACCTTAGGGGTGGTACTGACCCCTTTGCACATATTGCCATCCCATCCCCAGAAATTCTAGGAGGTGGGCATGATGCCCTGTTTCACATGCCATAGGAAGATGCGGGACTCGCCTGAAATCAGCAGCAATGACACGGCAGAGTGGACTTCAGCCCTTAGAAGGGGGCTTATTCCATAGGAACCCTTCACCTGTGGTAGCCGCAATGCCCTGCCCTGGACCACTGTGCCTAACAGCTACTCCCAGGCAGCCCCTTGGAGTCCAGGTGCCTCCCCTGGAATTTCAAGTGAGCTGGGCTGCCTGCCATGACCTCTGTGCTGTTCCTGCCGGAGCAAGGCCCTTCCTGGAAGGCTCTGCATCAGGATGGAGATGCCGCCTGTGTGGAGGCATGGAATCCAGCCTTGTGCTCGCTCAAAAGATGCTACCCCACTGCCTCTTCTACTCCTGCTTTGAGAAGCTGCAACAAACAATTTGGAGACTTCGAAGCTTTTATGGCGTCTATGTTTAAACCATTCCAATTCTTTTCCCTTTAACCTGAGTGATTGTCCCCACAATGATGCTTAACTGAATGAAACTGTGGCATAGTTGAAATGTTCTGTCATGTCACACACACACACACACACACACACACACACACAAACAGAAACATCAAGGAATTTCTTGTCTTCTTCCTCTAACTAAGGTCAGTGTTTTCTCTCTCTCTCTCTCTCTCTCTCTCTCTCTCCATCCTTAGTTTTTAAAACTGAGTCTTTCACTGAACTCTGGAGAGACTGGCTGACCAGCAAGCCCTCAGGACCTCCTGTCTCTACCTCCCAAGAGCTAGGAGTCCAGGTGCATACCACCAAACACTTGAGTTCTATGTCTGTGCTGGGGATTTGAACTTGAGTCCTCACACTTGTGTAGCCAAACATTCTAACCACTAAGCCACACCCCTCCCACCCTATTCTCTTTCTTGACAGCAAATACTTGGTTCTGTTCAAGCGAGAAAATGATGTGGGTCGTGGGCAAGGGGAATCATGAATATGCAAGTTGTAGTGGCTATTCCTGGTTGTCAACTTGACTATATTTGAAATGAACTACAATCCAGAATTGGAAGGCTCACCAGTGAACCTAATCTGGAGACTGGGAGATAGAAATTTCTGATCTGGATCTTGGTATGGAGATCTTGAGACACAGTGGTGATTGAATCCAGAAGATTAAGACAGGGAGATCTCCGAGTCCAAGNNCATCTGGGATTAAAGGTGTGGTGGNACACACCTTTAATCTGGGCTACACCTTCTGCTGGGGACCATATAAGGACATTGGAAGAAGGGAGTCGGGCTCTCACTCTCTCGACTTCTTGCGGTGTGGGACTCAGCAACTGCTAGATCCTTGGACTTCCATTCACAGCTACTACTGAACCATTGTTGGGATTTGGACTGCAGACTGTAAGTCAACAATAAATTCCTTTACTATATAGATTCTATCTGCAAGTTCTGTGACTCTAGAGAACCCTGACTAATACACAAGTGTAACTGTATGTGGGGGTGGCCTGTACGCATGTGTGAAAGTGTACAGAGGGCAGAGGTCAATCTTGGGCCTCATGTGTCAGGGCTTGTCCATTGTTGTTGTTGTTTTATTTGTTTGGGATTTTGTTTGTTTGGGGAGGGTTGTTTGTTTGTTGTTTGTTTGTTGTTTGTTTGTTTGTTTCATTTTTTGAGGCAGGGTCTCTCATTGGCCTGGAGCTTGCCAATCAACCTAAACTGGCTAACCAGTAAACCCCAGAGACCTGCCCCTCCACCTCTCCAGGATTACAAGTGGCTGCTGTGCCTGGCTTTACTGTTCTCTTTGTTAACATGAATGACTACACCTGACTTTTCTAGGAGGGTTCCAGGGATCAAACTCAAGACCCTGGGCTTGTGTGGCACATTCTTTACCCACTGAGCCGTCTCTCTGGCCCTATCTTTTTTCTTTTTTTGTTTTGTTTTGTTTTGGTTTTTGGTTTTTCAAGACAGGGTTTCTCTGTGTAGCCCTGGCTGTCCTGGAACTCACTCTGTAGACCAGGCTGGCCCTGAACTCAGAAATTCACCTGCCTCTGCCTCCCAAGTGCTGGGATTAAAGGTGTGTGCCACCATGCCCGGCTTCTCTGGCCCTATCTTTTCTTTTCTTTGCTAACTTAAATACTTTCTCCATAATGCAGGCTTCATTGTGAATTTCACAAATGTTGGTGATTTTTGGAATTCTCAAGAGAGTAGGACATTCACCATGCTGTGGAGGTGGATCCCCAGAACTGAGACTTCATGTCCATTCCCTGCCCAGCAGGCTCCAGAATCTTCCATGCAGTCTGGGCCTGAGAGTGATATCTCCCAGAGTAGAACCTCACCACATCTTCTTGTTTGTCTCACTTGGCCTAGCATCCTCAGCGCTGCCATAGCCTGAAAGATGCTATGCTGTCTCTTTCACTTCTGCTTTGAGAAGCTGCAATAAAAAATAAAAATAAAAAAAATGAGGCTTTTGAAGCTTTCATCACATCTGTGCTTGAATACCTTAAACATAGTTCACGTTGCATCTGGGACAGGCGTCTCTTCCTGATGAAGACTCTGTAATATTCTGTTGCAGTCTATACAAGGTCTATTCATTTATCACTTGGCAAGCATATTCAGGTCCATCCACAGAATGGAAATTAGACAAAAAGCAAGATAAATCTCACAGAAAACAAAGAAACAGGCGGGAAAATTGAGGGGTTTCTGTATTAGAAAACCAACTGAATGTTCCAGTAACCAATATGCAACACCTGTAGTTTTGTTTGCCTGTGAGAGAACAGACGAATCTCTGGGAAATGTAACTCAAAGCATAAAACACACAAAAATACATAAATTATAAGGGTGCTGTGTGTGGTTTTATGTTGAGTAATAATATAGTTTTGAATTCACAATGAAATGGAGCATTTCCCTAGAAAAATAAAAATTCTAAAAACCCTAGACAAACTCAATGAGTATAAACAATGCAAAGAAAAATGTAAATGCAATTTAAGCACCTCTCCACTCTTCCTGGCTTAGCCAGCTTCAAATAACATATTTCCAGTGCCAGATAAACAGCTCCAGACCATTGAAGTAGGTCCCTCATTTGTTTGTTAACAGCACTTAACCTTGAACCAAAACCTTAGCTTGGCGATATTCGAGAGAACCACAGGCCAATCTCACTCATTCACAGGCACTCCAAGTCCTTCCCCTTGCACCGTAGCAGTGTGGACGCCTCAAGCTTTGTCCTCAGGCCCAGCATGGAACAAAGCTGTGAAGAAGTAGACACTCTACATACAAGTCCATCAACAGAGCTAGCACATCATCAGCTGGCAGGGACGGGCACCCGAGGACTGTGGGCAGCAAGTCCTAAAGGGCTGGGGGAGTCATATGATGCTCCAGCTCAGAGAGGAGGAGGAAGAAGAAGACAGATGTAGGCCTGCATTATGCTAGGGAGAGAGGACAGGCACAAGGAAACCCCGTGCAGGGGGAGATGTTAAGTGATGTGGATGTCCTAAGGCCGCTATGACCAAGCATAAGGGACTTCACAGCATTAGCAACTGAGAGCCACAAGTCCAGCACCAAGGTGTGAGCAGACAGCGCTTACCCATCATAAGAGGGAAATCATTATGCTCTATTTTCAGCCTGGGGCACACTTAGTGTTCATCAGAGATTCACAGGTAAGCAGGGGGCACCAGGCCCTGTCTTTCCTAGAGAACAGCTGGCACCGGTTCATCCAAAAGTTCTCAGTGTGTCCTGGGGTTGAAAAGTCACAGGCAGTCAGCTACACGACTGAGGCCACCCATCAGAAAAGAAGGGAATCTCGAGTTCCAGGATATGGATTAAGTAAGGCTTCATGTATCCTGAACCAGTAGGACAGGGGATCTGGGAGGGAGCCATGCTAGACCCTGGGAAGTCTGTGCCTTCCTGAAGAACCCAGTCAATGAGGGATCCAAGGGGGAAGGAAGACACAATTAAGAATATAAAAACCACAGTTTTGCGTCATAACATCAGGGCATTGGGGTGCCCCTATGAACAGTGGGTGCAGGTCAAAGACTTTTTACCTTTGCAGTGCTGGTAAAAGTAACCCCCATCTCCTGGATCTGCCTGGGTGCCAAGAGCAGAATGTCTTGGTATGATGTCAACTAGAGTCAACTTGACTCTCTACAACTGTGATGTCTCTACAGTTGACTGGCTTTGGAGTCATGAAGGAGACAGACCCCTTGGTGTGTCTGCAAAGTTGTTTCTGGAGATGCTGAGGAGGGGGAAAGAGCCACTTGAGTATGGGCAGCACCATCCATGGACTGGAGTTACTGACTGAGTAAAAGGGGGCGGGGGGGGGGAAGCAAGCTGAGGACCAGTGTTCTCTCTCTCTCTGCTTCCCTACTGCAGATGCTGTGTGACCTGCTGCCTTGTGCCTCCACCACTATGCCTTCCCCATCACACATGACCTCCTAACCCAGGAAGTTAGTTGTTTTACCCATAGCAACGAGGAAAGTAATTAAATCCAGCTGGGGTGGCATATGCCTTTAAGTCTAGCAGTCAAGATGCAGAGACAGGTGGATCTCTGTGTGTTCAAAGCCAGCCTGGTCTAAAATAAAAAAAAAAAATTTATATAATCAGTTAAGAAGAAAGAGTGTTTCCAGAAATGAGTAATCATGGGGCAGAACTTTCCCTCAGAGCAGACAGCATCATGCTTACCAAGAAGCCATCTATAAATCTCCAAATAATCCAAGAGAAATTGCCTTATCATATATGTACATACACAAAGCTTAGCTGTTTGACTCAATTATAAATAAAATATTAAAAATCTATACTTCTCCTATATAATAGCAGTGAGCAGTTAATGCCCATAATGGGAAAAGAAAGCAGTTTGCTCAAAATAGCAATTGAGAAAAAAAAAATCACATCAGACCTAGAGTAACTGCAGTTAAAAAGTCGGTGTTTGTGGCAGGGAAAAATATTATAGGTTTCATTGAGAAAATGTGCATGTATGTGGAGAACATGATATATTATGGAAAGTCCCAACATCATAAATAGGTCAGTTTTCCTAAATACGTTAAATATTTGCCCCAGTCCTAGTGGGAGTTCAAGCTGAGAAACAAGAATGAAATACCACACAAAAGCATGTCAGGTCTTTCCTGGCACCCAAGGAGAGGAGAATTGAAAAGGGAGTTTGGGATTGGAGGGGGAAAGGGGACCCCTCCTCCCTACCAGTTATGGAAATGTACACATAAGACAATGAAATTCAGACACTCTCACAGGCACAAGGTTGTGTGTGACTCTGACATCTGTAGACCTAAGCCACTCACTGTATGCCCCAATGGTTAATAGATGGGTCTGTTAGGGTGTTTCAAGAAAAAAGTAACCATGGGCCAGGGCCTTCCTCCAGTGTAGATAGCATTTGTTTATGACAACCCTGTATGAAGAGGTCTGAGCCTGTGAGCACAGGTAGGACCACCACTGCCACTCAGAGGAACCCACCCAGAACCCTCAGGCCACAGGAACCAAGGAGCTACCTGGGACAGGAGTCTTCCAGTTTCCGGCTCCCCCAGAGCTGATTCTGTACCACAGAGCTACATACACAAATACAACTAGGAGAGAGCTGGTCTCCCAGGAGTGCCTACACACTTGCGAGCATGGGTAAGACCACCACTTCTCTTCAAATTACTGGACCGAGAGGGACCCTCCCAGAGACATCAGGCCATAGGAACCAAGGATCAACTAGGGACAGAATCCTTCTGGTCTTTGTCTGCACTCCAGAGCTGACCCTGTACCACAGGTCTCCATACCTAAATTCCTCCCAGAGAGAACTTGTCTCTCAGGAGCACTGACATACAGGTTTGCAGGATGGACAAGTCACAGTCAGAGACAGCAAGACCAGCTAACATCAGAGATAACCAAATGGCAAAAGGCAAGTGCAAGAACATAAGCAACATAAACCAAGGCTACTTGGCATCATGAGAACTCAGTTCTCCCACCACAGCAAACCCTATTTACCCCAACACTCCAGAAAAGCAAGACTCTGATTTATAATCACATCTCATGGTGAAAATAGAGGAATTTAAGAAAGACATAAATACTCCCTTAAAGAAATGCAAGAGAACACAGGTACACAGGTAGAGTTAAAGAGGAAACTCAAAAATCCCTTAAAGAAAATACAACCAAACAGGTGAAGGAATTGAACAAAACAATCCAGGATCTAAAATTTGAAATCGAAAATAAAGAAATCCCAAAGGGAGACAACTCTGGAGATAGAAAACCTAGGAAAGAGATCTGGAGTCATAGATACAAGCATCACCAACAGAATACAAGAGATAGAAGAGAGGATCTCAGGGGCAGAAGATACCATAGAAAACATTGACACAACAGTCAAAGAAAATGCAAAATGCAAAAAGCTCCTAAGCCAAAACATCCAGGAAATCCAGGGCACAATGAGAAGACCAAACCTAAGGATAGTAAGTATAAAAGAGAGCAAAGATTCCCAACTTAAAGTGCCAGTAAATATCTTCAACAAAATTATAGAAGAAAACTTCCCTAACCTAAAGAAAGAGATTCCCATAAATATACAAGAAGCATGCAGAATGGCAAGTAGACTTGACCAGAAAAGAAATTGCTCCTGTCATGTTATAATCAAAACACCAAATGCACTAAACAAAGAAAGAATATTAAAAGCAATAAGGGGAAATGGTCAAGTAACATATAAAGGCAGATCTATCAGAATCACACCAGACTTTCCACTAGAGACTATGAAAGCTAGAAGATTTTGGCAGATCTCATACAGACCCTAAGAGAACACAAATGGTAGCCCAGGCAAAACTCTCAATTACCATAGATGGAGAAACCAAGATATTCCATGACAAAACCAAATTTACACAATATCTTTCCACAAATCCAGCCCTACAAAGGATAACAGATGGAAAACACCAACACAAGGAGGGAAACTACACAACTACACCCTAGAAAAAGAAAGAAAGTAAGTAATCTGCTTTTAACAAACCCAAAAGAAGGTAACCACACAAACATAAAAATAACATCAAAAATAACAAGAAGCAACAATCACTATTCCTCAATATCTCTTAACATCAATGGACTCAATTCCTTAATAAAAAGACATAGACTAACAGACTGGATACATAAACAGGACCCAGCATTTTGCTGCATACAGAAAACACACCTTAGTGTCAAAGACAGTCACTACCTCAGAATAAAGGGCTGGAAAACAATTTTCCAAGCAAATGGTCCCAAGAAATAAGCTAGAGTAGCCATTCTAATATCGGATAAAATCGATTTTCAACCAAAAGTCATTAAAAAAGATAAGGAAGGACACTTCATACTCATCAAAGGAAAAATCTACCAAGAAGAACTCTCAACTCTGAACATCTATGCTCCAAATGCAAGGGCACCCACATTTATAAAAGAATATTTACTAAAGCTAAAAGCACACATTGCACCTCACACAATAATTGTGGGGGGACTTCAACAGCCCACTCTCATCAATGGACAGATCATGGAAACAGAAACTAAACAGAGACACAGTGAAACTAACAGAAGTTGTGAACCAAATGGATCTAACAGATATCTATAGAACATTTCATCCTAAATCAAAAGAATATACCTTCTTCTCAGCACCTCATTGTGCCCTGGATTTCCTGGATGTTTTGGCTTAACAGCTTTTTGCATTTTCTTTGACTGTTGTGTCAATGTTTTCTATGGTACCTTCTCTAAAACTGACCATATAATCAGTCACAAATCAGACATCAAAAGATGAAAGAATATTGAAACAATCCCATGTCTCCTATCAGATCACTACGGATTAAGGCTGGTCTTCAATAACAACATAAAAAAGAGAAAGCCAACATACACATGGAAGGTGAACAATGCTCTACTCAATGATAACTTGGTCAAAGAGGAAATAAAGAAAGAAATTAAAGACTTTTTAGAATTTAATGAAAATGAAGGTACAACATACCCAAACTTATGGGACACAATGAAAGAAGTGCTAGAGGAAAACTCATAGCTGGGTGCCTCCAAAAAGAAACTGGAGAGAGCATACACTAGCAGTTTAACAGCACACCTAAAAACTCTAGAACAAAAAGAAGCAAATACAACCAAGAGGAGTAGAGGGCAGGAAATAATCAAACACAGGGCTGAAATCAACCAAGTAGAAACAAAAGCAACTATACAAAGAATTAACAAAACCAGGAGCTGGTTCTTTGAGAAAATCAACAAGATAGATAAACCCTTAGCCAGACTAGCCAGAGGGCACAGAAACAGCATCCAAATTAACAAAATTCAGAAATGAAAAGGGAGATAGAACAACAGAAACTGAGGGAATTAAAAAAAAATCATCAGATCCTACTACAAAAGCCTATACTCAACACAAAGGAAAATCAGGATGAAATGGACAATTTTCTAGACAGAAACCAAATACTAAAGTTAAATCAGGATCAGATAACCCATCTAAACAGTCCCACAACCCCTAAAGAAATAGAAGCAGTCATTAAAAGTCTCCCAACCAAAAAAAAAAAAAAAAAAAAAAAAAAAAGCCTAGGACCAGATGCTTTTAGTACAGAATTCTATCAGATCACCAAAGAAGAGCTAATACCAATACTTTTTAAACTATTCCATGAACTAGAAACAGAAGTAACACTACCTAATTCGTTCTATGAAGCCACAATGACAATGATACCAAAATCACACAAAGACCCAACAAAAAGAACTTCAGACAAATCTCCCTTATGAATATTGATGCAAAAGTACTCAATAAAATTCTTGCCAACCAAATCCAAGAGCACATCAAAATGATCATTCACCATGATCAAGTAGGCTTCATCCCAGGGATGCAGGGATGGTTCAATATATGGAAATCAATCAATATAATCCACTATATAAACAAACTCAAAGAAAAAAATCACATGATCATTTCATTAGATGCTGAAAAACCATTTGACAAAATTCAACATCCCTTCATGTCTTGGAAAGATCAGGAATTCAGGGCCCATACCTAAACATAGTAAAAGCAATATATAGCAAACCAGTAGCCAACATCAAACTAAATGGAGAGAAACTCGAAGCAATCCCACTAAAATCAGGGACTAGACAAGGCTGCCCACTCTCTCCCTATCTATTCAATATAGTAATCAAAGTTCTAGCTAGAGCAATTAGACAAAAAAAGGAGGTCAAAGGGATATAACTTGGAAAGGAAGAAGTCAAACAATTATTATTTGCAGATGATATGGTGGTACACTTAAGTGACCCCCAAAACTCCACCAGAGAACTCCTACAGCTGATAAACAACTTCAGCAAAGTGACCAGATATAACGTTAACTCAAACAAATCAGAAGCCTTCTTATACTCAAAATATAAACATGTTGAGAGAGAAATTAGGGAAACCACACCCTTCACAAAAGTGACAAACAATATAATGTATCTTAATGTGACTCTCATCAAACAAGTAAGAGATTTGTATAACAAGAACTTCAAGTCTCTGAAGAAAGAAATCCAAGTAGACCTCAGAAGATGGAAAGATGTCCCATGCTCATGGATTGGCAGGATTAATATAGTCAAAATGGCCATCCTGCCAAAGCAATACACAGATTCAGTGTTATCCCCACCAAAATTCCAACTCAATCCTTCAGAGAGTTAGAAAGAGCATTTCTCAAATTCATCTGGGATAACAAAAAAACCCAGGATAGCGACAACTATTCTCAACAATTAAAGAATTTCTGTGGCAATCAGCATCCCGGAACTCAAGCTGTACTACAGAGCAATAGTGATAAAAAAAAACTGTGTGGTATTGGTACAGTAACAAGCAGCTAGATCAATGGAATAGAATTGAAGACCCAAAAATGAGCCCACACACCTATGGTCACTTGATCTTTGACAAAGGAGCTAAAACTATCCAGTGGGGGAAAAAAAACGACAGTATTTTCAACAAATGGTGCTGGCTCAACTGGCAGTTAGCATGCAAAAGAATGCAAATTGATCCATTCTTATCTACTTGTACAAAGCTCAAGCCCAAGTGGATCAAGCACCTCCATATAAAACCAGAGACACCTAAAATAATAGAGAAGAAAGTGGGGAAGACCCTTGAACACATGGGCACAGGGGAAATTTTCCGAACAGAACACCAATAGCTTATGCTCTAAGAGCAAGACTTAACAAATGGGACCTCATAAAATTACAAAGCTTCTGTAAGGCAAAAGACACTGTTAATAAGACAAAACAGCAACCAACAAATTGGGAAAAGATCTTTACCAACCCTACATCCGATAGAGGGCTAATATCCAAGATATACAAAGAA
>NC_034606.1:51504816-51526058 GCF_900095145.1 Mus pahari | reverse complement strand
ACTACTCGGCTATTAAAAACAATGAATTCATGAAATTCTTAAACAAATGGATGGAACTAGCAAATATCATCCTGAGTGAGGTAACCCAGTCACTAAAGAATACACCCACTGATAAATGGATAGTAGCCCAGAAACTCAGAATACCCAAGATACAACTCACGGACCAAATGAAGCTCAGGAAAAAGAAAGACCAAAGTATGGATACTCCAGTCCTTATTAGAAAGGGGAACGAGATACCCTATTGCTGCTGTGGGCATCCTTCTCTAGCGCCTGAATCCAGAAGGAGATACAGAGACAAAGTGTGGAGCAGAGACTGAAGGAAAGATCACACAGAGACTGCCCCACCTGGGGATCCATTCCACATACAGTCACCAAACCCAGACACTATGGTAGATGCCAACAAGTGCTTGCTGACAGGAGCCTGATATAGCTGTCTCCTGAGAGGCTCTGCCAGTGCCTGACAAATACAGAGGTGGATGCTCTCACCCAACCCCTGGACTGGTCACAAGGTCCCCAATGGAGGAGCTAGAGAAAGGACCCAAGGAGCTAAAGAAGCTTGCAGCCCCATAGGAGGAACAACAATATGAACCATCCAGTACCCCCAGAGCTCCCAGGGACTAAACCACCAACCAAAGAGTACACATGGAGGGACCCATGGCACCAGCTGTATATGTAGCAGAGGATGGCCTTGTTGGAATCAATGGGAGGAGAGGCCCTTCGTCCTGGGAAGGCTCAATGCCCCAGTGTAGGGGAATGCTAGGACAGGCAGGAGTGATGGGTTGGTGAGCAGGGGGATGAGGGGATGGGATAGGGGGGTTCAGAGGGAAAACCAGGAAAGGGGTTAACATTTGAAATATAAATAAAGAAATTATCTAGAAAGAAAGAAAGAAAGAAAGAGAGAGAGAGAGAGAGAGAGAGAGAGAGAGAGGGCAGGGAGGGAGGGAAGAAGGGAGGTAGGGAGAGGACGGAAGGAAAGGAAGGAAGGAAGGAAGGAAGGAAGGAAGGAAGGAAGGAAGGAAGGAAGGAAGGAAGGAAGGAAGGAAGAAAAAAATGACCCACTTTACCTATGTAGCCATCAACTGCCAACTGTTCTTCAGTCAGGGACGGGTACTCCAGAGGGTCTCCCACTTTCATCTTGGGGGAAAAAAAAAACTGAAGTTGGAAAAAAGTTGTATAGTGGGAGTCCTGTGGGGTGTTCACAAATAAAGTATGTTGAATAAATGTGTAAAACTCCAAAAGAATGAGTAAAGAAGAAGAAGAGGTCTGAGAACAGAAGGGTCCAGCTTGTCTGCCTTTACTTCTGGCTGGTGAATGCATCTACCCTATTGCTGCTGTGGGCATCCTTCTCTAGCACCAGGATCCAGCTTTTCTGTGAAGATCCCTAATCCTGTGGACTGAGCAGCTACTGGGTTCTCAGCCTTTCTGTTGTGGCCATTGTTAGAATACCAGACAGTGTCGTGTAAGCCAATGTAATAAACCCCACTTTACAGTGTGTGTGTATGTGTGTGTGTGTGTGTGTGTGTGTGTGTGTGTGAGAAATATCAATACATATACACAATACATATACACATATTGTATTGGTTCTGCTCCCCCTAGAGAGCTGACTAATGCAAGTATAGCACACAAAAACTCTCAGAGAGGAAGCCACAACTGTCCCCGACTTCCTCTGTGGGGATGGCTCTATCACCCTGTGAGACAACCAATGTTCCTGAAGTATCCCTGTGAACTCAGTCTAGGATTTACAAAACTCACCTCCCTAGATCTGGCTCTAAGTGAGGGTAGGAACAAACTTCAGGAACCTTCCAGATGGACAGGGGTCTCAGCTCAGCTCTTCTCCCACCCCCACCAGCTCTGTGATATCAGCATGTGGACTTCAACCTGGTCCCTGAGCAAACTGGAATTCTCAAGAGCCCAGGACAAGCATCCCAGGAAGGCCCTAGAAGACACCAGTACAGGTGGACTCCACTGGAGACAAGGGCACTGAGTCATGGGAGCCTTGTAGGGAGCTGGGGTCAATGGGTCAAAGCCTTGTAGAAGTTATGACGAAACAGAAAGGAAAGCAGTGGCAGCTCATGTTAGAGTTGGCTGCTGGCACTCAGGGAGAGGGGAGATCCACTGAGGATCTCCCATGGAGATCACCCATGGCAGTCAGAGGAGAGATGGAAACCTCACCCGTGGGTCAAATGTGAGGGTCACTTTGGGTAGTTATATTTGTGCCAAGTCAGGCTACTGACACTAATTGTATGCCGCTCTGTGTTCAGTGGCAAGGGACTCATGACAGAGGCCATTGGGCCACAGAGCCAAAGCTATTTACTCCGTGGTCCTTTCCAGAAACATCTGTCAAACCCTGAGTTAGATAGAAAAGCCCAGGCTCTGTGATTGCTGCCAAGCTACTGCAAGTTAGGGCACCAGACACGCAGAAACACATTCACCTAGACAGCCGGAAGTGCCACAGGGCAGCCAAATCCGTCCAATCACATCTTCAAAATGACCCGGTGGCCCACTAATCCTCCATGAAGCTGGATTAATGCAGGAAATGGAGAGAATTTGAGATTTTCTAATTAGCATCCCCAGAGAGACTCAAAAGGATATCGTAACCATAAAATACAAACCAGCCGTGATGTTTCAAGTGAAGGATTAAAGAGCAAGAAGGAAGACTTTGATACTGAAAACCTAGTTATTGGGGACTGGAGAAATGGCTCGGTGATTACTAGTGATTGCTACCCATGTAGGGGACCCAAGTTCAGTTTTAAGCACCCACACCAGGTGGCTCACAATCACCTGTAACTCCAGCTCCAAGGGATCAGACAGTCTCTTCAAGGCTCTGCAGGCAGCCACACATAAGCTTCTCTCTCTCTCTCTCTCTCTCTCTCTCTCTCTCTCTCTCTCTCTCNCTCACACACACACACACACACACACACACACACACACACACACACACACAATCCACACACACACACACACACACACACACACACACACACACACAATCTTTCTTTATTAAAAAAGAAAGAAAACATACTTATTAAAATAGGAAGAGCTCTTGGTGGCATGACTGGACCCCCCCCCCCCCAATTAGGAATCAGGCAACATCACTCAAGTCTCGTCAAGAGTAATAGGAAGAGAAAGAGACAGAGCAAAGGCTATTCAGTTAGGAGACACTGACTCTAATATTCCAGTGGGGCACAAGGTAGGTGGGGAATGGGGTAGAGAAAAGAATCAATTCTTTAAAATTAAGCAAATCAGCCTCTGAAATAAAAGGCCACATGTCCTCAGGACATAGCTTCCTGACAAGAAAGCTGGGAAAAGGGACAGACTTCCTCACAGACCCTGCCGAGAACTCCGACTCAAGGCTTAACAATGTCTGTAAGATTTCCAAGTAAAAAATAAGCTAAAATCAAAAGAGCTTTCAAATAAAAGATTAATAACCTGGCTCCCACCGGCCAGCCTTGCCTGCTCGCTGAACGGGTAGTGCGTGCGTGTTCGCCACAGTGTTCCAAGGGAGTGAGGCTCAAAGCCACCATTCTAGATCCAGACAGACGCAGTCCCATCCTGAGGGCAAAATGAACTTGGACCGGAAAGCGACTGTACATCGCTCTGTCAGACAGAAAAATAACCGTGGGGGGCAATTCAGTCGGATGAAAGCAAAATAAGAAAAGGATGGAATTAGCATAGAAAACAATGGTGAGCAAATAGATCATTAAAAGTTATGGTTGAGTCCAAGTAATTACTGAGAAAATGAGGTTTAATGCCGTTGTTAGGAAATAATTCCCCAAATAGACAAGACATAATGTTCTTAAAGTAATTGGCATAATGTAAAAGAAACTTAGAGATATTCTGGAAAGCACAGCTCCAAACGATTGTGATAAAATAGTGCCAAATGTCCTGTCATCTTTGAGTGGTAATTTGTGGCAGCTGCACAATACTTGAAGTTGATGGGAATATATGTTTTAATATTTTACTAGTTAGGGTTATTTTGGTCTCTTAGAGCAGAAACTCAATTTCCCCGATTTAGTAAAACTGGACATTTTGAAAGGATGTGGCAACAACTCACAGGACCCATGGGAAACATTATAGTTGGCTCTCGGAGACAAATGCAATCAGGGGCTGAAACACCAAGGGTCCCTGACACTGTCTTCCCAGAGACCTTCCTATGCTCTTGAGAGCTACCAGCAAGTCCTGGTCTCAAAGGCTGTCTTAGTTAGGGGTTTACTGCTGTGAACAGATACCATGACCAAGGCAAGTTTTATAAAGGACAACATTTAATTGGAGGCTGGCTTACAGGTTCAGAGAGGTTCAATCCATTATCATCAAGGTGGGAGCATGGCAGCATCCAGGCAGGCATGGTGCAGGAGTTGCTGAGAGTCCTACATCTTCATCTGAAGGCTCCTATAAGACTACTGACTTCCAGGCAGCTAGGATGAGGAACTTGAAGCCCACACCCACAGTGACACACCTACTCCAACAAGGTCACAACTTCTAATAGTGTCACTCCCTGGGCCAAGCATATACAAACCATGAGAGTGGCACTTGCTCCCTAAATCTGTTTCTTCTATGGTCACTCAGAGAAAGCTCGGTTTCTTACTGCTCAATTACAGTCTCAGAGTCTCCGGGGAAGACTCTAATTAGCAGAGCTTAGATCGATTCCCACCCCAGAACCAACCAGCTGGAGCAAAGGTCAAGACTACGTTGCTTATATGGAAGTTGGGGAGGGGTTCAAGTACATGATGCGGGCCAGTGGCTTGGAGAAGGGGTTCTGGGTGGCCTCTCTTCTGACTGTGTGTCCAAAGCAACCAGAGTCAGCATGGAAAAGGGACACCGGCACATCCATGTTTACTGCAAGAGTACTCACAGTGAGTGAGAGGTGAGACCAACCATGGTGTACTCTGGTGGATGAGTGACATAGAAAATGTGGTAGGTCTGAGGATGTAGTTCAGCAGTATGGTGTTTGCCTACTATGTGCAAAGCCTTGGGTTCTATTTCCATGTCTACAAAAGGAAAAGAAAGAGGGAGGGGGGAGAGAAAACATAGTGTATATGTATACAACATTGTAATCTCAACAATATGACTGCCTGCCCAAGACCTATATGATGACCACAGCGGTTGACATGCCAATGCAGGTGATGAAAGAGTCCCCAAGGCCCCACTGGAGATGGAGAGCTACCCACTGATTTCAGTGACTGGTGGAGTAGCATCCCTTTTCTCAGGGGATAAGCATATCCAGATCCAGGGGGTCAGTCCTAAATACACGTACATATGCACAACATTGAGTTGACTCTGTAGGCTATAGATATCAAGAACAATTATAAAAGGAAAAGCCATGAATTCAAGAAGGGATGGACGGGACGTGGGAGGAGTTGAAGGGAGACGAGGAAACGGAAATGATTTGAATGCAATAGAATCATGTGTGAAATTATCAAAAAAAAAATTGAAAAGTATATAATCCTGTCATTTGTAGCACCACGGATGAACCAAGGCCATCACGCTAAGTGAAATAAACCAGACACAAAAAGACAATATGGCACATTTTTCCTCAAATACAGAATCTTTAAAAATTGGTCTTGATGCAGGAAAAAGCAAGATGGTTATCAAACAAAGCTAAGGAAAGTGGGTTACGGTTCAAATAAAGACAGACCTGGGTTCAAGGCCACCTGTTTCTCACTATGAAGCAGTGCGAACCAGGAACCTCTGTATGTCCTTCCCAACCTCCCAAAGACTGACATGAACTTTCTGCCCCTTGAGGTACGTAAGGAGAGGTCACCCTGACTCTCCTAGAGCTCGGTGCACAGGAGGTCCCCAGTGAGAACTCTGACTTCTTCTTGTGTACACGTCAGATCTCTCCTGCTGTTTGACAAACTGTGCCCCCACACTAAGCAGCTTACAGCAGCAGCCTTTATCGGCTCAGAGCTTGGTGACCACAGTCAGAAGACAGCTCAGACTTTCAAAACCACCCTGGGGTTGATGGGAAAACCAGATCAGCTCTTCAGGGAAGAAGAAAAGCAAGTCATCCAAAAGGGCCCACAAGAGACACGGAAAGGAGCCGCAAGCTACTAGTGATGTGTTCACAGCTCTGACCGAGAGTACAGCTTGTAACAGGCTGGGCTGATAGATTTGAGGGTGTGAACATCTTCCAAGGCTGCACCTTAATCATGCAGATTTTGGATGTCAACACGGTCACCCTAAACTGACTCCAATTTTCTTTAATAAAATGAAAGGTTGCCTACCATACCACGCTGAAAGACAGATCCAGTTTGTCTTCCCAGCATAGTGGGGAGGACTTACCCTTACAGAATCAAAGCATTAACTCCCCCAAGGACAGAAGATAGTCACTCTAGCTTCCTTGTACCCAACAGGACAATATCATATACATGTCTATATTCTACAACACACATCAAGTCAAACAAAGAGGTGTGGTTTGTGGTCTACACCTGGATCAAGGGAACAGGCTTAGCTACTCTCAGAAGGAGTGTTCTCTGTAGGGAGCAGTCTTGTCTGTAAATATCCAGCGGGGAGAAAGCTATAGTGAACATAATCTACTCTATACACTGTCAACATGGGCACTCAGTCACCCAGGACTGCTTTGTCTTCCCTCTGAGCTTGGAGCTATGGGATCCTTGACATGACGGTGCCTATGTCAATGACATATGACAATGTCAATGACACATGATCACTCAGGACTTCGATCATTCAGGGTTTCCTCCTCCCACCTCCCCCACAGCATTACAAAGCACTAGACTCAGACTCTGTGCACTGGAAACACATGGTTGAAGGGCTAACACTCACTAAATGAGGAGGTACAGCAGCTTCTAAGTGGAAGTGTGTGGTGTAAGAACCGTTCACAGAACACTCTCTACAATTATTTTTACAACATGTTATTTCAGCTTTTCCCATCTATCATAAATACCTCCAAGTGTACTACCATGCACATAATTCATAAACACCCATATCAGGCACAGAGTCCAGCTTATCTTCAGTAAAGAAAGATCCTGTTTGGACCGACCGAGTAGTTACATGGGGGCAGAAATAAGGAATGCTGTGTTTGAATCCTGGTCATGCACTCAGCATCCAGGTGCCCCTTACCTCTCAGTCTCTGTCACCTTGCCTGGGAGTTGGGTACTAAGTGCCAGGCTCAGAGGAGGAACCAAGGACTACAAGATCTGCCCTTGGCTAGAGACGCAGAAAGGACATGGTCCTGTGTTCAGCACAATGTGAATTCCATCATACTCCTTCATTCAGAAATAATAGTCCCCAAGTACACATGTTTCACATTCACACGTTGTGTGGCATTATTCCGGCGATCTGTTAAGGAGAACTGACAACAGATCAATGTAGCGATACCATCCAAGTCCAACTTGGTGACCCAATGCATTTCTGTTGGGGGTGGTGGTGTTCTTAAAGGAATGTGAGTGAGAAGTTACTACAGGAAGAGAAGATTCAAGGCCCATCCCAGCATGGGTGACAGCCCATGACGTCTGGAAGTCTAGAGCATACAGCACAGCCTGCAGGAGCATCAGCAGGTTAGACAGGCCTTCCCAGGCAGTTCCTCTGGTCTCTGGTCCTTCCGGGCAGCTCAGCTCATCTGAGCTTTCTCAGTAACCCTCCCTGCTCATACATCCATGGGGAGAGCAGGGCCTAGTGCAGCCAGCTTTGGTGAAGTTCTGAGGCTTCCGAATTGTTTGTTCATTTACAGAGTGCTAGGGAGCCTCCCTTCAGAATTTTCCTGAGTCTTTAGAACTTGCTGAGTCTTAAAAGCTTTCCTTTAAGATGGAGTGCTTCAACTCAGAGAAAATTGCTATCAACACACTTGTGCATACATTACATGGTGACACACATACCATATAGCACACATACCCTCTATACCACACACCCCACACTATACATACACTGCATGCCACACACCTCCCCATTACACCATATATGAATACCACACAACACATCTCCCTTCTACATTATACATCACAGATATGTGTATATTCTACAACATACATACGTACTGCATATACCAAATATACATAATGCATATATAACATTCAAAATACACCATCACACATGCACCATACATGATATCCAGGCAGCACGCATTACCTCACACATACCAACTGCAACCCTTCCCGGTACCTACCCAGTATTCTTAATAATATCTTCTTCATCTTGACCACAGGCAGCAAAGCACAGGACCAGCTTACCTGGGGAAGGAAGGTGTGGCCATTCGCAAGTCAAGGCACACCATCTGACAAGCCCTGTTTCACTTTAGTCTCCCCACAATCTGACAAGTATGGGGGTGACCCCATAGAATCAGTGAGTATTTGAGGCCCAGAGAAGAGACACAGTCAGTTGGAGGCACACAGTTGGTCAGTGGAGAGAAACATTTGCCCTGTTCTCTTACTCCGACCCCCAGCAGGTGTTCTTCACTAATGATCTAACCTGCAGATGTCCCTGCATTTCATGGGACCATCTGCCTTGGGATGACCGATGCCTTACATGGATGATCTCATGTGACTTCTGCGAGATTATCCACGTGAATGGACTTCAAGTCTCCCAGTGAATGGATTTGCAATTCCTCCCACCCCATGCTTCCAGAAAGGCCCACAGGCCCATCTTGTGCTAAAGTTCCAGCTCTTTAGAGGAAGCCACTGTTCAGGGTCAGCAGCTTGTATAGTCTGAGAAAAAAAAACAAAAACTGCCGGGTGATGACTCTGTGGCCAGCCTGGAGAACAGGCATTAATGAGCAAGAAACTGGCCTCCCCAAAGACAAGTCCCAGAGTAATTGACCAGATGCCTAATGAACATGACAGCGAAGCATTTGGCGTAATGGCAGCCTATAAAATAAACAGGGGGGAAACTGGCACTTTCTCAGTCCCCACACAGCAGGGACCAACTGACAACTGGGCCATCTTCCTGAGCTGCGCCATCATTAAGGAGAGGGTAAGCAGAGGATGTGGTGGTCCTGGACCTTCTGCCTAGGGGCCAATCCTGAACCAATCAGGTACATTTCATCCCAAAGAGTGGCCTTGAACTTTGCGCCGCCTAACTTGGAGCACGGATTCCATTTGTAGGCATTGGTTTACCTGTGCAGGGGGGTGGGGGGGGAGCACTACAGGGAGGACAGCCACGCTCTGCATCTACTCAGGCAGCAAGAGCACCTAGGCGATATCCTCCGTAGTTCCACTCTATATTTGCTGCCTCTGTTTCCCTAAGGAGCAAGACAAGCTGCTTTCACTCAGCTATTGAGGATACAACTCTAGAAGATACACAGTGTGTATTCTACATACATGGTACCCTCACCCTAGGGGCTGCCAACATTTAAAGACACCAGAAGAGCTCAGAACCGGGACATCAGAGTTGGCTCCTGTTGAATGAGTCAATGTCTGAAGTTAGCGCTCCAGGATGGGTACAGTGGTGTGCACAGCTGTGGGATGAATACTAGGTGTAACATGTTCCCCACAGAGGCCCCTGCATGGAGCCAGAGGCTCACCTTGTAGGGGGTGGGACTGGGTCATCCCTAGCTGGGTCCAGCATCCCCAGGGTCTCATGTTCCCTGCCTTCAGCTCATCCCAGGCCCTTTGCATCCGGGGTTCAGATAGAGAAGGAGAGAAGAGACAAACAGCCAGCCCATGAAGCCAGCAGTGGGTAAATCACTTTCTGCAGTTGCAGAGAGCTGGGGGGAAATTGAGCTGGCATGGTGATTATGGTGGAGGAGCCATGGAGGACTGAGCTGAGTCTGAGAAACAAAGAGCCCCTAAAAGTCTGGAGGTGATTCTTCAGAGAAGAGGGAGCACTGGGGCAGAGGCCCTCCCTACAGCTGGAGGTGCTGAGGCCCCCATGGCCAGAGTCAGGGGACAGGAGGGAATATGGTGGGGACCAGGCACAATATCACAGCCAAAAGCAACCTAGGAAGGAAAGGGTTTATCCAGCTTACACTTCCAGGTCACAATTCACCATTGAGGGACGTCAGGGCAGGAACTTAAGCAGGAACAATTGGAAGAACCATAGGCAAAAGCTGCTTAACGGGGCATCTATGTATACAGAGCAGCCATGGTAACTCTATTTAGTGCCCAAATTGGCCTCAGGACCCAGAGATGCCCCAGCCTTGCACAGAGGAAGACCCCTGGAGGCTACCCATAGGAGAAATTGGTGTAGCGCCCATGTAGTGGCTTGTGGAGCCTTGACCTCCCAAGGGCGGGGCTCCTCATCCAGGGTCTACCTGCATTTTCACACTTCATCCTCCCAACCCACACTAAGTTAGGTGCCCAGGGGGTGGGAGGGAGCTACATGCAAGTGCAGGTCAGTAGCCCAGGCTGGCAATGTTCCTACCCGCCACCGGTAAGTGGACCAACTCACAACAGGGAGCCTGACCTGTATGAAGAGGTGGGGATAAGACCTCGCAGGGTCTTTCCCAAGCCTGGACATCAGTCATTGCTGGGAAGGAGACCGCGATCTCCAGGAAGCTCCAGGACAGAACTGAGAGAGCATGGTCTAGTGATAGCACAGTGGGCAGATCATAGGAAGGCTCTTGCCTCTTGGTCAGACAGAAGGATGTCAAATATAGGGTAGGCAGGAGCAATATGCACATGCATGACTGGCTGTCTGCTGTTCAGACTACCTCCAACACACAACACACACAGAGAGAGAGAGAGAGAGAGAGAGAGAGAGAGAGAGAGAGAAAGAGAGAGAGAGAGAGAGAGAGAGACCCAAGGCCTCTCTGTCCAGAGGTTCAGATGTCAGGATGAAAACATCCATGTCTTCCCATAGATCAGTGCTGGCCACAGGACCTACACACAAGCAGTCAGATGAATTGCTTTGACCCCAAAGACCCAGAGAAGCTTTGACCCATTAACCAAGAGGTAGGTTCTGCCCCAGGCCGGACCTGCCTGCTGTGCCCAAATCACCAGGAGGAGCCTGTGCTGTACTCCCGCAGCCCAGCGCCAAAGGTGGTAGCTTGGCATAGCCAGCAGGTGCTAACCTTCCTAGAGTGGTTATTACACTCCGAACCTCGGCCACATGTCTTCATTAGGTCACCAAATAAATTATTACATTATTACAGTTGAAGTTGACGAGTAAATCTTATTATCCAAGTGTAATGACACTATAAAAGACGTTTTATTCATCTGCCTCGTCCTCTCGTTCCCAGTGACACTTCATTACTGCTCCCGAGACACGGAGAACTAAAACATTAATTTGGAAAATCGATGGAAATCTTTCGGGATCCGTGCTCTCTGAGCTTTGCCTTGGAACCCTGGTGGACACTCTAGGCCAGGACCGGCTCATAGGCTGGGACAAGCCTCCGATGGTGGGCCCTCTATGTGGACATGTAGAAGGGTTCACCCAACCCACCCTGAGGTGCTCCTGTCTACACTGCCAGCCATGATCCTCTGTCAAGCTGGTCATGTGACCTTGACTGTGGTCGGGCACTCTCCCCGACCCCTCCATCTTTTAAAAGGGAACAGTGGGTGGCAGGCACCTGCAGAGAGGCTGTGAGGACCAGTGAGAACATCAACTCTGGATTCAAATCCTGTCTCTGCTTCTCCAGCTCCATGGGACTGGGAATAGGCCTGAACTCTGAATCTTGCTTCAGAGGCTGGAAGACAGGGTCTGTGCAGGACTGGAGTTGGCACCAAGGAATTAGCACTGGGGCTATGCCCAGCGAATAGAAGGGCAGACAGAGAGAAAACAAAGTCACAGCCTGTAATGACTCCAATTCTGATGGATGACCTGAGCAGAAAATGTGGCTCCAGGGGCCAGAGGATACGATGCAAGGACTCCACCCAGAGACCCAAGGCTCAGGGACAATGCCATTCGGGTTACCCCACTCACGGAATTCGAATCTGAGGGTAACTAGGGGACCTTGTCTGACCTCCCACCCAGTTCTCCATTTCCAGAACATTTCCTAAATCTGCCCGTCTGCATCCTGGAGGAAACAGATGACAGACACAGGATGTCACCACCACCTTTGTCTCAGCCCCACAGGCTCAGCTGCCAAGATGGCCTCTCCCCCAGGAACTGCCACCAGCCCCCTCCGCCAAATCCAGTGACAGATGTGTTTGGTGTCTACTAAACTCCCTCTAATTGGAGATGGTGCTCTTGAAAACAGCTCGATTTAAAGTTGTGATTTTAAGGTTGATCATTTTTCCTTCTTTCTGTCACCATTAGCAGAACACCAGAGACAGTTCTAAGCAAATTATTTGAAACTAGGAATAAAAGCAGTAAATGGTCTCCAGAGGGCCCTGAAGGGAGATGATGTCAGTGGGTGGGTGGAGGGCTGCCAGGGAGTTAGGCAGCAGGTCCTGTCCCCCACCTTGAGACCTTACCCCATATACCACATCCCCTGCCTTGGCACTCTTGGATGTCCACATTAGACCCAGGCCCCTTGAAGCTGCCCACTCAGGTGTGACATAGCAGGTGCCTTGGGCTTCTGCCTTCCCTGTTTCCATGGAAGGACTGCGGGGGTGGGGGGCGGGGGCGGGGTGCTGACTCCTCTCTGGGCTGTCTTTAGGCATGGATGTATTGCTGTTACTGACCCACAGTCACGCTGCTGGCTCTCAGTGTCCCTGCCCAAGCGTCACCTACTGCCGGGTCCTCTTCCACGTCTGTCCCAGTCTCTTGCAAAGTACCTGGCCAAAGTCACATGCACAACGTAGGCACTGGTACCATCTCTGAAGGCTCCGAAGTCATCAGAGAAAAGGGACTCTGAGAGTGAACGCAAGGTCCACGCTCCATACCTGGAGGCTCCATCCTCAGCCAGCTCTATACAGAGGCAGGTAGGAGAAGAAAGGAGGACCAAGATGAGCTGAGTGGGGTCATGTGGCTCCTTTGAGATGGTACCTCTACTGGGAGGATATATCAAGGAAAAGTCTGAGCACAGAGGCCTCAAATCTGGTCCCAAAGTTCTCAAGACGCTGGCAGGCAGACAGTGCAGGCTACACAGGGCTGAGGACATCATTGGACCTTGAAGGAAGAATCAAGAGTCCCCAAAAAGACCAGGGCACATAGGGTCCACAGTGAGCTTGTGCTCCACTTGCTCTGAATTGCTCTATTCTCTGTCCAGGTTGCCGCTATGGACCTGAGGAGAGAAAGAGGGTGGTGTGGGTTCAGGATGGCTGTGGGGGCCATGTCTCCTTACTGTGCAGGGGTGCCTCTTTTCCCCGTCCCTCTTCTACCTACTCATCCTTCCCACCTCTCTCTAGAGAGTACCCTGCCGTCTTCACTGGACTCATAGATTTAAATAGCTGAGAGATGGTCCCAACTCATCTTGGTTTCCATAGCAACATGAGAATAACTCACATCTCCCAGGCAAACTGAGAGCTAACACATTTTTCCTCCCTGTTATGGGTGGCCAATTATTTTTAATAGCCAGGTCAGCACCAGCTGTCCCCAGATCCCCAATCTTCATTAGCATTCCCAGGCGATGACCACACGAGAATGCTGGCCTCTAAGAGGTCACTTAAATTGCCCCAGAGAGGAGACCAGAAGTATATGCTCCGACCATATGGCCTCCCAGGAGCACCATGGCCAAACTGTCCCATACCCACACTATTGTAAAATATGTGAGGTCCTGATTCCCTCTTCCCATGGTCATTGGTCACTGTAAAGAGCCTAGAAGACACTACATGTTCAATAAACACTGAGCCAGCCCACCATCCATCAGTCTCCACACCTCCAGGCCAGTCTCACCCACTTTCTAGGCAAAGTCTAGCCTCCCCAGCAGATCCCTGAGACAAGGCTTAGCAGTCCTGGGCTTTGGCCTTGGCAATGGGGAAGGGAGAGCAGCTGAGGTACACCAGGAACACCCTACAGTTGAGAGAAAGCCCTTATAGGAATCAGGCAGCCCTGCCCTTCCTGGATATGGCCCTGAGCATGCTCATTAGCCCCCCTGAACCTCATCCCTCCCCCCATCTCTCAATTATGTGCAGGACTGGCCATGTGTCTGACTCCGTGTTTGCTGGGAGCAAGAGTTGGGTCAGGGCACAGCCTGCACTTAGAGTAGGCAGCCTGGAAGGGAGATGAGCATTTCCTAGCAATGTGAAAGGGGAGATGTTAGTCAAGGTGTTCTACCAGACCAGAGATGACAGGCTTACACCACACCCCCTGGCTCATTCTGCGACGGCCCCCTGCACCCTGGAGAGGCTGAGAACGCAGTAGCTTCTCAGTCCATGAGAGGCTGGCTGCATCAGGAGTCCCACTCCTGCCCGAAGGCCTAGGAGATTCGTGGAAAGCCGCTGGCCTTCATTCAACTTTGGAAAGAAGCTGGGTTCTTCTCGTGGCAGCCAAGGACAACAGCGAGGACAGAGGCAGCAACAGGGTTGATGAGCTCACCAGTGCGACAGGAAGGCAAGCAGGCAAAAAGGCAAGAAAGCGATTCCTGTTTGTCTGAACGCCTCCTCGTGTTTGGACTGCCACTAAGGTGCTGCCTGTGTTTGGGGTGGGGCTCCTCACTTCAGTTAATGGAATCAAGAGAATCCCTCATAGGTGTGCCCGGAGGCTTCTCTTTAAGTTGCTTCCAGAGCCAGTCCAATTGACACTGAAGCTTGGACATCACAGTGGAGGGGGGAAGGGAAGGAGTGAGGGAGAGAAGGGAGGGGCAGCCTGTGCAGACCGTGCCCACGTCTGCTCCATTGTCTGTCTAGTGGGATCTTAGCTGTCTCTAGGGGTGCCTGTCCCTCTCTTCTCCCATGAAGAACCAACCTTGCATTCCACCACCCACCTCTGCCAGTTGGTAGTCGTTGGGCAGAGGCCACCACTTCACTTCGGCCCTGGCAGTCCTCCTTCTGGTCAACACTGCCATATCTGCCTCCCACTGGCCATTCCGCGTCAGTCTGGGATGCCCTTCAAACTTAGCCCTGACCCCCTCAGCTCCACATTCTCTACCCTGCTGCTCCTCTTCACTGGCCTCTCTGCTTTCTAAAACACTCAATCAGCTCCTTCTACCTCCATCCAAACTCAGGAAGCCTGTCACCCCATTTTTAAAACTTGTTTAGAATACAATCTATTCTGAGTTGGGGGTCACTAAACTGGCAGGCCACGCCCACTGATTTTTTTTTTTTTTAAATGAACTAGGCCAATGGGGGAAGAGATGTTTTCCTCCAGATCTGAATCACAACCAGGGAATATGCACAGCTTCCCTCCCCCCCTCCCCTTCCCCCTCCCCTCCCCTCCCAATATCTGGCTCCCTGGCTGCTGACATAGAAACTCCATTAGCCCAGCAGGGCTCAGGAGCTGAAGAGTTAAAATAAATAAAATCAGGCAAGCAGGGAATTTAGTGGCTCAATTAAAGCCCCACTTGTCTGGGTTCCCTCAGGTCAAAAGCCAACCACAGGGCTGTAGAGCCCAACTCCATGACCACACATGACCCAGAAATATCACATGTAGCCAGGCAAGACCTCGCCCAGCCTCAGGCTGGCCAGAGGTAGCCAGGTGGTGTGCACGCTCAGCTGCCTTTCCAGAGCCCCTGGCTCCCAGGCCACTGCAGTCTGGATTCTGACCACAGCACTGGTAGAGGGAGGGCCCCAGACCACACTTCAAGTCAGTCATTGATTTTATCATTGCTCAGTTCTCAATTTCTTGAGTCAATTTTTGGAATTTGTATCTTTATACTTCAACAAGTTTTCTAATTCTGGGGTTCTTCTTCTTGTTCTTCTTCCTCCTCCTCCATCTCCTCCTCCTCTCCTTCCTCCTCCTCTTCCTCCTCCTCCTCTTCTACTCCTTCTACTTATTATTTTTCTCCTCTTCCTCCTCTTCTTCCTTCTCCTCCTCCTCCTCTTCTTCTACTTCTCCTTCTCCTCTCTTTTCCCTAGTTTTTGTGCCAGAGAGATTTGAACATGACTCAGAGTGTAGATACAGACAGGCTCATGTGCCAGCTGGTAGGATTGTTAGCAAAGGTTGTGCAGCTTTTAGGAGGTGAAGCCTTCTGAGAAAGGTGGCGAATCACTGGGGATAGACCTTCAGGTTTTGTATCTGAGCCTACTTCCTGGTCACTCTCTGCATCTCTATAAGCAGGCAGGTTTCTGTTCCTGCTGCCACATCTCCCTCACCATAACAGGCAATCTCTCTGGACCCATGAGCCAAAAGAAACCCTCACTCTCCGAAGTTGCTTTTGACACAGTATTTTATCACAGCGACAGGAAGGAAACTAAGACAAATGTTATTTAAAAAAAAATAGGTACACAAAACGAACATTTACCAATAATAAATCACAAGAATTTTATTTTGAAACAACTCTCTAATAGACATATAATTTTACCAGTTATTGAAGAGCAAAGCACATCTGCATGCTAACGAGATGCACGGTTTATACTTACATAAAGATTAAGTCTCAGCTGAATATTTTATACTGCAGGATACAGAGTGTCTTTAAGATTTTGCAGAGTTGATCGATATTTTGATCTTAGACTCGTCGATGCCGAGAGAGAGCACCACTTCACACTGATATAGTACAAGATGGCAGAAGTCTGCTTAGAGCCATTTCAGAAATTGTTGGAAATTCTGTCCTAATTCCAAGCCAATATTCACTTAATGATTTTTTTTTTAAATGACTCTAGTCAACAACTGAGCAGCAATTTTAAAGATCTGCCATTCGGACACAGTACAATCCAGTGTTGTGCTAATTTTGAGACGCTCTGAGGAGTGGCAATAGGAAAATGTGAGGTCTTTTTCTAAATTGAATCATGGTGTGCCTGTAAGAGTGGAAAGCTTTGTATGTGCAGTAAGGACGGTGTAGTTCACAGCGTGCAATAGTCTCAACTCTGAGCCCGGCTGCTTTGGTTGGCACTGGTGGCATGTGGATACGCACAGTGCAAGGGGCTCGTGTGGGGCATTTAGCAGTGAAGCTGCAGGAAGGCCAACAGCTGTGGGCTGGGCCATCACTGCAGAAACCCCCGGCTCCATTATGCCTTTGATACTGCATTCATCCGTGGTTGTTGGGCACTCAGACATCTTCTACTCTCCTCACCTTTTCAAAACCCACCTTCTTTTACGTGACTGCAGATGGGCACGGGCCACAGCTAGGCTCTAACTCACAGTCACTCGGCCACACCTGTGCTTTCCCCAGCTAATAGACTACAGTTTTTAGAGCCATTTGGTGACTGTAACAAAAGATAGCAAAAGTATGACATTCCCAAACACCCTCCTCATGCCCCACAGGACTTCCCTGTATCAACGTCCCATACAGCCTCACAGATACCTCAGTACAGTGACATGGACCAAGTCCTTCCCACAGCTCTAAGTCCACCATGTACCTTGGGCTGACTCTTGATGGCCTATGGCTTGGGGAAAATGTATGACCCTCTCCCCCATCACAGGTGCTGAATGGCTTTCCCACTGGAGACCCTCTCTGCCACCTGTTCATCCCCGTACTCTGAACTCTGGCCACCACTGATCTTCCTAGGTGCCCACAGTTTGGTCTTTTCCAGAACTGGCTTTGTTCATTGAATGCATGAGTTTTGCCCATGTGATTTTGAAGCCCATTTCCGACAACCACCTCCCTCCCCGACCCCCAAACAATGCCAGTGCGCTGATGAAGCATCCCAGCAAGGTCCCTTATTGAAAAGATCTTCGTGTCTCCACTTTTGGTAATTACACTTGAATGCCTGCCTGTGGGTTTGGACTATTAAGCTCCCAAATCAACTGACCAGCCATGGAACACACTGTGGAGTGCTGTACGCTAAGACGGTGTTCAGGGTGGGAGATACCACCATACTGTAGCCAATGTGGCTGCACCACATGGTCTTCCTACCTGCAGTGAATGAACGTTCCCAAAGCACCTCATCCTCACCTATGCCCAATTTGGATAAACTGTTTTGTTTTGTTTTAGACAGGGTTCCTCACTGTAGTCCTGGCTATCCTGGAACAATCAAAGTGATCTGAACGTTGACCCTTCTAACAAGTATCGCGGTACCTCACTACTTAAATCTGGAGTTCTCTAATATATGGAAGTGAGGAGGGGAGAGGGAGGGGGATGTGGAGGAGAGGTCAGATGTAGATGATGGTGCAGGTGGGATGGGGAGGGAAGTCGGGGGTGGGTGAAGGTATGTGGGTTCGGGAGTAGGAATGGGATGGGGTATAGGTGAAGATGGGGTAGAGGTGGAGACAAGAGTGGGGTGGGATAGGATGGATTAGGTGATAGTGGAGTTGGGGTTTAGCTGAGTGCACTAGATGTGGTTCACTAACTCAGGTATCTAGCAGCAATGGCTTAAGATCCCCACTGCCACTGCCCTGTGGAAGAGTACTGGGAACCCACAATGTTCCTCACAGCTACATTGGCAATGTAGAAGGAAAAAGGAAACAACTTCCTTTAAAATAAAGGAGTAAATGAATTATGTTATTACACGCAGTGGCTATAGGCAGTCATTAAAGTCATGTTTTAAACAATTTTAATGACTGAGGGTGGCGTCTCTGGCATCAGCACATCCAGACATCCTGAGAGGTCTCTGTCCGAGCTGCAGAAGTCCAGACAGGTAGACTGAGTCATGAATAGGCAAAGTGGCTGCAGAACCCAGCCTGCAGCAGCCAGGCTCACCATCCATCCTCTAGGGGGAGGTGGGAGCAAGATAGCCTCACACCTTGCAGTGCAGTGTGGGAAGGTAATTTGTCAGTACCTATTACTGTGACAGATAGCCACCATCTGGTCCTGCGTTCCCACTTCTAGACGAATGCTCAGCCCAACAGTGGGCGCTGGCCCTCCCGGAGACGCGCACACAGATGTTGTGAGCAGCTCTGTTTATAACAGCTCCAACCAGAAATGTCCCAGACACCCACCAGAGTCACGAATCTTCATGCCGCGCTCTCTTTACCCAGTGTTGAGCCACCCCAAAACGGGAAAGCACGGGCGATGATCCTCCAAGGTGAAAGACAAGCCAAAGAAACTTCCTATTAGTGTACACTGAGGGCCAGTGGGATGGCTCAGAGGGTAAAGGGGCCTGCAGCCAAGCCTGCTAACCTAAGTACCATCCCTGGGACCCATGTAACAAAAGGAGACAATCAGTTCCTTTGTCCTTTGTCATTTATGGGGGCATTTACAAAACACACACACATACAACATACACAAATAAATAAGTAAACAAATAAATAAATGTTTTTTTTGTTTTGTTTTGTTTTTTGGTTTTTCGAGACAGGGTTTCTCTGTTTAGCCCTGGCTGTCCTGGAACTCACTTTGTAGACCAGGCTGGCCTCGAACTCAGAAATCCGCCTGCCTCTGCCTCCCAAGTGCTGGGATTAAAGGCGTGCGCCACCACGCCCGGCAATAAATGTTTTTATAAAGTATATTATACACCCCATATATAATATATACTTGAATAAACAATGAAGGCACAGGCAGGCCGAAGCATGAGTGGTGGCTAAGGTGAGTTGTATATGTGTGTAAGGAGACCCTTCAGGGTTGCACCTGCTCTGTATGTCCATCTCAGCTGTGATCCCTTGCTGTGCACTTGGTGATCATTTTCTGGGTGCTGGAGTCAGGTCACACCCTCTTCAGCTGTGACAAACTTGACAGTGTTAAAGCAGAGGCCAAGCTTTGTCTTAGCGGAAGCTTCATGAAGAGCAGAGACTGAAAGTGTGTTAGTTTTCTACTGCTGCGTAACAAATGAGTCCACCCGGAGCCCAGGGTCAGCTGCCAAGTACTCGTGGACACAGATTTCCCAGGTCAGAACTGATGGGTACAGTATCTCAGGTCAGAAATCAGGCGCTGATGGACACACATCTCAGCACAGATTTCCCCCAAGTCTTGATGGCCTTGATGATTAGAGCTGTAAATGTGTCACAGGCACCCGTGCTGCCTCTCTTCTGGATTTTTTTTTCTGATACAGGGTTTCTCTGTGTAGCCCTGGCTGTCCTGGAACTCACTCTGTAGACCAGGTTGACCTCAAACTCAGAAATCCACCTGCCTCTGCCTCCCAAGTGCTGGGATTAAAGGTGTGCGCCGCCACCGCCCTGCTCGCTGCCTCTCTTCTGGAGGGCCAGTGCTCTGGACTGAGCTCACTATTACTGATTGCCAATAACCCTATGTGCTAAGGAATTCAGGGCAGTTGAGGGGCCAAGCTGGTCAAAGGGGCCCAACAACCTGAGTTCCATCCCTGAAACTCACGAAGTAGAAGGAGAGAACCTGCAAGCTGTCTTCTCTCCACTTCCCACAGCAGGCATGCAGACACACATTAAATAAATGTTAAGATTTTTTTACTAAGGAATTTCAATGACCCCTCAGCTGAGAGTGTGCTTGCCCAGCTTGGCGACTGCCCTCCTTCTGCGAGCATTTCGAATTCAGGCAGGCCCTGTGTGGCCCAGGGGTTTGTCCTCCTACTTTGGTCTGGGTCTGTCTTGACACTGCTTTTGCCACTGGCATGGAGATCAACCCTTTTATCAGCCTTGACTATAAAAACAGTCATCAATTCTTAATCAAGGGGGCATTTGGAAGGGCTGACAGTCTCATGGACCAATCTGTTCACTGAGAATTTATTTGCACATACACCCTTTTCTCTAAAAAATAACCACAGTCCTTCTGTGCACAGCTCCATTTCTAAGCTCTCTGTTCCGTTTGACCAAGCAGTGTGTTTTATCTGCCAGGTCCGTCTTCGGTTGTCAACTTGTCTACGTCTAGAATCAACTGAAAGTCAAGTAGTTGGGTACACCTGTGAGGGATTTTCTTAAATCACGTGAAGCAGGAAGACCTTTAATCCAGAGCTCCTGAGGTGAGAAGATTCGCCTTTAACCCTGGCCACACCTTCTGCTGGAAACTATATAAAGGATATGGAAGAAAGAAGCGCTCTTGCTTTGCCTGTTTGCTCTCTACTCACTTACAAGTCTGTTCCTTCACTGGCATCAGAGCTTACTTCTTCAGGGTATTGGCATATACTGAAGGCCAGCTGAGACATCCAGCCTCGTGGACTAAACTACTGAATTCTTGAAATTTCTTTTGGTAGATTACTATTGTTGTACTAGCTTGACTATACTCCGTAAGCCACTGTAATAACTCTGTCCCCATCTATCTCTGTCTATCTATCTCCTTATATAGAGATAGATAGATAGATAGATAGACAGACAGACAGACAGATAGAATCTTTCTATCAGTTGTTTCTCTAGAGAATTCTAACACACGCACTACATTAAGGCCCTTGACTTTGCAGTACAGTTGCCATTAAACAGAGTGTCTTCAGATTAAACAGTATGTGTCTTCAGATTAAACAGTATGTGTCTTCAGATTAAACAGTATGTGTCTTCAGATTAAACAGTATGTGTCTTCAGATTAAACAGTATGT
>NC_034606.1:51472780-51504116 GCF_900095145.1 Mus pahari | reverse complement strand
GTGTCTTCAGATTAAACAGTGTCTTCAGATTAAACAGTGTGTGTCTTCAGCTTTGCTTTCAGCTCATTGGGTAGGCTGAGTTTTACACTCCAAATGTACTTTAGGGTGTTTTCTTTCTGTGAGCTATGAGGTTGGGACTGTGGAAGGGACTTTACAGCCCAGTCTTGAAGACGTTACACTCTTGACTCTTCAGTCCACAGACAAGGCCAGGTTTTGGTGTAGCTACACCTTCATCAACCCTTTCGTCGATGCTTTAGCTTTTAGGACAACAGATGCCCTACTTTCTTGTTACCTTTACTGCTGGACTTTGCTTTATTGCAACCATTGTAAATGGGGTAGTTCTCTTGAGTCCTGCTTCCGAGTTTGCTGTTGTCATAGCAAATGCTAGGACTTTAATTCGTTTACCAGTTGTAATTTCTCTCTTTTGGTAGAATCATGCCAACAGCAAATAGGGATGGGTTAATATCTTCTTTCTGACTCCTTTTAAAATTCTCCTCCTTATCACCTTATCCAGGAAGGACTTCCAGTATTAGGCTGAGTATTTCCAGTGCTGTACTGAGTACTTCCAGTGCTGTACTGAGTACTTCTAGTGTTGTACTGAGTTCCTCCAGCAATGAGAACAGGCAGTCTTCCTTGTTTCATTCCAGGCCTTAAAGAGGGCTTCAGCTTTCTACTGTAAATTGTTGGGTATGGGCTTCTTACACAGGTTCTTCACTCTGCAGAGGTATAGTCCTCTACACTGTAAATAATTCCTCTATACCCAGTTTTGATACTTTTTTTTTTTTTTTTTTTTTTTGAGACAGAGCTCTGTATAGCCCTGGCTGTCCTGAAACTCAAGATGTAGAGTAGGTTGGCCTCTGCCTTCCCATTGCTGGGATAAAAGGTGTGCTTGGGTAATGTTTTTAATTATGAAAAACTATTGAATTTTTCCAGCTGCTCTTCCTCCACGTAAAACATGATCACATGGCTTTTCCATTCTGTTAACTAGGCATACCATATTTACTTAAGTTGAACCATCTTTGCACACGGGAAGCAAATCCTACTCTTCCCACATGGACTCTACTTCCATGTGTCGTGAATCCATGGAACTGGTAAGGATTTTCCAGAGTCCTTTGTCTTCTCCTTGTCCCTTCTTTGAGTTTTTTCTTCTAGGGCCCAGTCCTTGTCTGGTTTTGGTACCAAGGAGATTGAAAGCTGGCCTGGTAAGTGGAGTTTTGAAATGGCCCCTCCCCTTTGGATTTTTTGAAGGAAGGTGAGGAAGACTGCTGTTAGCTCTTAAAATTCTCGGCAGAATCCAGCAGTAAACCACCCGGCCCCACATTTTTTTCTGATGGGAGATATTAAGCAATCTCAATCTGTCAGCGAAATGGACTCGAAGGTTCATTCATCTGTGTGCCTCCAAAGCTACCTCTTAAGCATCTCCCATGCCAGGGACTGCAGAGTGGGTCTGGAAGGCCTCCAAGTGACATGGGGCAGATGTGTGTGGCCCGGTCCTGCTAGCTGAAGGTCATACCAGAGGGAAGAATGCCAGAGCTGCGAGAGGTGTGGGCCAATGCACAGAGAGAAGGGTAGGGAGGCTCCAGGAGGGGCCTGAATTCAGGCTTTCTGTTCCCGCAAACACTCCTGGAATACGGCATACCGAGGACAACACATACCTGGAGGCCGTCTGGCTGCGCTTGAGTCAGGGCCTAGCTTTCTGCAGCTCATCTCCATGCTCCCAGGTAGACTTGCATGAGTGCTCCCACACGAGCAAGTCATCCCAGGAAACCCTCCGCTCTCCAACACAGCTGGCCTCACCAGAGTGACTGCCCCAGGGGGTCACTTCAGGCATTTAGCAACAGCAGAGCTAAGTACATAGGGTTTGTCTTGTGAATTCGGTGTCCTGGCTACCACCCAGGGTACGAGCTTGTCCAGGAACCCTGGGCCCCAGGTACCCATCCCAGGCAGGGAAGTACTCAATTAAGGAAATGACAGCATGTGGCAGGTGTTAATAACCAGGGTTGTGACTCTTACATTGGGACTGAAGGTAGGGTGACATGCCCTGGGTTCCTGGGGGTATGGTGGAGGGGCCCAGATCCCAGGGCCAACTCAGTACAGGCTTCTTACGAAGGACACTTGGAGTCGCCTCTTGTCCAGAGGCTGGCAGAAGGTCTGGTGGCCCTGACACTTACTCTTCTGGCTCCTGGCAGTACCAAGTCTGGGCTTCAAAGGATCAGAGCCAGGAAAGTGGCATGCCCGTGCCACTGGGCACGTGCTCCTTCCTCTCCTGGGCTCCCAGGCCTGTCAGCAAGGCACGGCACAGCTGTGATCAAGGCCTAAAGCACAAGGCTCAGTGTTGGGACAGGGCCTAAGCCTTGAAGAGAGAGTGAGTCAAGATCATAGGGCTGGCAAGGTGGATGGCTCAGTGTGTATAGGAGCTTGCCACTAAGCCTGATATCTTGTGTTTGATCTCTGATACCCACATGATAGACGAGAATAGGCTTGAGCAAGTTGTACTCTGACCGTCACATTTGGATTGTGGTGCAGGTGCACAGCCCCAGCCCCCATCACCAAATAAACGCAATAAAAAGACCACAGGTCATATGAAGCATCTTTATTTCATGTTTCCAACACATCACATTCAAAGCATATATCCTGCCCGGCTCAGCTCATGGGCTCAGACACAGGACTGTTGCCAGCGTCTCGTACACCCAGTCAAGCATTTGCACACATAAAAATACATTCAGGGCTTAAGTTAACCTCATGGGCCCTTGTTGTCTCAGATCGTTATGGGCCTACCCTTCTGGCTGAGGGGTGATCTGCACCATGGAAGGATCAGGAAAGATGGTGCTTCTCCACAGAGCCACAGAGGCAGCTTTCCTTATAACTGGGTGCCTCTCATTGGTCTGAGGGAGCATGTCCCTCTGCTGATCCAGGACACTGGATTGCTTGCACAGCATTCTGTTGATGTCACACCCCACCTGACCCAGGATGATCTGAACAGAAGCAGGGACACATCTTCCCTATGTCTTCCCCACAGCCTCTGGGCAGAGTCCTAGTGCCTGGGCAGTGGTGTGCTGCTCCTGAAGAAGGGCCAGGCAGAGAGTGGGCTGCCGTGGGTAACTGGGGACAGGAGGCCGCTCTAGGAGTCTAGGCTCTTGCCCTACAGGTGGCCTGGTGGTCCTTGGGATCCCATATCACAGAGGTCAGGCAGCCTGGGGGGGGGGGCATCTGTGGGACATACATGTGGGACGCCAATCTGATGGCCGTGGAGAAGCCCAGCAGCAGGGGGCAAAGGCTCCAACCCAGTGGATCTGGAAAGGGCCGTAGGGCATGAAGAGAGGCCAGCCCAGCAGCTCCTGGCTATGGCCATCCAGGTGAGGTTAGGAAGACGCTCTCTACACAAGGCTGGGACTGTAGAGCCACTAATTCCTGCCCTGTTGTAGCCAAGTTTGGGTCCACGAGACAATCTCTGGGACCCTGACTGACACAAACTTCTGCCTACCTGGGGGTTCCGTGACCCTTCTCCCCACACGGACACGGAATGGGGTTAATTAAAGACAGAAAGTAAGGTGACCTCGAGAAGCCTCAGCTTGCCCTGGCCTCCTCTTGTTCCACAGTCTCCCAGGATCCAACTCCTGACCTAGCCCTGTTGAAACCAAGTCAAACCTAAACATGGGGGCCATTAAAGGCTCTGTGTGCAGAAATCCTAGCTCAGCCTAAGTCATGCCCGGCATTGTTTTCTGGACTTTATTCTTTCACTTGACAGAACAGATTTGTGCAATTGAGAGCAGGCTTGAGATGGCTGCCCACCCCCGCCTGGCACCCGTACGTACAGCAGGGCTCTCTGAGGGAAACTTCCTCTTGGCTGTCTGGACTGGGGGCTGTAGGGAGGGCATTTGGCAAGGCAGGGCCAGGGTGAGGGCACTCCTGGCCACACTGAGCTTCTGAAGCTAGGAGTCTCTCCTGGGCTCTCTTTGGTATCTCATCAAACCAGGCTGCCTATCCTGCCAGCCCTGGACCATGCTGGGCCCACTCTGGGTCACACCAGGAAAGGACCAGTCCAGAGGCCAGCAACTGCCCAGGCAGAGAGGGGATGTTATCCCCAGGGTGAGGCCACTGCCGTGGGCCCCAGGCTCACTTCTTGTAGTGATTGGGGGCGTCTGCGAAGGCAAATTTGAGGCGATAGGCCTCAGCCAGCAGCAGGCTGACGTCCTGGTCATCCCAGCGGGCAGTAGGCAGGTTCTGGAGGAAGAGCAGCAACTCCTGGGGGGAGAGACAGACAGTTAGGGAGAGTCCAGGCTGCAGGCCAGACCAAACACACCCACCTGGGAGACCTCCATCAGCAGCAGGGGGAAGGCTTGGGGCAGTGCCCTCAGCCATGTGGCCCCTCCTACTTGCTCAGCTCCAACCCCACCCAGCCAGACGCTGGCTTTTACAGGGTCTCACCTGCCATCCAGCTCAGCATCTGAGGAGCCATGCAGTGGTCTTCCCCAAGCTTCATTTGGGACCCCTGTATCTAAGCCCTCTGACACTCCTGGGAGACAGTATCAGTTGTCCCCACAGTCAGGAAGGATGCATGGGCCAGGGTACAGGAGATTTCTGAGAACCAGAAGTCTCTCTGAAACCAGAGATGACACATGGCTTCTTTCTAGCCGCCAGAGACACATACTTCCTCATGTATCAGGTGACCAGCTCAGGTCTCAGCAGTGTGATTGTACCACAGGGCAGAGCCAGCACAGAGGTCCCCCGACAAAGCCACCTGTCTCCCATATTCTTCCCAAAGCAAAGGTAACAGGTTCTGACACTGGGGGACTGGGCAACAAGGTACCCTACTGAGCACCTAGGGACTATCGTTCATGTCACCTAGAAGTCCAAAGACCACCTTTGTAAACACAGCATGACCAGCCTGCCAGCCAATGGGATGATATAAACCACAAGGACATGTGCAGCACCAGACAGGCACACAAGAACACACTAGACATACCTGAACACAGTGGGCAGACAGCAAATACACACTGAATATACTGTGCATGCACTGAATACAATAAACATGCACTGCACACAGTGAGCATATAGTAGACACCCAATTCACACAGTGGGCATATACCTGATATGCACTGCACACATTGGGCACACACTGAGTGCAGGCTGGGTACACACTGGACAGTTTCCCGCAATTGTCACTCAGTACTGCTGGCGCCAGGGATAAGAAGCTCCTCTTTGGAATTTCCATGCTACAGCTCCTCTGCTTCACCCAGCACCCCAGATACACACTGGGCCATGTCTCCGAGTGGAGATGTAGGGGCATCCCTACAGGCTCAGGGATGTCTGAGGGCTAAGAGAACAACAGCTGAGGCCAGTGAGGGAAGGGAAAGCATTGCCATGGTCTTGGGGGTACCACGGTATGATGCAGGTGACCCCCCATAATGACAGTGACACCCTAGCCTCTCCTGTCAGATGATGACTCACGTAAAGTGACTCTGGGGACTTCATCAAGGACTGGGAGGGTCCTGGGAGACTGCAATACTAAGAGAAACTAAGCAGACGTAGGCCTTAGAGGTCTGTGTGGTTAGGACAAGAACTTCCTGCAGAGGAGTCAAAGGGTGTGAGCTAGGCCACCCCTTCCAGGGAGCAGTACACTCCTTTCCGATGGTTCTGCCCACTAGCCATATAGGACTTGGGCCCTGAAGCCATCCTGCCCCAGCTCTAGACAGCCAATAAGAGACAGAGGACAGCTGGCCTCAAAAGAGTACTGCCCAGTAGTCCTGGCTCCCAATCACGATAGCTGCCGGACTGGCCCACCAAGCTTCCAGAACTCTACTTAAATACCATGAAGGTCCAGAGCTGCACATTAAGGTGGAGCAGGACAGCACAATCGGCCTGGGTAGAACCAGGAGAGGCCACAGTAGCCCAGGCTTGGCTCTGCCCCCAGCATCTCCAACCCAATGAGGAGGGAACCTCCAGCAGCCCAGGGCTGCACCCCAATCATAAGAGCCATGCGCCAGAACGTTCTTTAATCGCCGTTTACTGTGCCTCCCCACCCCTTTTTCCTTTGCATTTTGGATACTTTCTGTGGGCCTTTAAATTGAATTCACGGAGCAGATCTCCCTGGCAGCATGTCCTCAGGGACACATCAACATCAATCTACTGTCTTCCACCATTAGATGCAACTTACACGGATGCCAATCCAATTCTGAGCAGGTCATAAATAAATACCTTTGGTTTTATTTTTAATCCACTTCGCTTCATATTATCATGACCTCGCTACTTGCAAGGTGAGAAGCAATACCCTCCCATTACGGTAACTTACCGACTCCACTGCACACTCAATTTCAGAATCTAATTTAGTCCCCCAGGTTCACTAGATGGAGGGAGAATGGAAATGCCTGGCTCTTCACGGCCTGCAATGCTAAAGAAGGAAAAATCTATCCAGGTGACCTTTAAGGCAGGCAAAGAACACAGACAAACATGGCCTTAAATACAGATTTCTTTTTAAAAAAGGTTTGTCTTCCTGCTGCAGCAAGCAGCGGCATCTCCTATCTGAGAGCATGATGCATTTATTAGAGACTGTTGTCTGTCACCAACATGGTACATGAGGCTAGCGGTAACTCATGAAGCCATTGCTGGCATGGTATAGAGGCCGTGGCTATTGGTGGACAGCTCTATATTGCACAGCTACAGGGACTGGGTATGTCTCTCCATGGAGCCGATGTTAGAATTCTCCAGGTAGCTCTTGAGCCTTCTGTCTTAACTCCAGAACCAAACCAGTGCTACAACCACAGCTGTGGCTACGAAAATACAAGGAGGTTTCTCTTCTGACACTGGTGCTGTGAAAAGCCACTGTGAGAGAGTAGTGCAGTGTTACATGCCTGCCTTTCTCAGTCTTGGCTTTCATTGAACAAAGGAAGGGTCCCCGTGGGGTCTGTGAGGAACCTAAAAAGTGACAGAACCCACTGCATGGCCCGTGGGTCAGTGCTTCTCAGCCATGAGCACATCCTGTGGACTGGGGTCACCCGAGGAACTTGAGAGACATACTAATGCCCGTGGCTCTGTTGCAGTTGTCAATCTCTACTCAAATCGACCTGACGGCGGTGCATTCCTCACTACCCACCCCATGGTATCCGCCCCAATGTTCTGGGTTCCTGAATTAAAGACACACACATGGAGCCTTGTATTTTAATGTCTTAAACAGCTCAATGACTGGGCCATCCAATACCTCCACGTGGCTAACACTTCCCCTCCGAAGTGAGTTTTACTTACTAAAACCTCTATTCCATATCCGTTGCCCTAGATCCAGTCGGGGTGGGGGCTGGGGCTGCTCTTCCCTGGCTCTTATGTGTTAGCCGCCTCTCTATCTGTCACTTCTCGGGTGCGGCAGCTACTCCTTCCCAGCATGGCGGCTCGACCTCCTCCTCCTGCAGTCCAACCTATGTCTCCCTCCTTTGGCCCTCAGTAACTTTATTTACCAATCAAAACCAACTGGAGGCAGGGACCCTCAGCATCTTATATGCAGATTCTCATACTATTTTGAGGATTCTATTAACGTAATACAAGCATTAGACCAAATCCACAACATGATGCAACCCAGGTAGACAGGGTGACTGGGTCCTATTCCAGACACTATGGCTCCCCAGCAGGAGGACACTATGGATCCAGACAGTTTCTGTTTCACCAAGCAACCTAGTCAGAGTGCACAGTGCCTCCCCTCAGGCATGGGCACTCTGGAAGATGCCAAGTCAAGTCCCCAAAACCAGGCTGCTTCAGCCTGCTCCATGTGAAGTGCTAACTGATACCCTCTTCAACACAGTCTTGCTGACATGCCTGGTCTTCGGGGAGGTTCCAAAGAAATTGTCTCTGTCTGCTCCTTGGTGAAGAGTTTATCTGTCTAGAGTCAGCGCTTTGCAGTGTCTTCTGCACACAAGCACTTCCATAAAAGACAATGTGGTTGGTGACCTGCTTACATTCTTGGTCCCTCTTAGGACCCACTGCTGGGACTCTGAAAGCTGAGGCAACAGTGATGGGGGAGGGATGAAGGATCTGGGAGGCAGAGGTCAATTGATTTTCATCCAGGCTCTGGCCAAACCAAGCTCACTGAATTCCACAGTCACACCTGGATACTGTTATGGAGACCCTCCTTCCCTGTTACCTCAGCAGCGCCATGTGTCTGTTAGTTCCTCAGATGTGGCACATGGCAATCCATGGGCAATGAGTGTGGAGACCAGGCAGTACAGGGAGTCAATGCTCACAAGTGCTTGGCAGCCAGGGCAAATACCACCCCTGCCTTTGCTGCTCTGTGACTCGGGGCAAATCTCAGACCTCTATTGCTTCTGTTTCTTGTCTACAAAAGGGAGACAGTGCTGAGAGTTCTCCTGTTGGTTGCTGAGTATGTGCGCACTCTCCCAGAATGCTTGCTGTTCAGTGACAGCAGCCTGTCCTGCCACTGATTAATGACTTAGCCGTCACTAGTGAGGTGGCCAGCACCCCGAGGATGCAGGAGCGTCTCAGTAGTACAGCTTGGAAGAAGAAACCTGCTGCTGAACAAAGTCCCTGTCTATACAAGAGGAGAAGTCATTTAGCAGGTCAGTGTGTGGGGGAGGGGGGAGGGGAGAGGCAGACAGACGTACAGACGGATGGCATGTGTGTGCTCATGCGTGTGGAGGTCAAAAGACAACCTTGGGTGTTACTCTCACAAGCTGTTCACCTCAGTGAGACCTGGGCTTCACCATAGGATTAGGGTAGGCTGGCCAGCCAGCAAGCTCTAGGGATGCGTCTGTGTCTGCCTGTCCAGTGTTGGAACTACAAGCATACAGCACTGTACTTAACTTTTCACAGGGGTTGTGGGGGTCCAACATGGGTCCTCACCAGCACTTTATCAGGTGTGCCATCTCCTTAACCAGATTTAAGAAAACAATGAACTCTGTGTGGCCTAGTGCTCAAAGACAGAGAGCAGCGCCTTGCTTTCCTGCTAGGGTGCTGCACACAGCAGGGATGAGGCAGGTTCGGTGAGAAGAACTGCCATCAAGGGTGGCGACTCTGCTGTGGGGAGGAGCCCACCACCCCAGGGAGCCACTGAGTAGGCACACCTGCCAGTGCCTGCACCACACCTGGTGCTCTCGAGGCCATGGAACCACTTAAACCTGCTCTTCAAATTCCAACCCAGATGCAAAACAAACTGTATTTAATAAAAACATCTGCAAAGGGCTGACAGGGGTGGGGGGTAGTGGGGGGCAGGAACTGCTAAGAGAATACAATGGGAAAAGCTCCCTCACACTAACCCCACCCATCCTAGGAAAACCACAGCAGATCTTCGGCACTGGTGCACTTGGGCTGCAGAAGGGCAGTGCTCTGTAAAGGGTTCTTGTACAAGACCTACCCAGACCTGGTGGCAGTTCCCATAGCTCTTCTAGGTAGATAAAATACCTGAGTTGGCTGAAGAGGGCCACTGTCTGTCTGTACTAGGGACATGGACACCAAGCCCCAAGACACAAGGTTTCTTATATAAAAGCCAAAATGTGCACAGCCCTGAAAGGTACCATCAGTGTGGCCCTGCCCCTCATGGCATGACCAGGACCACTGGATTCTAGTCCAGGTACACTGGGACAAACTGGAAAGGGAAAGAGGGCAGAGGAGATGCAGGGTACAGCCAACCTCTGCTTCGGGACTAAGATGAAGAGAAAGAAGGGAGAAGGCCGAGCCAGTGACCAGTTAGGATGTAGGGCCCACCACTGCACCTTCCAGCTGGACACTCCAGTGAGGGCTGAGGAGAAAGGCAGCACTCAGGACCCCACAGCTATGAAGACCCTGCAAGAGCACAAAGCTGAAACAGTGGGACAGAGCTGGGTGGCCAGCTGCACTGCCACAGAGTAGCTGCCAGGGTCATGACGAGCCAGGTGTCATTCGAACTCCTGGGCCTCCGCGTTCTGCCTGCAGCCCTAGGGTGTCCTGTGAGTATGCCTGCAAGCTGCTTTTCTGTGTGGCCACATGGATTCACAGGCATGCGTGATTGGACCCGATGGCACTGGTGGAGATAGGGCATAAGGCAGGCTCTTAAGAAAACAAAACCCCAAACCACCTGTCTGTACTTTCTCACCTTTTCAAAATTACACGCATTAGCAAATACTAAATAGAGGGCCCACTTTGAGTCAGGGGTGGCCCGATTGCTAGAGTGGCCATGTCTGGTCTAGATTACACCCTTCTTGTCAGGTCCTCTGACAGTGTTCCTGCCTGCAGATGCTCTCTATTTATAGGGAATGGAAGAAAGCCTGGGCAGTGTGGAAGATCACACTGGCCTCCCGAAAAGAGAGAGGGAAGGACAAATTATTCATTCATTGGGAAGTTACTCAGACTGAGGACTGTACCTTACCCTGGGCCAGCCCTGCAGTGATGGGGAGTCAGGAAACAAATAGAGATTGTGTTTAAAGAAGCCAATGGATATAACTGACCAGTGTGCCTGCCTGGCTGCTGTGGGCCACACGACATCTGAAATAGGACAACTCTAGCTAACACGTACTGCTGTCAGAACCTGAATAATTTCAGATGGTGAGTAAAGACAAAATAAGGCAAAGATTCTCTTCGATAATTCTATCTGGCATGCAGGTTAAAATGATAGCATTTCGGCTTTGCTGAACTAAATAAACTTCACTACATTAAAAGCTTAGTCAGCATTATAAGACGGGTCTCATTATGGCATTTTCAGACATACAGACAACTGTCACTCACTCTTGCTCTCCACCCCACTTCTGTTTCCACATCATGTGCAGATAGTTAGACCCAGGGTCACTCACTGTACAGACGGAACCCTGGTGACCAGCCTTCACTACTCAGGGCTCCCCAGAGGAGCAGACCTTACAGAATATCTATGTACATGGGATTTAGTAGGCTCTAACGCCAGGGAAGGAACAGACTTGCCAGGGAGAGCAAGCAGGCAGAATGCAAGCTTCCTTCTTCCTCGTCCTTTATACAGGCTGCCAGCAGAAGGTGTGGCCCAGATTAAAGGTGGAGCTTCCCTCCTCGAAAGACATAGATAAAAGTGGGTCTTCCCATCTGAGATGATTTAATTAAGAAAAATATTCCCTCACGGGTATGCCTGGCTACTTGGGTTTTAGTTAATTCCAAATGTAGTTAGGTTGATAGCCAAGAATGGCCACCACACACCTTCTCTTTTCCCTCCCTCCCTCCCTTTGTATTCCCTAAATGGCAGCAGATGTGTTAGTGCATGTTTATAGCTCCAGCAGTTGAGGGCTGAGGTGGAAGCAACCCAAGTTCAAGTCTAGCCTGGGCCATCGGGGGAGAACAAAGGTAAGTACATGGATGGATGAATATTCTAAGTGGCTCTGTCCTGAGTCATGCTGCCTCCTGGTCCCCACAGGGCCCTGCATGCAGAAAGACCCTGGGTGTGGAGGCCAAGCTCAGCAGCAGCTCCTGCGCTGCAGAGAACACACAGGTCTGCTTAAAGCGACTCAAGCCCGAGCTTTACAAATTGCTGACACGCAAAGAGGAATACATTAATCAGGACAGGGCTAAGAGGGCCTGCTTGTCTCTTCTCATTGCTTTCTTCCCTAACTGGGAAAGATGGAGGAGGGGCCTCTCTCCTGACACCGGAGGCACCTCCCATCCTGCTCGGCTCAGCTGTGTGTTGGCCAGCAACCCCTAGAGCTGGAGGCACTGCAAGGAGCCCCGTGCCCTCTGCCTGGAAAGAAGGCCAGGTGCCAGCTGGGTCACTGTTGGGAGACTGTCGATGACCATCGAGCATACTCCTTTCCTCAGGGCAGATTGGGGGACAAATGGGACACACCTGAAGCACAATACACAGGTTTTGTTAAGGGGCTCATTACTACAGCTCTGGATTTGTGAGCCTTCACACAACCCCTTTACAGAGCAGGAAATGGAATCTGGGTTCCAAGATAAGATGGGACAGAGGCCAGGACAGAGCCCTACCTGCACCTGGCTCTGGGACATGGACTTCCATGCCCTCTGCTGTCCTGAGGCCGATCTGTACCTCAGTAGCTGTCTCTGGCTTACAACTCCCCCTCTGGTCACATCCTCTAAAGAAGTGTCTGCAAACCTTGAGCTTGGGAAGCCACTCAGGCCCAGACCTCAGGCAGAAGGCAGGGGAAAGGACATGTGCACTCCTCTGCACTGTACTGCTAAGGTTGTGCCACAGTCAATGTGAAACATCGTGTGTTAGGCACATGTGTAAGATGGAAGTGTGTGTGTGTGGGGGGAATCAGTGACACTCTAAAACAAACTGGCAAAAGACAGGAAGAGGTTTAGAAGGTTTACAGAAACAGGAGGCCAGTGAAGAGATGTGCTCCAAAATGGACTGGAGATGATGGCCTGGAGACACTGAGGCCACCAGCAAACCTGGCACAAGCCCACAAGGTGTGAGCCCACTCAACTGGCAGGAACAGTTGTCAAAACCAGATCCTGAGCTAGGGAGATGGCTCAGTAGGTGAGGTGTCTATTACCCAAACATGAGAACCTGAGTTGGATCTCTGGCACCCACATTCAAAGCAACAACAAGAACACAGGACATGGTGGTGTGTGCTTGAAATCCCAGCCCTGGGGAGGCAAGATTCCTGGAGCTTGTGGCCAGCCAGCCTCCCTTGGCAAGCTCTGTGCCCATGAGGTACCCAAGGCTAGCGTGCACATTATACATAAGAAGAGCACACACCCCATTCCTGGAGAGAAATGGAGAGGGAGAGAGAGAGTACCTGTCTTAGTCAGGGTTTCTATTCCTGCACAAACATCATGACCAAGAAGCAAGTTGGGGAGGAAAGGGTTTATTCAGCTTACATTTTCCACATTGCTGTTTATCACCAAAGGAAGTCAGGACTGGAACTCAAGCAGGTCAGAAAGCAGGAGCTGATGCAGAAGCCATGGAGGGATGTTCTTTACTGGCTTGCCTCTCCTGGCTTGCTCAGCTTGCTTTCTTATAGAATCCAAAACTACCAGCCCAGGGATGGTCCCACCCACAAGGGGCCTTTCCCCCTTGATCACTAATTGAGAAAATACCTTACAGCTGGATCTCATGTAGGCATTTCCTCAACTAAAGCTCCTGTTCTGTGATAACTCCAGCTGTGTCAAGTTGACACAAAATTAGCCAGTACAGTACCTGAGTGCTGGCTGAGAGCAGTGAACCTGAGAGAACTCTGCTAGTGTGACCCAGGCCTGTGCTCACACATGCACACAGATCACCTCCGGTATTTCTCTTGCTGCTGTGAACAACTCAGACAACAACTCAATAAAGGAAGGATTTATTTTACTCGTGGCTTCAGAGGGTTTGGCACAGCAGAGCAGGGCGGCTCGCTTTGATAGCCGGGAAGCAGAGCGGGGGCTGTGTTCACTTTTCCCTATCAGTCTGTGGGATGCTGCGGCCCACAGCCAGAGCAGGTCCCCTCTCAGTTAACTATTTTTGAAAGCACCCTCACAGTACCACGCAGAGGTACACCCTGCCAATCTCCTAGGTGATTCTAAGCCCAGTCATGTTGGCAGTGAGGGTTGCCCATTGCCCTGGTGAAGGTGGTGGTTTTAAGGATACACTTCCAGCTCACTCACCCCAGGCTCAACCCCTGACAAGCAATCAATAGCTGAATAAATCTGTCTGCTTGCCAAATCAAGGTGCTATTCTCTCAACCATGCCTTCCGTTTCCCCATATTTAAATTTCTTTAGCAATAAAATGTCAGAGAAAAAGACCACCCCTGCTGGTGTACAAAAAGCCTTGGCACAGCTGTACAATGGGGTGTTTATTTAGCAGTTTAAAAATATGTTCTCAAGAGGCATGAAGATACCCCGGTGTGTGACAGCAAGTGAGGTGATGTGGGGGCCATGCAGGCACTCATGGCCCCTTTTATGCCGACAGAGGCAGAGCAGCAGGAAATGGTCCCTCTCTTGAGGAGCTGGGCTTCGGGTAGGAAGAGCTACCCTGTGGCTTTCTTTTAAAAATGCTCTTTTCTAAGGGTTGTATTTTTGCAGTGGAGAGTGTTCAAACCAAGGTTTCCATTTTCAAAGGCAAGCCAAGCATTTCCCTCCTCCTCCTCCTCCTCTGTGGCTGGCCTGGCAGGGTTTCCTTACCAGCAGGACACGGTGACAGGACACGGTGAACTCTCCACTGCACAGTGGAGGGACTCACACCATGCCCGTGCCCGAAGGAGGGCTGCCTTCCCACTTCTCAACGTTCTGCCAGTCACGAGGTTTCTTGAACTGACAATCGATCCAGAGAGGAATGTGGAGCCAAGACTCCATGTCCATCCTTACACAGAGCATGAGGCTGACCAGCCTGCTTTCAGGGCTATTCTGGGCCCCATGGCACAGAGGACGCTGAGGGGAGGAAGTGGGTGGCCAGAGACTGTTCTGCCTAGGAACCTCCCCCACCCCACAGGATTTGCCCATGGGGAGACTCCAGCCTTCTGAAACCTACTTCTAGAGGCTCAAAGGTGTCATGTGTGGGATTCAGATTGACTCTGAAGAGTCTGGTTTATGCAAATGACTACATTTCTGACCTGAGGGATTTCTTTCCAGGGACCAGGCACCTGCCTAGGGCAGGAGCTCCTTCCAGGGAACTGCAGCTCAGGATTGCAGCTGACATCAGCTGAAGGCCGCAGCCCCATAGTTGTCCGTACCTACTAACAGGGCAAAGCTGCAATTCTACAGGGATGGTAGGTCCTGGCTTCTAAGGTATACGCTACAGTCATGACTGCTAAGCCACCCCCCCTTCCCCCGGCTCTGAGCCTGACCACATGGAGGGCCTCCTGGGTGCTTACTACCATCTGGTGAACTCGGAAGCCAGGAGCTCAGTCAAAGCCCTCAGCTCAGGAGTATGCAGAACAGGCCTTGACTGGGGTATAGGAACCATGACTGGTTCGCCAAGTCCGGATGGAAGGGCCGAAGCCCTATGTTTGACCAGAGGGAGAGAGGTCATACCGAATAAGCCCCTCCTCTTATTCACTGCAGGAAAATCAAAAGTATACAGAATTTCATTTAAGAGGCAGTGGCAGGCAAGGGACCACAGCAGGGCAGACTATGCTAGGCCCACAGAGTCTCTGCGGTAGACACTCTGTTGGTCTAAATCCATCCTACTAAGGATCTCTGACTCCCAACGAGTGACCTCAGTGCCTAAGGACAGAGCACAGCAAACTGTGCTCTGCAGACTTGCCTTGTGAGGGCCCTCGGGTGTCCTGGGTACTAGCTGGCCCTACGCCTGCGGAAGGAGCCGTAGAGCCCAATCATCCCCCTATTTGCCCCACAGTGCCTGTTGACAGTGGACTCTGGCCCTGAAGTCCTTTCTTACTTCACTCTTAACCCATCTAGTGAGCTTGGTCTCTAGCCTTGACAGTTGACTTCTTTGACAATACAGTTATTAGTTTGAGAATCTTGTCAAGTTCGGTCCAGATCAGGACTAAAAGTAGGAAAGTGACAGCCAGCTGGGACTGAGCTAACTGGCTGACCATCTCTCAGGTGGATATCCCACTCATAGTGGAAAGGAGATGCCTCAACAGTGCCATCCTCTGAAGAGCCTACACCAGCAATGGGGACATGGACTGTCCTTGTAATTAATTTCTTTTTTTTTCCGAAAGAGAAAAAACAGCATTTGGTGCTGAAAACGGGCTGGCACGGAGGCTCCAGCTGAGCCGGCTCCCCTTTCATCTCCCAGCATGGCTGAGAGTCTTCTGATCAACATTCAGAGAAAGCTCACATCCAAGCACTGCGATTAGAGTGTTTCATCCCCAAGCAGACTTCTTGCTTTGTGGTACCTAAGGCCAGGATGTGGGGCCATGTGGTCCTGGGAAGGTGGTGGGGCTTAAGGCAGGATGTGATCACAGAAAGGAGCCCCTACCTCCACTCTTATCTACAAGGCAGCAGGCTCACCGCCCTCACACCAGGATCTCTAGAGAGAGGGCCTGTGGAGAGGGCCTCTGTGAGGCCTGCCAGCTCCTAATCTCAGAGCTGTCACTAGGAGACAGATGCAGGGTGGACAGGAGGAACCGCGGCATTGTAGCTTAGAGCAGCTGTCAACTCCACAATCTGATTCCAGGCCCACGGGTAGTGGCAGCACCCAGCTAGCTACAGGCAAGCTGACTGGGAGGCACAGGGGGAGGTCCCCCAGTCTCCTAAAAGCTCCAAGTAGCCAGTCCTGACTGCTGCATGGGCTTGACCTGGTCATCTGGTGCTGTCATACCCACAGGACAACCCTGGTAGTAGAGCAAAATTGAGGAGGGCACTGGATATTCTGCTGTCTTCAGCAGCAGGGAGTGGGGGGCACAGTGAGAACACATGGTCACCCTTGTACCCATTTACCTCTGGGTTTGTCTGCCCACCCTCCAGCAGCAGACCTCAAGCGCCGCCCCCCACCTTCCCATCAGGCCCAGCTTTGCCCTTGCAGCTCTGCCTTGGAGAGGACAGAGAGAACTCAGTCTGGCCGTGAGAGGCCCTGTGATCTCTCAGTGCGTGCAGTGCCAGGTAGCGGTCACAAAAAGTACCAAGCCTCCTACTAAAATGAGAGCAAGGTACAGACTCAGCTTGTTAGACATATTCAGGGGCAACTTGTGAGTTCTCCTCATCACTGCCCAGTGTACAACTGCTACCCAGCAAGCAGGAAGACCAGAGCTGCAGCCAGCACAGCCCTGTCCCTGTCCCACAGAGTGTGAGGAAGCTGTATCCCACAGAGACCCCAGTCCAAACAGTCTGCAAATGAGCAGGACAGAGTTGCTGGGCCATGACCCCTGACTCTGTGTGACATGTGCTAGGACACTACACTCAAGACAGGGTCTCTCACTCCCCTTGTAAGTACCCAAGGTTCAGCCTTCCAGTTCTTGCTCACCAAGGGTCTTCCTTATCCCCAAGGCAAGATGGGACCTTGTTGATAAGGGATCTGTGAACCACTGAAGTCTGAAAGACCTTCCGGGAAATGATATCTCACAATGTCCCCAATCACAAGGCAAGGCCAGGCCTAGCATTCACCACAACTCCGAAAGCTAGCACAACTCAGTGCCCATCAAAACTCAGCAGCCAACACAGCCCAGTGCTCCTCAGTCACCCAAGGTTCCAGCCAAGGGATGGAGTTCCTGCCCTTCAGAGTGGGTCATGAGAGCTAGGCTTCAAAGTCCCCTCCCAGCAATGGACCAGCACTGAAGGATGCATTTCATGGTATAGATTACCCACCATCACAGAACTGAGTTCACAGGTTCACTAGGAAGATGGCATTTTCCTTGTAATATACTTTGTAAAAGTTCTTCAATTTCTGGAGTTGTCCAACTCTGAGTTCTCACATTGATTTTCTGCTATTGGGGAAGTCAGGTGGAAAGACACACATGTGGGGTGGGAGGAGGTCTGGAAAGGTCAGTTTCCATGCTGGTGCATCCAGGGAGCCATGACCTGTCTCAGATGAGAGTGTGAGGAGTGGACACAAAATCTCGTACTGACCAGAGCATGAGAGGGCACTGGGCATCAGAAATGCCCTCAGAGTGATCAATGGTGTATTGAGGATGGCAGTCCAGCCCCGACAGCCTGGCTTGCTGTGTCCACATGGAAGACTAGACAGTGGTACAGGCTCCTCTTCTCAGATGAAATAGAATCTGTCTGCAGCTCACAGGCCAGATTAAGGGAACAGGCCTGGTGTGAGCATGAGCCCAGGGCAGGCCAGGCCACTCTGCAACACTTCTACATAATGGCACATTGTCATTCTGAATCGGTGCATCTTCCCTGAGCCTTCTACATAATGGCGAGTTGTAATTCTGAATTGGTACATCTTTCCTGAGCCTTGGATCTCTCTGCATACAATGGGAGAAAGGGCTACAGCCATCTTGTACCCACTTGGGCACATGACCATCACTGTTGGTCACATTTGTGGACTGGCCACTGAAGGAGAGAGATGTGGGCAGAATAGGACTGATCTCCTCCCACCGGGCCCCAAGAAAGGGTTACACACGAGAACTTTGTGGGTACAGAGGAGGCAAGGTTTGCATGCAAGGGTCCAAAAGAGGGGCAGGCAGCAGGTAAGGGGCCACACAGAGGCCTGGAGGTCAGCACTGCTGCCCACTCACTGTGTCTGAGAGGTCAGTGTGGCCTGGCCTATGAATCTGTCGAGCAAGTGGATAGTCCTGCAGGAGAGCCAGCTAAGGAGCACACACAGGCTGGCAGGAAAGGCTGGGCAGCAGGCACAGGAGGGCTGAGCAACGGACCACAGTGCAAGGCATCAGTACACTTGGTGGACTGGACCATGCCAGCAGAGGTGCTGGGGCAGTTAAGTATCTTGGATGGAAGGGACAATCCTAGCACAGGCTGGCACACAGGCAGAGTCATGCCCTGAAGCCTTCCACCCTCTAAGGATTTGAAAGGAGGAGCTTGTAAGTGGGAGAAGACTGACTTCTGACAGCTCTGAGTGCTCCAGCCGCTTAGTGTCACTAGACAAGTATTGAAGATTTCCCAGTGCTGGCAGCAGAGTCTGGCCACCTGCTTGCATGGCATCTGCTCAACGGGGCATTGACAGTGCCTGGAGCCCCGATGTTGTTGGTCTCAGGGGCTGGCATAGCCCATAAGTTGTAAGGGCCTTTTCTTACTCTAAGAAAAGGTGAATTGGCTTAGAGAAAGTACATGTGGAGAAAACTACACAGAGAGGCTGAGCCACCACGCCCAAAGCTCTGACCGCCCTTTAGGGTATAGACACCGTTCTCCAAGTCCTGATGGAGGGCCCAGGGGTTTCTGCTGTATATATCCTTGAGGCACCTGCTGGGCTCACCTGAGTCTGGAGACTGTAGCAGGGGTGTGTGTCATATACTTTTTAACTTGGCAACTGCACCACAAGTGGTCACAGGTAAGACATACTATTGAGATACTTTCAGGAAGTCATTAAACCCTCAAAAGACCAAATGCTGTAGAGCCCATAGATCTTCTTAGGTGCCCTAGCTCCAGTGATACTCCTTTTTTTCCAGAACTTTCCTTCGTGAGCCTCCACAATGGACACCTGCAGCTTACCCCAGCCTCACTCAGCCACTTCCTCTCCCAGCCCATCTCCAGAACACAGGTCACTTCAGAGCTTTCACCTGAGCATGGGCAGCCATGCCATGAGGGTGCTTCCCCACTGTGTGCTCTGAGAGCTACCCACTATGTATGCATGTACAGGGGCATTCACTTCTGCAAAATGAACAATGCAGCCAACCCCAGGGATAAATACTGGGCGATATTTTCTAAATATCTAATTAAAGTCCTATTTTTAGAACATTGGGGAAATCATGTGAAGGAGATAAATGGAAGCCACACGCCATCCAGCAGCTGTGTGTGCCACACAGGTTCCGTGCTAATGAGGCCTGGGGCACTAGCACACCCCCACAAGCTCTGACACTGTGCCACTGTAGAGAACAGCTATGTCCTTAGGAGATCATGGATAGGTCACTTGGCAAGCCTGCCATCACTGGTCCTGCATGCATCCCTCAGGAGAGGAACCCTCTAATGTCACATGACCCAAGTCTAGGTGTGACAGGAGGAGTAGACACTGATCATACATTAGAAGGGACAAGTTTGACCTGAAACATTCTGCACTGAGCCTGGGAGAGTGAACTGACAGGATGAGCCTGGCAGAGAGAGCCAGCCTGGGAGGGTGGGCCTGGGTAACGTGCCAGTAGAAAGGGAAGAGGCACCATGGGGAAGGCACTGGGAGAACTCTGTTCCCTGCCCTCCCCTACTTCTCTGGGTAGTACTCAGTCCATCAAAGCCAGGCTGTGGCACTAACCAAGGGAAGGGGAAGCTGGGTCTCACTCCTTGTCTAGGGTCTCACGCAGGATCTACAAACTGCTTAGACATTTTTTAAAAAAGATTTCTGTTAAGTCCAACTGTTCTTTTTTCTTGTGCCATATGCTGTCCCTTTCCGCCTGTATTTGTTTCAAATCTTTTTACAAGTGTTTGCAAAGAGATATGTGGACTGGTAGCAGCCTCCTCCTGGCAGGGTCTTCAGTAGATCCCCCTGTGCTGGGATGTCACCTTGGGGGGCCTTCAAGGAAACCCCACTTGCTGCCTGACAGGACAGAGAGGTTTTCTCCCTGTTGTGCTGGGTTAAGTACTTCCCACCTTTCCTGTGAGCAGCCCAGGGCTCCCTTAGGATAGCAGTCCTTCAGCAACCATCCTCTGGCATGGCCCTGCATGCTGGCTGCAGCATCAGCCTAGTCGGGCGCGTCCCCAGCGCTCAGACACATCAGAGGAGGTTCCACACTCACACTGTCCCTCATGGACTTGTTCCCAGTTACCCCTGGAATGGGCTCATCAGTCCATCCTGGTCCATCCAGGCTTTGAGCAGAGTGCTCATTGATGAGGGCCAGCCCTTAGGTGCAGCTCTGTTCCTCCTTCCTGGCCCCAAAGGCACTACTCCCTGCTGAGCGATTTGGAGCCAGAAGCCACATTTGGGCTGCAATGTAACTGCCCCATTGTTTCCTCAAGAAGTAGCACTGCCTAACTGGTGCTCCAAGGGGGCAAGAGGATGGCTCTGAATGGAAGTCATTCAGGAGGGAGTCCTCAGCCAGAATTTCAGCTGCCACCCTGCAGTCTCCAGATGCCCATAATAGCAACCACTGGCCAAGGGTGCTAGCATGAAAGATTACCACTTTACTAGATTTTCCTTCAGACCTGAGGATACACACTGGTCAATGCAGCCACCATGAAAGTCTACTCCCTTCCCAGCTTTCCCCTAAGACTCAAGGACACAGAACAGTGTCACATGAAGGGAACAGGGCCCCAGGCCACCAGTGTTTCCTTCAGTGGCCACCCACAAAGGCTGGCAACAGTGATGGGCATGGGCACCACTGGAATACACAGAGCTTGATGGACAGGAACTGGGAGACAGACAGGAAGACAGAGCACATGTGTGCTGCTTTGTAACCTCTTTTAAAGGAGGCACTAGCTAACAAAAATCAGCTCAAAGTGGATCAGAGACCTCAACAAACAGAGGAGCTGAAGGCCTGAGTCACTGCCGGGAAGCGGGAAGGAGCTGGAGTGCATGTGAATCTGGGCATGTGCAAGGGCTTTCTGAGACGGACGTCACTGGCTCAGAAGACGACAGCGACTATGGCAAAGGGCAGCATTAAATTAATATAATTCTGTACTGCAAAGAAGACAGTCAACAGTATGGAAAGACACCACAGAGCAGAAGGAAGCCCTGCAGACCGTCAGCCAACAGAGGATTAATACTCAACACCAAACTTCTCTGGGGAAACTACTCTGATCAGTAACTGGGCGACTGAACAGAACACGCTTCAAATGAAGACCTGGCCACGGTCACTAAAGCTAGGGCTGCATCTTAATGTAGAATGCTTACTGAGCATGCTCAAGGCCTCCGATTCTCTCCAGAGCTCCTAACCTCCCCCCAAAAACTATTAAAAAAAAGTTCCTCTTTCGCCACCAGGCAAATTTAAATCAACCACATTAGATTCCATCTCATCCCAGTCCGAAGAGCTTCTCATCACAAGGTGCTGGCGAGGGCTGGGGAAGCAGCAGCAGCAGCAGCAGCAGCAGCAGCAGCACATACACGGCTGCCAGGATGGAGCTAGTACACCTGCCATGGGGACCAGGATGGAGGGCCTTCAAGAGACTGAAAAGGGACCTACAGTGTGACTCAGCTACACTACCCCTGGGCACACCGAGAGTAAGCTCTGTCCACTCCCCACAGCAATACACAATAACCACATAGAAGAAGCAGCCTAGGGTCCTGAAGATGGATGAATGGATAAGGAAAATGTGCTGTGTGCACACAGTAGAGTTTTACCTGGCCCTGCAGAAAGAAGTTATGTTATTTGCAGGAAGGAGCTGGAGATCATCATGTTAAGTGAAGTAAACCAGACTCAGACAGGCAAATGGATTATTCTTTCTATTGTTGTAATATAAATAACCCAGCAAAAGAGATGTAAGAAAGGAAGAGTTTGTCTTGGTCTATAATGCAGTCATGACAGCTAGATGGCTGGTCACACTGTATCCAGGTTGAGACGCAGAGGGTGATGAATGTGGGCTCTCAGCTCACTTCCTCTGTTTATACAACCCAGGGTTCCAGCCTAGAAAATGGGGCTTCCCACCTCAATTGACCTAATCTGGGAAATCCCTCACAGGTATGCCCGGAGATTAACTAACCTAATATAGACACTCTGTCTCAGTTTCTCCTGGACGACTGTCTCCTACAGAACTCTGGGTCCTCTTAGGGTAGCACCCAGTGTCAAACAAACATCAGAGTAAGTGTTTTCTATCCAATGTGGATCTAGGGAACGAAAGGGGCATGATAGTAAACGGGGGATATTGCGGTGGAAGGGGAAAATGGGAGGGGCATATGTAAAGTAATGGAGAGATGAAGACAATCAAAGTACTTTATATGCATTTATGCAAATGTCAAAACGAAACACACACACACACACCCCACTTCATCCAGCTAATACGTACTAATGAAAAAAAAACAAAACAAAACAAAGCAAACCTTCCAGTAGGTGGTCAGGAGTACAGACGTGAAGTCATTTCCTAGGAAGGGAAATATAGCCCTGAAGTCTCCTGCTCCTGGTTTTGGTGTAGTTCTGTTGACTTTCTAAGTCTGTAATCTGGTTCTGAACTCCATTCCTACCCTAAACTGACATGGGCCCCAGCTTTGTGTCTATCTATGGTTCGCACTTTCTTACTGAAATGTCTTCCAAATCCTGGAGCTTTCAGGGTCACGCACACACCTCTACACTCACTTAATAATCACGGGAGCACACCTTCCCAAAGGAGGTGTATGAGGGGAGGAGCTTTCCAGGAAGAGCTCGAGCCTGTGGACCCTATGTGCCTCCCTGCCGGTGTGGCCTGTCTCAGAGGCAGAGAGGCAAGCGAGGTCGGTGAACCTTCCCACATCCACCTCTGTGAGGCCAGAGCCTGTGACCACAGTTGCTAGGTAGAACTAATGAAGAGATTGTAGGAAAACTCTGTGAGCTTCATTCTGCAGATGGGAAGGGCTGGCCTACAGCCTCTTGGGCCAGGCAGACACGGCTGTTATCTTCCATGTCGTCCCTACCAGCAGGGCCTCTTAATCTCCAGCCAGGGTGTCCAGCGCCTCTGCCTTGCTGTAATAGCTCAGAGATAATCAAATCGGATTACCTCTCAGACAGGAATTGATTTTGGCTGGGCAGTGGAGCAGGCAGCCAGATGTTTCTTCTGATACATGGTCTGTGACTCAGTGGCCAATTCTAGATTTGGCCAGAGGAGGGCTATGCATGCTGGGAAGCAGGGCGTCTTCTCAGAGAAGCAGGGACTCGGGCCAAGACTGATATCTTCCTGTAGACACTGTTCTGACACTGTGTGTAGCTAGCTGCAGATGGGGCTCTGGCCTCAGCCATGCACTGTGGGATCTGCCATCTGCAATGGAGCCCGCTGCCTTAGGGAGATCATACTTCTGCTTCTTTGGACATCAGCCTGAGGATGGCTCAGTTTGACCAGACCTGGGCTGCATTGGAGCAGGGTTGAGGGAACGGGGAATGGGGCAGGTGGAAAAGTGGCCATGCTGATGGTCTGGGCTACATGTAAGCTGGACAGGAAACGGGGAGACAGAGAAACAGGGCTCACAGTCACAGGAGGCTCCTGAGTGTCTGGTGAAGAGGAGACACACTGAGGCAAAGCCAGTGGAGTCAGGGAAGTGCAGAAGACTGTGACTGTCTAGCCTGTGCCCAGGAGACCTTGGGAGATAACAGAAAGGCAGCCTAGACTGTAGCATGGGATACAGGCACCTGGTACCATCTGGAACCTGGGGAGACTCAGGTGTCCACTCTGACCTCCACCTCAGCACCGGCCTGTTCCTACCATGTCATAAGCCTCAAGACTTCCCTGACCTTCCCCAGCTCTCATAGGCAGGCTGTAGCTCTTTGATGGAGGACCCCAGGCAAGCACCCTACACACCACTCACTCCCACAACCTCAGCACACCTACCTCCCAGGCTCCAGATGATGCCGAGACTAAGAAGCCAGGAGTAGGGCTGGCAGACTCTCAGAGGTTTGGCGGAAACAGCCCCATGTCTCCCCTTGTGCCAACAGAATCCTTCCTTTCCCACTGGAACTGAGTTTGCTCACCCAGACACAGCCTCTGAGCTCAGAGGACACGGAAGGCTGCTGAGTCCAGGCCTCAATCTCTGGAGAGGCCCAGGCACTCCAGGGGTTTAGACAATGGAGAACGAAGGCCTGGCTCAGGAAGTAGGGGTGGAGGAAGTCAGTTTTTTTTTTTTTTTTTCTAAAGAAGCTACAGGTATTAGATCCTGGAAAAGCCTTCAGCCCTCTGTATGGGGACTGTCTGGCCTTTAAATCTCCTATAGCGCATGGAGCCAGTTATCGAGAAGTGTTAGTTCAGGAAGGTAAGCGAAGGTTACCAACTTAAGAGCTAACATGCAGTGTGCCCAGGCACCACTGGTGGAAGATGGAGCGGCTAGCCTCCTACACAGGAGACGTTCAACCAAGAAGTAAGTTTTCCACCATTCCGTCTCTTCAGGAGAGGGGCTGAACCAAGCCTCTTGTCCCCTGTGCCTGCCAGACTTTCTAAAATGTCCCAGGCAGGGTTCTAGAGACCCATATTGGGCAGGAGCCTCCTGACTAGTCCCACAGGGCATATATATGCACAGGGTTTTCCACAAGATTCTAGGCAGGCCTACTTGTTGGGAGAAGGCCTCTGTACTTCCCAGGGCCCAGCTCTGTAAGCCACCCCAGGCTGCCACCGCACTGAAGGTGTGCAGTGGCACTCACTGATGGTGATACTTAAAATGCAAATCTATTCCTGGAAGCCGTTCAAGGCTAATTAACTAGCCTGGACTGCAGGCTTCTCTCTCACTGCCTGGTTCCAGTAAAGCCCGGGCTGTAAATCCTCACTGTTAGGACACTTCCCTTTTGTTTTCAAGAATGTTAAAGGGTCACTGCCAAGTACTCCAGCCTGAGATTTATAGACTCATGAGGCCAAGCACTGCTCTTAGGTCTCCATCAATTTGTAGACCTGCATGTCTGTTCCTCAGAGGCAGGCCTTGAGCTTAGAGGGGTGGAGTCCTGCTGGCTCTGGGGTCCTGACACACCTGGGTGGGTCTCCTGCCGAGCATATGCGGGTCCCCTCAAAGTCAAGGCTGGGTAGGAGCACACTCCTCCCAGTGCCTCCCTCTGGGAAGCTGAGATTCTCAGTATTCCCCACAGCATGTCTCTACATGCTCGGATGTCCCAGCTTAAGGCTGAGAGGAGAAAAGTAGTAACCAAACAAAATGGGCTCCCTCGGGGAGTTAAAGCTACCATGCATGAACAAGAGGTTAAGAACGGAGCTTTGTGAGCTGTGGCAGATGAGGCGACATGTTTCTCAAGCAAGGCCTCCTTCAACAAAGTAAGCACAGACACCTTGTTCAGTGAGCCTATACATATTCATATGGCTGCCCATTCCTGAGCAATGCTGTTAAGCAGTTCACTTCTGAGCATGCTCAGTGTGCCATAAATAAGAAGGAAAGAGAGTGGACATATTTGGGGACATGCTTAGCTCATGTAAAAGTTAAAATGGTGGACAAGAGTGCCTCCAGGAATTCTCAGCTTTCATAAAAACGTTTTAGCTGAAAATAAGGTAAATGTCACTTGAAGGTCCATTAACAGAGAGGGCTGCCTCTAAAGCTGCCATCTCACTAAGGCCCCCCAACAGGGTACTGTCCAAATGAATGTGGAGCACAGGGTGGTGTGCAGCTAAGTGGAAGGATGGCCGTGTGAACAGGCTGGTGCTGTGTGAGGGGGTGAGTAGGCGGGTGTGTGGTGGGGTGAAGAGTGAGCAAATGGGGGGGGGTAGATAGCTGGATATGTGGGTGGGATAGAGAAGGGAAACAATTCAAGCCTTACAGCCCTGGCTTTCCTACTGGGGATATAAAGGCTGGCCAGTTGTAGCAGGAGCCAACCTCAGCATGTAGGCACCAGGCCCAGCTGTGGCAGGTGCAGGCACACATTACTGGTTTGGCAGAAGGCTGTGCACGCAGGAGGCTGACGTCACTCATGCTCTGTCAGCACCATCTATGGCAAAACCATACACAAAGAGCCAACACAATCCATGACGGCGCAGTTCGGAAGAGTGAGAATTTCAAGTGAAGGCTTAAGAATATCACTGGGTTAAGCTATGCTTGAGAAATAGTAGAATCCAATAGATAAAAGTGTCGTTTTTAAACCAAAATATTGGCCCTTTCTTTCCTTCCTCCTGCCTTGCACTCCCTTCCTATGAAAACCAAGCTCTCTGAAACAGATGATTGGTCAAAATTTGTTTCTTACAGAATCAAGGTACCTGACTGTATAATGCATGCTGGCTGGGACTTCCCAGGGAACCTAGGCTCAGATCACAGAGCCAGGTGCCAGCTGTGTGACCCTGGCTAAAGTTTCGACCCTTCAAATGGAGACCAGCCTACCTCCCTAAAAGGATTAAACACCCCCCACACACACACACCACACCACACCACACCATGTAAGAAAGTGCTCAGATCTGTCACATACTCATGACAGCTGCCTTGAGGATGAAGATCAGCAAAGCCGGCCATCGGTTTGAAGCATGCCAAGGAGCTGAGCTGAGCGCCCCAGCTCTTCAACCTAAGGTCCAGGTCCTCCTGGACTGCCTACCTATTCTAGGCTGTTTGTGCAGGTAGGAAGGGAGTGTGTGTGTGTGTGTGTGTGTGTGTGTGTCTGCACAGACCAGCCAGCCACTCCATCATGTGTCACCCATCACAGGGTCTTGGAGGTCACAGGAACTGACAGACCCAGAACCACCTATCCTGGGCCACAGCCTCACAGTCTTTCAGGGCCAGCAGGGACCCAAGGCAGTCTGTGGATAAACGAGATGTGTTTTCTGAACTGGGCTCTGCCATGAAGCATTTCCCACAACTGATGAGATCCATCTGCAGATAAATGGAGTATGCAGTGCTACCCTGGACAGAACAGACGCATTTGGCGCTCACATCCAGAGCTGAGGAGTGTGATCTCCTCAACTGATTTCTAAATACACACAGTTCAACTTCTGCTCCAAGTGATGTCCACTGTGCCCAGTGAGGAGAAACTGCTTTAAAAAAAAAATTGCCAGGCTTCATTTGGGGTGTCACTGCTGTTCCTAGAGACCGGTCTCCACAGTGACACAGGCGTCAGATAGTGATTATAAAAGATGTTAATGTGGTGGGGAGCACAGGCAGAATCACAGATCGGTACTTAGAGTGAGATTCTAGTTCTGCGCGAAAATGGAAGAGGAAACGTCAAATCATTGGACTCAGTGACAGGCTCACAGGCTGCTTCTCATGGACGGCAGGAATTAGGTTTATTACAAAGGATTATCTGGAGACATAATCTGGACCAACACCAGCTGCTGTAAGGGAGGATGGGTGAGGGGAGTGCCGCTTACCCTCCCCACCCTTCTCTCCTCAGAGGATGTCAGTGGAGACCTCTGGCACACTGCAGGAGAGGTGCTTCCCCTTATCCAAACAGTGGGAGGCCCTTGTATCCTGTCCTCTATATGCAAGAGCTGGGAAGACATCCTGTGTGAAGGAGCTGGGTAGAGCCCAGCAGGGCTGCATGACCCTACAAGGTCAGTCCTGATCAGCTTCCCTGGGCAACTGGTTATCCTGAGCAATGAGGACCTAGGGCCACACCAGCCAGGATGTCCTCCAGAAACCAAGATAAGTTTCTGACTCCTGAGGCAATGGGAGCTGTGACTACCGTGGTACCTGTGTGTGGCTCGTGCTGGAGGCCTTCGCTGAGGTACTGGCCTTGGCAAACTGTCTTAAACATGTGTTTAGAGGAACTGCTCTCCAGAGCCACCCAAGCAAACCAGGGATGGATGAGTAAAGACAGCCACCCAGCAAACAGACCAGAGGGTTCCAACCCAGGTGGGCCAGCCATAGAGGGTAGCCACAGTTCAAAAGACTGGGAGGGATGACTGAGTTTATGAACAAAGGTGCTGGTGTCACCCCAGAGAGGAAGTTTCACAATTCAGTCAGAACTTACAAAAAGGCTGATGCCAGTCTCTGCTGTGTCACCAGCTCTTAGCTTTCAGTTCTACCAACTCGGCTGAATTCAAAGTCATGAAGAGGCTCCATAGTACCATCCTGAGGCTTATACTGTAGCATAAAGGGATGGAGCTCCCAGACAGGCTCCCTCAGGACTGAGGAGCGAAGCGTACAGAGGCTGGCTGAGGTGGGCTGGCTGGCACAAGCTGAGAGCTGCTATGCTCCAGTGACAGTCCTCTGCCCTTGGCACCAGGTTTGCAACACCTCCACATCAATCTAAGACAGAGGTGATCACATTCTTTGGCAAGCCTTGACTGTCACCTCCACCATTAGGTCTGTGGCAGCAGAAGTGGCAGCTGTGGTCACCGCAGAAGCTGATGTGGTGGTGATGGCAGCAGTGGCAGTTGTTGCCCCAGTCAGTGCAGAGCTGGTGGCTGGGGCCCATGTACAGCCTTGCAATCAGCAGAGTCCTGACTCCTCTCATACTCTACCTAACCTGAGGCATGGCATGGCTACTGGGGATGGAGAGTGGTGGTGACTGTCACCTAGATCATGGAGAAGGAGGCTCCCGACTGCATAGGCCCTTGATAGGGCCAGGCCTTTTCTCTTCTGTCTCACGATGATCTGAATGTGTCGACAAGGAGAGGCCTGAGATCACAGAAGACGCCTTCATGGGTCAGCGGCCCTGATGAAAGACTCAAGAAACGCCTTGCCCCTTCTACCAACTGAGGCCACAGGAAGAAATTCCTTGCCCGTCAGACCCCAGAGCCCTGATCTTGGATGTCTAGCCTCCAGATGTTGAGAAACAGATGTTCGTTGTTTACAGGCTCCTGAGCCAGGGTGTGTTGTTATAAAAACCCATGGCTAACTCACATGGATGGCACTGAAAGCATATGGGTGCCAGATGGAGGAGGCCATACCTACTCCGACGTCTCAGGGAAGAAAAGCAGCACGGTAGACGAGGGGTTGAAGATGTGGTCCTGCACTTCTCCACAACACACACTGCTCATCCTGGACAGAGTGCCTCAGATCACGTATCCTCAGCTGGCGCACAGGAAACAGAGCTGGGGACTGGGTGTATCTGCTTGATAAGCTGTGACTCCAGGGACTCTATCCCTGACAAGGGATGAGGTGACTGCTGGACTTCCTCTGCTTGGTGATCCCCCTTAGCTTTTGGACCAGAGGGAGAGTAGGAGGCCCACTGGGCGATAGACAAGTGACCATGGTGGTGACGGGCCAGGGGCAGTTATGCTCCAAGACATTCCTGACACCTCTAAGTATACCTCACTGACAGGTGGAAACCCTAGCTCTACAAGGAAAGAGAGGCCCTGGAGGAACATGGCAAGTCATATCTCGGGGTTATTGATAGGAAAGTAGACAAAATAATATAGATGGTTGGTATCTGCCAGTCTCTATTGCTATTGAAGGCTTATTATAAATATAAAACCTTGGTGTCTTTTATCTGGGAAATAAATAATCAACGGTGGGGCAGAACATCCACCCCAATTGATATTAAACACTAACCATAACAAGCCACCACCACTAATATGGGCATCAATAGCACTTGCCACTGAGGGCTTCTGCAGCCCAGGCATCAGCAGTGCCCTCTCACTGGAGGCTGCTCATCCTTAGCACCACCTGGGTCTAAGGTGACAGCAGTCAAATGGCTGTTCAGGGTCCCACAGTGAGGTGTCTAAGGCTTGGAGAGTGGAGAGAAGTCTTCAGCCTGGCACCCTAGGCCTTACCACTCAACTAAGCCTCCCTAGCAGTCAGTCTTAGATGCTAGCAGGGGGGTTGCACTGCATCGCCAGCCCCTCTGGTATGAGCTGCCCCTTCCCAGCAGAGCCCAGGAGGCTGTCTCCCAGCCTGAGCCCCTTCTCTGGATATGGCTAAATAAACCAAAGGATATTGCCCACATTGTATAGGCAGCTCTCCACCAAGAAGCCCAGGGGTTTGCTAATCAAGGAAGTGATTGCTGCAGGGCTTGGGGTGATGGTGCACAGCAGTCTAGCCAGTTCTCCCTGCTGATTTTCACTTGGGTCACCTCTAAGAGTGTCAGGTCCTCTCCTTCTCAGCATTTGCAGGTCAGTGTCTACCAAGGTTGGCTGAACCCTCCAAATGCTGGCAGAGCATGAGCTCTGCCCATGAGACCTGCTTCAGCAGGTGGCCCACAAGGACAGCAGGGAGCCTTGGGTCCAGGGAAACTGCAGGCTGCAGTCCCACCAGCTTCCAGCAGTGCTTCTCTATGACTGTGTCATTTTTATTTCCAAGGAAGACTTGTCTCAGTGTCCACAAAAGGAAGCAAAATGGGACATGTGACAGCAGAGAGGGGACATCTTAATAATGCCCAAGCTGTAATTACATTTCTTCGAGGTCCAAGCAGGCAAGTTTCCTTTAGTTCATCTGCCTTCGATATCAAACACCATTAATGAGATAATAAGGCCTCTCAATTAATGATTTGAGTGGTGAGTCTAATTTTTTCCTTAATGGCAGGATTAATTCATAGGCAAATGAGTGAGAGATACTGGCAAAGTTTTGAACATTCAGCTGCCCTTCAGCTCACCGGTGGGCACATTTCTTCTGATGCAGACTTGGGGAGACCTTCTGCCTAGGGAAGAGAGTCCTGGGGTCCAGGTGCCAACTTCACCCCACATGAGAGTTCTCTTATAAAGGGAAGTGAGGAGAAAAGTGTCCTGTCTGAGGAAACTGCCCAGGTAAGGCCATGTAGACCTGCAGAGATACACAGGACCAGAATAACTGCAGCTGGCCAAAGCTGCTGCTATATGAGACATGACTCACTGACAGCTGACATGTGCCCAGGCAGAGGCTATGTTCCGCATGGCATAGCTGAAGCTCTGCTGCCCTCCTGCCAGCCCCAGCCCTGAGCTCCAAATGGAGATGCATGGACCACAGTGAGGAAATACACATAGGGGCCTGACATGCTCTAGGAGAACTGTCCCCTACATTACTCCATATGGTCACAGCCCCTTTCCAAGGAAGGCTGTCCCTCAGCTATTCTACATAGGCATAGTCACTCCCAAGGAGGACTGATTCCCATCTACATAACTGTCCCAGTCTACATAACTGTAGGAGGAGCAGAAAGGCCCTGCTGCCAGGGAGGTGGCTGCTTCCACATAAACTTTGGTAAACAGTGAGTGTGGCTGTGCTTCCTCCACATGAGGGCTAAACTGAATCCTGCTGGAGAGCCCAGAGATTGGTGACACAGACAATGACAGCTGAACTGGCTAGTTTTATGTCAAGTTGACACAGCTAGAGTTATCACAGAGAAAGGAGTTTCAGTTGGGGAAATGCCTCCATGAGATCCAGCTGTAAGGCATTTTCTCAATTAGTGATCAAGGGGGGAGGGCCCCTTGTGGGTGGTG
>NC_034606.1:51467242-51472633 GCF_900095145.1 Mus pahari | reverse complement strand
CTTCTTGGTCATGTTTGTGCAGGAATAGAAACCCTGACTAAGACAACAGCCAATTGGGAACTGCCACTTAGAGGACACACTTGCTTGTGACCAACTGGACTATGGTGGAGGGTATAAAGGGTGCTCCCTGAGAATTAATTAAAAGAGCTTTCTGCCACATTCTCACCTGCTCCTGGAGTCTGAGCAGTTGATTCCGCCCCTTCTCACCCACTGCCCCCAAGGGGACACAGGGCAGGACTGATGACTCAAGCAACACATAACCACAGTCCCTTCCCAAGGAAGGCTGTCCCTTAAGCTACTCCATACAGTCACAGTCACTTCCCAAGGAGGACTGTCCATCCCTAAGTTTTTCAGTTCTATTGTGGAGCTGAAATTTCAACCAGACCCTAAATATGTCAGTCAGTGATGAACAACACACAGGACAATGGCCCCATGAGATTATACCACCCAGTGATGTCATAACCATCTCAGCTTGTGCAACCATACACTGTGAGGATCACACACTGATGGAGTCACTTGCTGATGCTATTAAATGTGCATTATCACTAAGCAATTCATTCTGGTGTCTGGCATTTCAGAAGTACCTGAAAGTAGAAGTTAAAACCAGGATCCACATTCCAACCTGTCACTCATGTGGCAGAGTCCTTGGCATCACAGTAAGCACAGGTTCTAGGACCTCTGCATGGCTGGTATGGCTCTTGTCCCTTGGGGGTCATTCTTATTCAAACCACCATATTCCACTCCATGGTCCCTATAGACTTGTAGCCACATCATTATGCAAAAATGCATTCAGTCTAACTTCAAAAGTCCCCATAGACTTTCAGTCTCAAGACTGCTTCAAAGTCTAAAGTCTCTGCCAAGACTCAAAGCATTCTCTCAACCGTAACCCCTGTAAAATCAAAATCAGAATGTAGATTGCATACCTCCAACATACAATGGCACAGAATATATATTACCATTCCAAAAGGGAGGATATGAAGCACAATGAAGAAATACTGGACCAAAGCAAGACAGAAAACTAGCAAGACAAGCATTCTGCATCTCCATGCCTGATGCTAAAGTGCTCTTCAGATCACCAACTCTTTCAGTTCTGTTGTCTGCAACACATTCTCTCTCTTGGGCTGGTACCACATCCTGTTAGCAATTCTCCTTGGCAGGTATCCCACAGCTTGGGATCTCCGACACAATCCAGGCTTCACCTTCACAGCTTCAGGGTGTGGGCATTCATACAGGGGCACCCCTGACATACACCTGGCCTCAGAGGCTTTCTTTAGCTATGCAGGAAGATTCTACAACCCTTTTCTTGTATCTTTGACTCTAATGAAGCCAAGACAAGGCAGAAGCTGCCAAGTTCTGCTCCTTGCTGGGGCTGGTACTTGGCCCCTCTTTGGGTTAAATGAGCTTCCGCTTTCAGTTGTTGATAGTTCCCTTCCCTGCTTACATTTTCCTTTAATCCCTTTCACAAGTCCAAAGCTTAGCTGGGCTGGGTCTTGCCCCAAGACCACCACTGCTTTTATTCCTTTTGGGACCAGGATTTTCTTTGAGTTTGTTTGTTTGTTTTCCTCCTTGAGCACAGGACCTGGCTCCAGCATCACTTTTCCTGGCACTACTTTTTCTCCTCACTCTGCACATTTTGTATTTCTCCCTGGTCCACCTGCACCTTTACATTATAGATCTGTATAACAATGGCTACTAATAACACATGACAAAGTCAATACTAGGTTGTCATGAAGTCTCCTCTGCCAATGCCATTAATCCAAAATACTTCAGGTATATTTTTTTTAGGACAAGGACAAAAACATCCACTTTCTTTGCCAAAATATCATAAGAATGGTCTGTAGCCACTTAATATTCTTCCTCTCTGAAACTTCTTTACTGAGCTGCCACAGTTCTGCCCCCAGCATGGTCTTCCATTTTGTACTAGGATGGCCCATTACGTCCCACTTACAGTTTCTAACCACTTTTCTAGTCCAAACTCCCAAAGTTTTCTATATTCCTCCAACAAACAGCATAGTCTGGCCTGCCAAAGCAAAACCCCATTCCTTGGTACCAGCTATAGTTTTAGTCATTTGTCTGTTGCTCTGAAGAGACCCCATAACTAAGGCAACTCTTATAAAAGGAAACATTTAATTGGGGGTTTGCTTACAGTTTCAGAGGTTGGCTCATCATCATCATGGAGGGAAGCATGGCAGCACTCAGATAGATATAGCCAAGTAGCTTTACATCCTGATTCACAGGCAGAGAGAGAGAACCTGGGTTGGGCAAGAGATTCTTCCAAAACAGCCACATCTCCTACTCCTATAAAAGAGCTGCACTCCCTGGTGACTAGGTATGCAAATATATGAGCCTTATGGGGACCATTCTTATTAAAAGCACCACATCACTGTACCAGAGTACTACCCTACGAAACTAAAACACAGCCAAAACGCCATGGTGAAGATGTTTTTTTTTTCTTTTAAGAACAAGGTCATATGCCTAGTTCTGCATGGCTATGCAGAAGGGATGGCGTGACACAGTTCCTGCCCCTGGAGCAGAGCTAGCAGGGCATGGGTCTCAACCAGTATTGACAGTTGCTAGGGTTGCTAGGTGTAAGGCTTGTTTGTATAATTTACTTTATGTTGCTCCTTCAGGAGATGTTCTCTCTGCCAAGATTAATGACTTCATGATAACTAGAAGCAGCATGAGCCTAGGAGGCAAGGGTATGTCTAATGTCCTTTGCAAAATTGTAAATGCTGTGACCGTCAGGATAGTCCTTAAGACTGTCGGAAAGAACTCTGAAAACATGAGTTCAAGAATGTATAATTTCTCAACTATGCAAAATATAAGGACACAATATGAATTATATGAGGGGTTTCATAGACCTAAAAGAACAGAGGCAGTTGCGCTATGAGCCAGCTTGTCAGAAAGATACTAAGGAAGGAGATAAAAGAAAATTGGGGAGTGGTGTTCAAAGGGCAAGATCCCACCTAGCTAAGTTTATTGTTTGTGCTTATAAAGGCAGGCAGATTCCTGAGTTCATGGTTAGCCTGGGACAGCAAATTTAGGTCCAGGCATGGTGGGAATGGCAATCTCAGGACAGGATCCCACCCAGATAGCTCACTGTATATGCTTATAAAGGCAGGCAGATCTCTGAAATCATTTGCCATGTTTTAAAAAACAATGTACTTGCTATCTTCTTCTAAGAATCAAAGGCTAAGGTCATAAAATGCTAATTCATGGGATAATCAAAAGAGAACTCTGGGAAAAAAGAGAGAACTTCAAATGCACATTCAGTATCACAGTGGCATGCTAGAAGCTCCAAAGAGCCTAGAAGCTCCACACAAGCTCTGGCAGCCATAGAACACATGGCTTTTCTCCTTGGATGGCTCTCTTCATTGTCTGAAGTTTTCCATGACAGACACTCCATACCCCTGGCATCTCCAGTTTTCTTGGGTCTTCACTGCATCTAACAGCTTCAATATCACAGCTTCATGTGCTGCCCTTTGGTGTGGGGGACGCTACTGCTACATCTTACCTGGACTCCCAGTATTTCACTTAAAACCTGGATGGAGGCCGCCACCTGTATTCATCATACCTAAAAAGTCATCAGCACATGGGGCAGTGATTCCAAGCAGCTGCCAAGGCTCCTAAGACCACAGCTGCAATAGCCTGTTCATCTGGGCTTCCCAGAATGACGAAATGAATCTTCATAGGTGGCCCCTTGTGCACAGCGTGCCTGGGTGGGACGGTCTTCTCAAAGGAAAGTCTTTTTAATGTATTAATGCTTTCATACTCTTTAGTGCCATAGGAAGGATCCTGCCATTCCTGAGGTGCCCTGGAGGCAGCTTTTCTCCTGTCCTGGTGCAAAGTCCTTGGTTTCTTTCTGATGTTACTAATCCCTTTAGGCAGCAGGTTTCTCAGTCTTGACTTTGCATGCACTTCTCTTCCAGACAAGCTACAAGGTTTTACTCACCCTTCTGTGTTTTAACCATCTTCAATGCAAACCTGGAAGCAGCCAGCAATGCCAACTCCAAAGCCTGGAAGCTTTGTGGTCTTGAATTTTTTTTCCAAGTTCAGTTTTATGTAAAGTCTCCAGGCGTGGATAAAATGTAGACAAGTTCCCCTCAATAGTATAACACAAATGGATTCTGGTTCACTTCCCAACAGAGTCCACTCTATGAGCAGTCTTTACTCTCCATGTTCCTGGCCACATTATGGGTTCTGAACTCCCTTGAGAACAACACACTAAGCTCTGCTTAGAACAGTGGTTCTCAACCTTCCTACTGCTGTACCTTTAAACCTCATATTATGGGGACTCCCAACCATAGAATTTTTTTCATTGTTACATCATAACTGTAATTTTTCTACTGTTATGAATTGTAATATAAATATCTAGGTTTTCCGATAATCTTGGAGACCCCTGTGAAAGGGTTGAGAACAGCTGGCTTAGAGCCTCCCTCTCTAGACTTTTCCAACCAGTTACGTGGTTGGGTAATCACAACAATGACCACTTGCAACAACATTGAAACACCCAGTGACAGGACTTAGCAACGTGTCTAAAAAAGGGCAGGATAGACCTGGTAAACAGGTATGGGAGATGAGAGCCCAGCCTCTTCAGACATGGGTGTATACTGTCCATGGATGATCTTTAGGGGTATCCAGGTATAGTCACACTTCTTCACCTACTACACCTAACTCTGGAAGTAATGGGCTTTCCCATGTGCTTTGGAGGTGTGCCAACATCTGGCCACTTTGAAGAACTACCTCACATGTTTCAGGTGTCTGCGTTGACCATTATCCCAGCCATGGTCAGGCATATGCATGAAGTTGTAGCTGCTCATCCCCCAAAGAAGGTAAACTCCAACACAGAGAGAGATGGCTTAATAAAATATGTATGTGTGTCTGAGCACAATCATGGAACTCAAACTGATTTTCTACAGCCTCTAGACTTCCATTTCTTTCTCTGAGAACTGCCTGGAGGTTCATTTCTTAAAGAGGAAGCTATTACAGTAGGTCTGAACTAACACAACCCTCATACCTCTCCAAGGTAGGTGACTACTGAGAGGACACGTGGACCCTCTGCCACAAGGGTTGCCTCCCATGGCTCTAGAGAACACACAGTCACAGCCTCTCATGACATTTGGCTGAAGGGCCATGAAACAGAGGTGCCCCCTTACCATACACAAGCATGCATCTTTCTTTATGCACACAAGAGTGAGCTGGCCTACTGTGGAAGTCAGATGTCCCTCAAAGCCATAATAACTAAATGACTAAAGCACAGGGTTCATTGTGCCAACAGAAATCATTTTTCCTTATGACTATTTCAGCAAGAATTTCCCATTTGTAAAGAGAAAGGCTTTGCTTTTCCACATTAAGAAGGAAAAGAACAGACACCGTCTTCATACCTTGTTT
>NC_034606.1:51410928-51466970 GCF_900095145.1 Mus pahari | reverse complement strand
TGTGTGCGTGTGTGTGTGTGTGTGTGTGTTCAAGTTTGTGAAGAAGCTGCAGGATGAGCCCCTCCTTCTCAAACGACAAATTCAGATGCAGCAGACACCCCCTCTGTGCTGCCTCTCTTTCTGTGGACCTCTCAATGTTTACAAGAGGGTAGGGGCTGGTGGAAAGAGGAGTTGCCTATCTCCTCCCAATCCCCGAGTTTCTGCTCCTGCCCCCCAACGCTTGTGGCAGAGGGTTCACGTGCCCTCTCAGAAGGCTGGAAAAAGGCATGCCTCTGCATCAGCACTGCCACTCTCCTGGGCAGCAAGTCCCAAGGTACAGCTTCCTAGCACCGCTCCAGAGCTGTGCTTGGCACTGCTTTTAGATGGCATACAGTTCTGAAGCTAGTATGCCACTAAGTTCACTCTAGCTAGGGCTGTGAAGCCTGGCACAGACCTCCATAGGACACCAGGCTGTCCTCGCAGTCACAGCATGCAGCAGCAAGGAGGGTGTTCTTGGGCTGGGCTTGTGCTTTCCTTGTTCAGCTAAGCCACAGGAAAGCAGTGCTCATTACTTCTCTCGGACTTAAGGACTGTACAGCACCGGGGGCCTCTCCCACAATCTGCTCCTTTCATCTTCCCTAGTGCCTCATCTTCAGCCTTTAATCACTTCTCCTGATAAGAAAGTTGCTATTCAACTTTGTAGCCCACAGGATACTTCGCTCAGAAATGGCTCAGATCTTCAATGCCTGCCGCTATTACCATAATGAGCAGTAGGGCTTAATAAGGAGGGCATATCTTCTGAGGTCTGAAAGAAAATGACTGCCCATATTTGAATGTGCAGGCCAGGAAACAAACACTCTACCATGGCACGGGGCATGGGGCACAGGGGTGGCAAGAAACACAGATAAGGAAGGATGTGGCACAAGACACTCAGCCTGCTCATTCTCCATGAAAACTGTGATGCTCTGTGCAACAGCTACCCTCAAAGAACAAGGAGCTGGGAGTTGACCCTGAAGGAAGCAGGCCTTGCTTAGAGCTGAGATGACTACCTGAGGCTGAGTCCCCTGGGGGAGCTAGACAATGCAGGCACAAATTTCTGTCCCCCATACCTAAGTCTCTCACTCTCCCTGAACACAAACACTTCCAGCCCTCTCCTACATCTAAGGCTTGGCCTGGGCCTTCCTTCAGTGGGCCCTGTGGCCACTCTGACTTTCTCTGTCCCCATACTCCTGCAGCTGCCCAGTTGAGAATCCTGCAGGTGCAGGCCCTGTTCTGCTCTATATCTGAACTTACCTGTCTTCCCAATTGCCAGTGGCCTAGAACGACCAGCCCATGTCTACATTCCTTTCAGACAGCTCTCACCTGAACCCAAACACATCTCCCTCTGCCATCTCATAGGGCCAAGCAGCCTGTGCCCTCAGCCTGTGGCCACTGCTCCCCCGCTTCTGCTCCCAGCTATTCTGGACATCCCTCTGCCTCTTCAACACAGTTCCTACCCGGCTGGCTTACCAGCCACCAGCCACACTGCAGGCCTGCAGGGCCTCTGCTCAGAGCTCCCATCTCTACCAGCTGGTCCTTGCTCTACTGCGGGCTGTGCTCAGTCTCTCCTGGACATGCTGTCTCCTCAGCACTCTGGCCCTCTCCTTCTGGGAGACACAGCAGCACCTGACTCCCACCTTTGTTGCTCTGTCACCTGCCTTGCATGGCCCCAGACCCTGAGGATGAGCCCTCAGTGGGCAAGAGTAGATAGAGAACTAGAGAAGGCTCCATGGAGCCAGCCTGGGGGTAAAGGTCTGCTGTATACATACATAGCCCACATGCTCAGACACAGAGTTTGCTGATTGTAACCTGCCCTGCCCACACACTTAGACGTGTGCCTGTGTGCTACCCAACTCAGGGAAGAACTGCTGTTTCTTACCTTCCAAAAAGCCCCTCCTCCTAACTATCAACATCATACCTGGCCCATCTCACTCTTAGTTCATTGGCCCTACTGCAGGCCAGGACCCACTTGCCCATAGGGTCGCTCCGTGTATGTGGTCTAGGAACCTGTCCTCTCTCTGCAAGGATGCCTGAGGCCAGTAAGTATCCACAACTGATCTGGTACAAGGCCAGAAAGTATAGGCATGCATTTCACTATATCTCATCAGGGCATGGGTCCCACAGTTCTGTTCAAGAAGTTAAAGGAGTTAAAATATACCAGGCAACTGCAGGAGCCACACAGCAACACATTCCCATTACAGCATGCAAGTCCCCCACGACACACCCACACTACAGCACAAAAGCCCCACACTGTAACTCACCCACACTACAGCACACGAGCCCCCCCACAACACACCCACACTATAGCAAACAAACCCCACACAGTAACACACCCACACTACAGCACACAAGCCCCTCATAGTAACACACCCACACTACAGCACACAAACCCCCCACAGTAACACACCCACACTATAGCACACAAGCCCCTCCATGACACACCCACACTACAGCACATGAGCCCCCCCACAACACACCCACACTACAGCACATGAGCCCCCCCACAACACACCCACACTACAGCACACAAACCCCCCACAGTAACACACCCACACTACAGCACATGAGCCCCACACAGTAACACACCCACACTACAGCACACAAACCCCACCACCACACACCCACACTACAGCACACAGCCCCACACAATAACACACCCACACTACAGCACACAAGCCCCACACTGTAACTCACCCATACTACAGCACACAAGCCCCACACAGTAACATACCTACACTACAGTACACGCACCCCCCACACACAACACACCTACACTACAGCACAAAAACCCCACACAATACACCCCACTACAGCATAAGAGCCTCACACACCACACCCACCGCAGTACAGAGCACCAGCCCCACACAACAGCAAACACAAACTAGAGCACGGTGCTGCCCACACAGCATCACTCACCACACCACACCACACCGTACCACACCACACCGTACCATACCACACCGTACTGCACCACACCATGCACCACACCGTACCACACCACACCGTACTGCACCACACCATGCACCGCACCGCACCGCACCACACCATACTGCACCACACCACACCACACCGTACCACACCACACCGTACTGCACCACACCATGCACTGCACCGTACCGCACCACACCACACCACACCATACCACACCACACCGTACTGCACCACACCATGCACTGCACCACACCGTACTGCACCACACCACACCACACCATACCACACCACACCGTACTGCACCACACCATGCACCGCACCGCACCACACCACACCACACCACAGTGCACTAGCCAGGCACAGCAACACCCTTACACTACAGCACAGGGCCCTCCCTACTCAGCACCACAGGCAGCTCTACCTACCCCTGCACCTCATTGCAGCAACCTGCCAGAAGCAAAGAAGAAATAACAATTCATTTCAAAGATCCCTTTTTTTTTTTTTTAAAGATTTATTTATTTATTATATGTAAGTATACTGTAGCTGTCTTCAGATACACCAGAAGAGGGAGTCAAATCTCGTTGCGGATGGTTGTGAGCCACCATGTGGTTGCTGGGATTTGAACTCAGAACCTTCGGAAGAGCAGTCAGGTGCTCTTACCGGCTGAGCCATCTCACCAGCCCCAAAGATCCCTTTTCTATTGACCAATTTTGTCTTTAAAAATGTCTGGAAACGATGAGGAAGATGATCTTTAGTTTGGCATTTTGTGACATTTGCTGCTTTAAGGGTACACTGTGTGTGTGAGAGGGAGACGTCAACCCGTATAAAGCCATTAGCCTACAGTGGCTGTTCATACATTCAGTTAGGCACTGGACAGGAAAGTGCGTGCTGCCTCAAGTCCACTAGACGGCCTGGGAGGCAGGACAGGGCTTTGAATGATTAGCTGGGCCAGACCCAAGGTCAGCAGCAGTCCATGCAGAGAGATGCTATAAGGCCCTGCCAGCAGAGCCATGCAGATGCAGGTATGTCAGGACCAGTGCCATCCACCCTGCCATCTCCAAGTGGTCTTCCCATGTTTGCTCCTAGCCCTAGATGGGAAGCTGTGGTTCAGGAGCTCAAGAGAAAAGGGCAGGCAGGCACAAGGCACAGCAGTTCAAGTACAAGTGCACGGACTCCTCAGGAGAGGGAGGAAAAACACACGGTAGTGAACACTTAGAACAGAAAGTAAGACACAAGATGGAAGCGCCCATCTCAGTGCTCTGACGTCATAATGAGCTGACATCAGAAGCAAGCACCTGAGTATGGCCAGCAGTACTCTGGGAGCAGCAACCAGAAGCAGGGGCGCAAGAGTCCTCAGACAAGATAAGCCTCCCCAGGGCAGTAAAACCCAGGCTGCAGTCAGCCCCAGCACACACTGGTCTCCAGTACACCTCAGTGCCCTCAAGCCAGGTACTCCAGCAGTAAGACCTTTCCAGCTACCTCAGTTCCACCAGGATCTCTTGCCTCTGGCCTGGCTCTGACCCTGGTGACCCTTGAGTGTCTGGCATCCTGGCTGACCTGGCCTCCAAACACAAAAGCCCTAGTCTCTGCCACTCAAAGGAGCAGCTGCTGCAGGGTGCATGCTGTCCCTTTCCCACCAGTGAACGGACAGACAGGCTTTCTGTAGGCTGACAAGTGGAACTTGCAAACTGTGCCACCTCTACCCACTGTCTGTTGTCTGTGAGCAAGCCCCTCCTCTGGATCCCAGTGGCATCACCTACAGCTGGATCGTCAGCTGTCGGGTTCACTGGCCGTGAGTTGTTTCTCCTTTTTATGTGAACAATAAACTGTGCATTAAAACATACCTGGCTGCCTGCATCTCTGTGACACATAAGTTGCATTGCAGACAGACACCTAGAAGTTGTCTGGATTTATGCCTACAGTCAGGTAGCAGGGAATGCTCCCTCCTCCCCCCATGCCCAGCAGACAAGTATCCACAAGGACCTATGAAAAGTTCTTCTAATAAGTAGGTCGGAGTATGGAGTAAGTGGTCTCCCAACACCTTCCAGCAGAGTTTCAAAGCTGTCACCAGGCTGAAGACAACTCCAATTACTGAGACACCGTACATGCTAACAGGCCAAGGCCTTAGCCATGGAGCCTTCTGCTTTGAGGCTGCTCAGGAGGTAACAAGGGGAGCTCAGGGTCTGTGTCCCAGGAGGCTGTGCACTCCTCAGGGATGGTGTCTTAGGCCAGCAGGCAGGGCCTGTCTGCATGCTGAGGCTGCCGGGTTTCTGCCAAGATCCTACTCTTTGATAAAGTCAGGTTGTCAAGGATAGGGGATGGGGGGAGGGATGGGGGAGGGAGAAGGAACATAGTGTAGTCTTTCTGATGGCTTCTCACCAGAGCTCCCTCTGTTTGAAGTCTGGGCACTTAAGGAAGCTCTGATTTAGGAATGGAGCTGAGTAGATCTTTGGGTGGGTCCCAAAGAAGAGCTAGGCTCTGGGACATGTCCCGGATAGAAGGGGATTGGAAGGTGATGGGCTGGGGTTTGATCCATTTGTATAAAGATTCCACACCCATTTCTCAAACTGATTTCTTAAAACTCTCTTCTCTGCAGATGGGACACCAATGACACCAAGAAGAAGCCTGTCCCAGGGAGTAGTGACACAAGGACTATCCAGGGACAGTCATCCATGGATGAGCAACAGTTCCAGAGGTTTCATCAGTAGCTACCAGAGAGAAAAAGCATCAGCCACCCCAGTACTTCATCCAGCTTGGGATCTGGGGGGAGACCTGCAGCATCCGCTTGCCTTGCTGTGTGGTCTCATGCGCCCACCCCACTCTTAGAGCCTAGCATCCCTCAGTACCAACCTTAAGCCATGAACCCTCAGAACAGGGGCTGCTCAGAAAGTGGGCACTGCCCTGGCTGGAGAATCACAACCTTGCATAATGTCCAGAAGCAGAAGAAGTGAAGGGAAAGGGCCAAACAAGAGAATAAAATTACCTAGATACCTCTAACCTAATCTGAGCAATACTAATCTGACATACTATAACCTAATCCGACATACGATAACCTAATCCGACATACGATAACCTAATCCGGCATACGATAACCTAATCCGGCATACGATAACCTAATCGATAACCTAATCCGGCATACGATAACCTAATCCGGCATACGATAACCTAATCCGGCATACGATAACCTAATCCGGCATACGATAACCTAATCNCGATAACCTAATCCGGCATACGATAACCTAATCCGGCATACGATAACCTAATCCGGCATACGATAACCTAATCCGGCATACGATAACCTAATCTGACATACTATAACCTAATCTAATCATACTATACTGGGGCTCCTTTTGTTCAGACTTCTCTGAGCTTCAAACACGAGCCAATCTGGGATTATCTTTGCATTACTGCTCCTGTGTAGAGGAATGTATCTGGGCCAGGTTTCTTCACAGAAATGTGCCCAGCATTTCCAAAGCCATAGAGGTTATTTAAGACCAGTTTGGGTAGTTACAAAGTATTTCAAAGAGCAATTCACATGGCTTGGAGACAGACTGTAAGGAACCTATTCTCCATGGATCACAGGTTGGTGCTGGATCAGAAGTCCGCTGTGGACTTGAGGTCTCCAGAAAGGCTCTTCACCTCGGCCTCCAGGAGGGGCAGTGCACAGTCTGCTCTGCTCTACACCTGATCTCGAAGTACACTCCACAAAGTGCTGCCTATGGACAGCATCACCTGTGTTCATTCTCAGTTCTATATTAATGACTAGATTTTTTTCTAAACAGTTGTGTAATTTTTCAGTGATGTGTCTTACCGCTCTGGGTGTCTTCATTCATTTTCCATGGGCACATTTCCTTTTTATTCGTTCTGTGTGTGGATTCCTTGTATACTAAGGACACAGGGTGTGTTTTAGTTCCAGCTAAGACCCATCCCCCACCAAAACAAGCTATTTCTGATTCTTACCTGCCCTTTAATTTGTGACACTTCAAACAAACATTTAGGTTGTCAGTACATTCTCAGAATAATCTAGGGCAATACCTTCCCCTGAGGCTCTTGTCAGTTAAAAACCAACATTTTAGTATCAAGTGACATGAAAGTGATGTAAATGCTACCCCAAATGTGTGCTGAGTGGGCTGCAGCAGGTGCCTCTAGAAGCGGCTCTGACTTGTTCCATTCAGCTAAGCCACAGACAAGGAGCCCAGTCCTGCCTGTGTGTCCAAGAGCTGAGTCAGGGTTCTAGACTCTTACTTCAGGGGAAGGGTCTGACTCTCCTTTGCTACGTCGGCTTCCCCTGGTTCTGTGCCAGCTATTTATTATATAGGGGCTGGGCCCACAGCACAAAGAAGCGTGTGCCATCCCTTGGAGTAAAGTGGAGTGGAGGCTGCCAGTTTCAGACATCTCAGCACTCTAAGACAATATTGCTATGTCTTCTTAACAGAGCTATTCTTCTTTCTCTTACATCTGGGGAATGCTACTGTATGTTGTAGGAGACCAAATGATTCTGCCTTTAGTTCACTGTCAGGATGTTGTATAGAGGCAGTGGAAAAGTGGTTACCCCTTACATGGCATCTGGGAACATAGCTTCTGACCTATTTCATAGGTGCTAAAGGTAAAGACCAGCTTACCTGAACTACTCACACGCATGTGGCAAAACATGCGTTTCTTATCTGATTTTAGAAGGTAGACGACGCCCCATGACCAGCCCACAATGAAAGTCTAAGTTCCTGGATCCCTAATGGGCATGGCCCTCATTTTCTGTTGGGAAAGTGTATTTTCCATGTATCTCTTGTCAGTAATATGTGGCGAGCCTGCCCTGCGTGCCTTTCCTTCCTACTGATCTAGTCAGGTCTCAGTGACATTCCCACTCAGCATGAGTATGAGTACTTGGTCATTTGCTCTTCTAATTGGAGCCCAGATGTCTGTGTCTGGGGACTTGCAAGCAGCAAACTAGCTCAGCACAGCTAGGTGAGCAGACCATGAGACACTAGGTCAGTGCACTGACAAACCCGAGAGTATCTGTCTGTGGACTGAGTGGGATTGGACTGTTATCTCATCTGCGCACGGGCTTTCTTTCATACTTGCTACCTCTACTCGGTCATACTTGTGTTCCTACCTGGTGTCTGGTGAGTAAATCTGTGAGCTTTGCCTGACCTGTGAACCTCACGTAACCCACATGTATCTCCACACTTCAGTTTCGATGCCTCCAGCATTCATACAGTGGCACTTAGTCCTCAAGGTGCTAGCGCTAAGAGAAGTTAGCACTTCCAGGAATTTAGTCTCCCTCACAAGCAGAGCAACACCCTTACCAAGGCTTTTAGCCTTAGTCCCTTCCATCCTCAGCCTTAGCCATGTGAAGACACAGCTCCAAGGCACCATCTTGGAAGCAGACCCCAAACCTGCCAGTGAGCTCTTAGACATCCCTGCTTCCAGAACCATGAAAAATGCATGTCTATTATCTATAAATCATCTCATCTCAGAGATCTATGGAGGCCAGGGATGGATACAGGCATGGAGGGAGATTGATGGGCAGATAGAGGCACAGTGCACAGCAGTCCAGTGTCCAAGATGACACAGATGTGCCTGAGCTCTGTGAAATGGAACATGAAGTTCTCTCTGTGGGAACTGCAGGGACAAACTCCCAGAAGGACGCGTGCCTACGGCAACAGACATGTTCCAGCCTCATCTTACTCATCCACAAAGTATGGATCTACCAGGCTGAAAAAAATTCACGGAGGCAATCTTAGCATTGCGTGTTCTCCCCAAATATCTAAACTCCTCTTTCTTCACACACCTGCTTAGTGGCCTGCCTGTCACTGGCAGTTCTAAATCCTCCAAAATACACCTAGCAACTTACTCATCAGCCCCAAATTCTTTCGTGTGTGTGTGTGTGTGTGTGTGTGTGTGTTCATATGTGTGAAGGTACATGTGTGTTAAAGGTGCAGGTGGAGGCCAAAGGACAACTTGCCTTCCATCTTGCAGAGACAGGGTCTCTATGTAGGCCAGACTAGCCATCTCTCAAGTGATTCTCCTGCCCCATCCCTATCTCACAGCCGGGGGGGGGGGTGCAGGAGGACAGGCGTGCTCTACAGTGTCCAGCTCTACTTGGGCACTGGCAGTCATGGCATGTGCTTTACCCACTAAGTCATGTCCCTCGCCCTCGACTCTGGCTTCTAACCCACGCGTTTTTTTACTTACTGATTTCTTTACCATTATAAACAGACCTCATTTCTCTTCTTTTTGAGCTAAAAGTGAACTTTGTTTACTTTGGAAAGTTTTAACTAGAATCCTGAGTTTGACATCTACTCACAAGCCTAGTACCGGCCATGTCTCATGTCTAAACCCTTTCTGTAATCCCATGATCATTTTCACCCTGATCCATGTTCATTCCGAAGCTCGGCCATCTGTTTCCCAGCTTGTTGGCATCTGCTTTATTTTTTAAAATTAATTTTATTTATTTATTCTTTTCTCCTCCCTCCTACCCTTCCCATCTCCCCTCTCTCCCAGATCCATCCCCACCTGTTTCCCATGGTATAGCAAATTATAGTAAGACTAGGCATATACTGTCATTCAAGGCTGGATGAGGTGACCCAGTAGAAGGAAAAGGGTTCCAAAAGTAGGCAAAAGAGTTAGAGACAGCCCCTGCTCCCACTGTTAGGAATCCCACTGAAAGACAAGCTATAAACCCTAACATGTATGCAGAGGACCTTGGTCAGCTCCACACAAGCTCCCTGACTGTCATCCTTCAGTTTCTGTGAGCCACTATGGGCTCTGGTTAGTGAATGTTGTGGGCCATGTTCTCCTGGTGTCAAGGGACCCCTCTGGACCCTACAACCCTTCCTCCCTCTGCCTGATGTTTGTCAGTGAGTCTCCGAATCTCTTCTATCAATTGCTGAGTGAAGCCCCTCTGACGACTGCTATGTGAGGCTCCAGTCTGAAAGTACAGCAGAATATCATTAGGAATCATGTCACTGACTTTTTTTTTCTAATCGTGTTTGGTTCTATCCTAGGTCTCTGGGCTTTCCAAAATCTGGTTCCTGGCCGTCCAGGCTGTGTCAGGAGTGGGCTCCCTCTCGTGGTGTGGGGCTCAAGTTGGAGTAGTCACTGGGTGTGTGTTCTGAAGAGCTGTGTTGGGGAAGGCAGCCTACGGGATTTTCTCTCAGCCTCACTCCTGTTGCCTCCCACGTACCTTAGATGTGGGGTATACTAGGTCCTCTTTCCAATGTGTCTGTCTGGTCATCCTTCCCCTGCGGAACCTTGCCGTGGGTATATGGTCTCTTCAGGGGAAAAAAAAAAGGAGACTGTCCCTGCCTGTCTCCCCCCTCTCCTTTTGCAGGATGGTAGTCACCAGGTTCATCTACAATGGCAACACACGTCTGCTCTCTCTCCTGTTACTCCTCATTGCCTGATCTTATTTCTCTTCCCTGTCCCCTCTGCAGGTGCCCATAACAGAGAGTCCCATGTTGCCCCTCTCACTCCCAAGCCACTTCCAGCTTGAGCTGCCCTCGAGGGTGGGAACAGGCCCTGAGCCAAGCAGTGCTCTGGGGATGATTACTGAGCAAATGCAGAAAATGTGGATGGAGGTTGAGAGGACGAGGGACCACACAGCCTGGAGCTCACACTCAGAACTGCCCTCTCCTGTCCTCTCTAGATTCTCACTTAGTAGCCATAGATGCTTCAGGTCTCCACTCATTCCAAAGGAGAGCAAGAGGAGGTACCCAGCCATTCCCTACAGGAGGGCTAGGCCTGCACATCCTTCTAGTGGCGCAGGAACAGGGCCTGTGCAAATCCTGCTGGCATGGACTTGACCCAGAGTGTGGCTTCCGGAGCAGGCACTGCCTCTCATCCGGTCCTTGCTGCTTCACAGGCCTCTAGGCAGCACTCACCACATGCCATGCGTACAGATGATGAGGCTGGCGGCTGTGCTCATCTACAAGGGTGTTCACAGACCACCAAAGCTGCAGGCTCCTCAGCCACTGGGGTCCACAGAAAGACCCGCGCTTGTCCAGGAGACATACCTGAAACAACGCCATAGGTGGCAGCCACCTCCTGTTTCTACAGAGCTTCTATCTTTAAGACTTAGAATAAAGCCGGGTGTGGTGGCGCACACCTTTAATCCCAGCACTCGGGAGGCAGAGGCAGGCGGATTTCTGAGTTCAAGGCCAGCCTGGTCTACAAAGTAAGCTCCAGGACAGCCAGGGCTATACAGAGGAACCCTGTCTCGGGGAAAAAAAAAAAAAAGGCTTAGAATAGAAGTCCCAGTCCCTCTACAGGTAGAAGCTCACCAACGCATTGGCTTACTACTCCTCTGGGCCAGCTGTTTCTGGAGAATGGCAGGACACAGCCAACCCTGTCTGGGCTAAGCACAAGTGTGCCAGGTCTGGAGGCAGGGAGGATTAAGACTGGAGTCAAAACCTCAGTGAACCCTAGCCAGGAGGCTCAGAAATCAGGAAGAAGACAGATACAATGCACATTTACAACACTGCACTTGGCCCATGCAGTCCAAAGGCCAGGAAAGCCAAGCTATGGGTCAGACTATGAACACAGAGCCTCCTGGGGAGATATCAGAAGTCTTGTGTGGGGTCCTGCATGTCTCAACTATGCAGTCCTCAAGAGTGTCACACTGTTGTCAAGTGTGTGTCACACTGCAGCCAGCACTGTGGAGTCATGTGTCCTGGAGGGAACAGCAGGCACTGAGGGAAGGCAAGAGCGTCCTTCCCTTCACTCCCAACATACTTATAAAAACCAACTAACAAACAAACCCCTAGAAAACAAGGAAGGCTAAGAGTGACAAGTGCCCCCCCCCCGATATATAAGACATTCTACACCCTGGAGTTCCTTTCACTTCAAGGACCCCTTAAAAATATGGCTGAAGAAGGAGAAACAGGAATATAGGACCTCACTGGCTGGCAGGGGTAATGCAGCTTGTGGAGAGACCCCAGCAGCACACACTGTGCAGAGCCTATGGGCATCATGGGTAATGTCCTGGGTGCATGGCAAGGATGGTGCTGCATGCAGTACACAGATCCTTACACACTGAGCCAGGAATATTCCTGGGGGGCGGGGGGTTCTGCCCAGGGTCCAAAGGCCCAGTGCACAGCCAGAATCCCTGCCTGTCCCATGCCCCAGCTGACCTGCCACATCTTCAGAACCATGAAGAACCAGCCCACAGTCAGCACCCCAACCCAACTACCACCAAGTGCCTGCCTTACCCTGGGTGAGCCTCCTCTTCAAGCACAATCCTACACCTATGGAAATGACGGGCAGCAACACAGGACTGCCTACACGGCCAATCCCAGCCAACAGAGTAGGGGCTATGGCAGTCGTTCACCAGGTACCCCACTGCCAGAGGCTCAGCCTCCTCCACTTCCATGGGGCGGAGTCCTTTCCTAAAATGTCAGTGGCAAACACAATCACTGGTACTCACCAGGACCCCAGGTTCTTCATTTAATTTAAGTCAGTTCTCCACAACATGCACTGAGTTCATGGCACACACTCCCTCCAGCCTCCAGGCCACTAAAGCACTACGTCATTGTAGCACAGCATAAATCTACCCTGTCCTCCCCATCCACACCCGAGTTTCAAGGCTGCAAGGATGGCGTCCAGGTAGCATCACACCCTGTACTGTCCTGACCCGTCCTCCTCACCCCAAGCTGTGTGAGGAAAAGGACGGTGGGTGATGACATGCAGGAGGACGGCAACACACTGGACTCAGTGAACCCATAACCACAACAGCACAACTGCAGCCCAACAGCAAGGACTTAAACAAGCATGTGCTGAAATAAATGCCACCTGAGCAAGAACAGGGGAGCCATCAGTGCAGCCTATCAGGATGCTATGGGTCCTGTCTATCACACACATGGCCACAGTGTCCCCAACCACTCCAGTGTCTAGTAACTGCACATACTTTTTGACCACCTCCCAAGGGGCTTAGTCCCTGCTGTGACACATCACTGCATATCCTCACAAGATAAACGCTGTACTTAAGAGGCCATGATCGGTGTTCCTGGTCTGGTCTGAGCCAGTGTGTGGGGAGAGGTACAGACAGTCCCTTGCTAAAGGTGGCTATTGAGCACATGTGGTCTAGGGGCTTTGCGAGGAGCTGCAGAGCTATTGTTGTAGGAATGGGGTATTCCTCCTCTAAGCACATGGCTGTGCCCAACATAAGTTCTCTGCTACCCATATCCAACCCTAGGCTGGCCTAGCCTGGAAGACAACAAAATCTGCCTGGAGCCTCCTTAGACACTGTGCCCAGCTAGGGAGGCCAGATTCAAGATGGCAGTTACCTGAGAGTTACCTCAGCTGAGACCTCTGACCCTCAGGAAGTGGGGCAGGAATGTGGCTCTCATGGAGGCTCCTGAGAGCCAGTCAGGTCAGGAGTGTCCAGTGACCTAACATACTGGCCAGTGCACTGAGTAGCCACTGTACATCAGGAGAGCAGTGCCCTTCTCTCTTCTGTAAGCAGGCAGTTAGGGTAACAGGCCAGGCGGGGACCTGTAGAACCAGCCTTGCTTCCTAGTGTGTCCTGGTGACAAACAAGCGTACTGTGGGAGACGGAGATGAGCATTTATGATGTTTTACTCTAAATCACTTGGTGACAGGGCAAGTCATGCTCCCTAGGGCCTCCATGTTCTCAGGATGCAGCAAGAAGGGCCAGGTAGGCCAGATGGCTTCAGCTACAGCAGCATCACATATACCTAATGGGACAGACATCCAGTACATCTCAAGCACTTATAAACCATATACATGAGGCTACAGGAGGGAACCTGGAGTTCTGGCTAGCCTAAGACCACAGTCCACAGGACAACTGAGTTGTATAATGACAGGGGCAGCAACTGAGGAAAAGGACAACCTCATGCCCCATGTACTTAAAACACTATGGACTGCTGAGCAGACTGGTTCTCTGTCTGCCAAGCCAAGGGTAGCATTGACAGCTCCTTCCCCTGGCCAATGCCCTCACCTGTCAATGGAGCTTTCCTTCTACTGTGCCCTTATTTGGGGTGCCACCCTCGCTAGGAGTGGGTCTTCAGACATCAGGTGAGGCAATCAGGGAAGCTGTTCAGGTGAGGTTCCCTACACGGGTCATTCTAATTCACAGCAAGTGGACACAAGACCAACTGTTACCCTGAGGTCTCAGCAGGCCTTGGTGACTGTGCAGGACTTTACTGACTCTGCCGACAGTCATCAGATGTGAAGCAGGGAGCTCAGAGCCATCTGAGAAGCACAGAGCTGAGGAACAAGATCACTGAGTTGCCACAAGTTACCACACTGGGAACCCGAAGGACCACGGGTCACCTAGCCTATCAAGAGCTGGAGGCAAGGGAGTGACCACAGATAGTCAGTGCAGAGTCCTGTCCCTACAATGCTGGTATCTTTGCTGCACCCTAGACTGTCCCATCCTGCCCAGCAAGGGCAGACTAGGCCTCATGAGCATACTCAAGGACTCTTTAACCCCTCAGTGATAGCAGAAAGCACCTGGGAAGGGTCAACAGTCCTCACAATACCTGGGCCACCTCTTGGGGGGACTCAGGCAGTCCAGGATCTGGGGACCTGGACCATGGGGTTTCTTGGTGGAACACACAGCTGGCAGGACATTTGTGGGTTCCTCACAGCTCTACGGTTAAGCTGGTAAGGGAACCTGCACAGAGAGGTTAGACGGTGTCTCCCAAGTCACACAGCTACCAAGTGACTGCTTAGATGGGAGCTCAGGCTGTGTGGTTCTATTCCAACTCAGGTCCCAGCATACATAGCACAGGCCTTGTGATGAGGACCCTGGGAACTGGAGGTTACGCCAGGCCCTCCAGGGTCACACTGGTGAGGACACACAGCTCAAGGAGCCTGGGGCTTGATACATAATAGCTCATGATGCCAGCCCAGTTCACACCATGGTGACCTGGTGCCATCAGTTCTGAGTCCCAGCAGGAGCTTCCCAGCAGGAGAGCCACAAGCAGTGCTCCTCACGGCTCCCCCACAAATCAGGCGTGAACTAGAATTTAATAAACCTTTTGCCCAACAGAAACCCTAACTCAGGCTCTTGTGAACAGTGGTTACTTACTTGAAAATCTCTTTCTTCTAGAATCTCTCTCCTCCATCTCACGAGGAAAGCAGCACAAACATATAAGTGGAAATGAGAAAAGCCCTCGGGTTCAGACTAAAAGAGAAAAAACAAGGAGAACTGCTTAGTGTATGGAGCCATCAGCCAATGTATAAAGCCATCTGGGTGGGCTCTCCAGTCAGGGCCATGGGGAAAGTTCGCTTTTATCAGTAAAGTCCTGCAACATGTTCATCTCATTACAATAAACACCATTTTAAATACCCGCAGTTTGGGAAACAGGGTCCCAGCCTAGGCTTTCAACAATGTCAAGGACAGTAACTTTCTTCAGTCATAGGTGACAGCCTGGCATAGTGCCGGTAGATCTGGTGAGTGCCCATCCTACGCCAGGCACCAAACCTGAGCCTTGGAGAGCAGCTTCTACTTCCCAGAGGAGAAAGCAAGCCCGAGAGCTGAGGAAGCAGCTCAAGTGGGATGCCAGGCAAGCAGTGGACAGGAGCTACCTGCTGTGTGAACGCCAATAAGAAGGCAGCTGGCAGGGCAGGAAATCTAGCGGCTTCTACCTTATGTCTCTCTCCAGTGCAGTCGGATGCATCCCTCCTCTGTTCTTACCACCTCATACTGCTCTCATCCCTGGAGACCTGCTGGGACTGCTCAGACCATCCCACTGGACCTGCCCAGCTCCCTTCTAGAAGGCTTTCATTCCTTCACCCCCTGCAACTCCCACCTAAGTTCAAGGCCATACCACCAACTACTCGGACTAGCGGTCCCCAAGCTTCGGGCTCAGTCTGTTACCTTCATGGCTCTGCTATGTCCACGCATACCTGTGAAGCTACTGTGACTGGCATGTTAGGCAATGTAAGTATGCAGTGTGTCAGAAAGTGACATGCTTTGGGAAAAAAAATACAGCAAGCAATGGGGAAGTATAACAAGATGAGTGTCTATGAACCGCCAGCAAGGCTAGCAGTGCAGGAAAGCTTGTGGGGCACAGATCTGCAGGGCTATGTTGCCAGGTGTTCCCATGAGCCTGGAAAGCTCTTAGCAGGCAATTCAAAGGCTCCACTGGCTTTCCTACTGAGACCAGGGCACAGGGCAAGGTGGAAAGGAAGAGCTCAGGACAAGCTTGAGGCACAGCTGGCACAAAATGACAGGTGTAAACTGGTCGGTGGTGGCACATGCTTTTAATCCCAGCACTCAGGAGTCAGGGACAGGTCGACCTCTGAGTTCAAGGCCAGTCTGCTCTACAGAATGAGTTTTAGAACAGCCAGGACTACACAGAGAAACCCTGTCTCAGAAAAATAAAACCAACCAAACAAACAAACAAAGAAACAAAACAAAACCTAAAAGGTGTTAGTGATGTGCACCAAAAGGGGGCAAGAGCTTGTAATTAGCACAAACATTCTAGGTCCACATTAAAGGGTGAGCCCGCAGAATACTGCTACACATGAGACTTCAGGATCTAAGAGGAAGATGGAGGAAGGACCATTACTGAAGTGGATGTGCAAGATGAGAGGCTTTACGACTGTAGCAGAACACATTGGATGAGACAGCTGTGACTCTAAGTCTTAGCGTGGGATGGGCAAGGAGTTAAGTAGTCCTGAGCAGGCTCACTGACAGTGGTCAGTCAGCTGCAGGGAACCCAGAGGCCCCATGCAGAAGGAGTGGGAATGGTCATTAGTCTTAGTGACATGGAGGCCACTGGGCAGGGCCAACTGACCACCCTCAGCCCTAGGGGTTGGGCACTGTTTCTTCATCTCCCTGCACTCCCTGCCCAGCGCTGTGTTGGCAACTTGAACAGCCAAACCACTCTGCCTCTACTTCCTGGCTGCAAGGGATCAGCTGCCATCACTTCATCGCAGAGAATGATGTCTGCTGAGGCCTGGCAGGCATCACAGCAGGCTAGGAAAGTCTGTTGTGCTCCAGGCTGAAGAGAGTTCTGATCACAGTCACAGATGATGTCTATATCCACCAAGATGACAAACGGTGCTCGTTCATCTGGTGATGGAGAAGATGCCCTGAGTTCCCTCGACTGAACCAACCTTGTATTTCCAGCATAGGCTGCATCCAGTCACAATGTACCCCAGTTTTTAATGATATCTAGGTCCTGTCTGCACTCCCTCTGCAAGGTGAGCCTCTAAGCATTCAGCTGTTTGCCTCTTTCCCCTTTCCTTTCTCAGAAGGGCACACACAGGTCTGGGATGTGTTTCCTTCTGATTCCTGATAGACAGCCCCCATGTGGTGGTTAGGATCTGATGACGTTTTAGTCATCACCCATGAATTAACTTGTATATGGTTATAAAACAATCCAGACTTCCTCACAGTTTTGTATATTCTTACTTTTATTCCAGAAATGTCTCATCCAAGTTTTCAAACTTGCTCATTATATATTTTTCCTCCAGATTTCTGTGCATTTAACAGTAATATTCTATTTGGAAATGCCTGCTCCCCACACACCATTTTTTAGACAGGATCTCTCTAAGAAGCCCAGGCTGGGCCTGATGTTACAATCCTCCTCATCACCCTCCTGCTGTTTGGACCTATTAGAACCCTACACTCCACTTTAGTTGTCCTTTCCTCCACCTTAGCAGTTAGCCAGGTTTAAGCTCAATTGTTTTCTAAAAACAAACAAACAAACAAACAAACAAACCTTAAGATTTCGATGATGGGTGTTCTGGCTGGTTTTGTGTCAACCTGACACAAGTTAGAGTCATCAGAGAGGAAGGAGCTTCAGTGAGAAAATGCCTCATGAGATCCAGCTGTGAGGCGCTTTCTCAGTGATCAATGCGGGAGGGCCCAGCCCATCATGGGTGGTGCCATCCCTGGGCTGGTGGTTCTGGGTTCTATAAGAGAGCAGGCAGGAAAGCCAGCCAGGAAGCAGCACCGCTCCATGGCCTCTGTGCCTTCTCCTGCCTCGAGGATCCTGCCCTGTCTGCCCTGAGTGAGTTCCTGTGCTGACTTCCTTAAATAATGAACAGCAGGTGATAGGGAGGTGTGGGCCAAGTAAACCCTTTTCTCCCCAACTTGCCTTATGGTCAAGGTGTTTCCTCACAGCAATAAAACCCCTGACTCAGACAATGGCTATTGTCAACCTCTCTGTCACGTGACTATTCCCTTCCTCTAAATGTGGCTCTCTCAGTCTGCTGTGGGCATTATCAAGTGGAGACAGAGGGAGAGTACTTTCCTTTTCCAGTGCCTTCTCTAACTTAAGGAAGCTGGCTGCAAGCTCAGTAGTGTCTGGCTTTTTTCATTTCTGATACAAGCAAGCAATACAAGTCTGTCAGTCACCCTCAGAAGCCACACTTCAGGAGCACTCCAGTCTTAATGAAGCTTTATCATCCCAATGTCTAAGAACATGCCACTGGCTTTTAGATGTCTTTTTTGGATCATACCTGATTTATCAGTACATTTTGCAATCTGAAAATGCATGGTTCATTTTTATCCCTTTAGCTTCTGAGTTGCTGACTGCTAGTTAATCAGTTTCTTATCGGATGGGACTTAAGGACTTCAGTTCTTTAAAGGTAATCTGGATTTGGGTTGGAACAGGACACAGCTTCCACAAATGTTTCCTGAGGCAGCATCCTCAGAGGCCAGAGAGTGAACAGTGAGGTCACAGGCCTGCCTCTGACATAGTGACATGACTAGGCCACCAATGAGTGACCCATGTGGACCACCCCACACTCTGTAAGTAGCGGTAACAGACCCCCTGGCTCACCAACCTGGACCTGGACAGGGTCTTTCCTTTGCTTTGCTGGTTTCTGGGGTGAGTAGATGTTTCTTTAGATATCCATAGAAAAAGTCACCCCATAAAATGCCTGCTGTTCTTAAATGCATGGCTGGAATTTCTGGAGGCAGCAATTCATATATGTCTATTGAAGAAATTAACTCACAGTGTTAAATAATCTTCAATCTTCCAGGAAATAAGGATGTATTAAAAAATCCCTATGACGACAGTAGATTAATTTTCTCATCATGGTTCTGCCAAATTTGTTTTCTGTACTGGAATTATGTTACTGGGTACACACAAACTCAAAGTGTCTTCAGTGTCACTGTTACTAAGCATCACCTCCTTATCTCCAGCAATCCACTGCGCACATCTGGGTTAGAGCAGCAGTGGGCTAGTGAGACGCAACGATGATCATCCATCAGCTCCGCTCCTAGTCTGTTTTAAGATGAATTACATCCTACTCTGTGTGCCCTATAACAGTTAGGATAGTGCACACCTCTATCGCCCCGTATGTGTCCTTGTGGTCATTGAGAAGTCCTCCAACACTGCGTCACTACTCAGCTGCTCTTCAACACACACCAGTTAACGACGCACGCTTGCACAGAGACACCACTCTACTGTATGAACTGATTTTCCAATGTCCTTCACTCAGAGCTACTATTTTGAAATTTGTCTCATGTTCCATGCACCCAGAGTTCATTCTCTGCAAATCCCACAGACCCTTCCCCTGAACAGAACTCCACAGTGGTTTTCCATTTCCTGTAAATGCTAAGGTTCCCCTGAATGGGCATACCACTATTCACTCCCTGTAAATGCTAAGGTTCCCCTGAATGGGCATACCACTATTCATTCCCCACAAATACTGAGGTGTTTCCCTGTATCTATTCCTGCAAACGCTGAGGTCTGTTATCCTGGCTGGGCACATCACAATCTATCCATTCATCTGTCTAAAGACACTGAGCTGCTTCCAGCTCACGGCTATGATGCAGAGCTCTGTGCACATTTGTGCCTGAGTCTCCCCAGGCAAACATGTTGCCAAACTACTTTCCAAAGTGGCTCTACCATTTTACGTTCCCAGGAGCAGTGAAGGAAGTTCATGCTCTGTCCCATCCTAGCCAGCGTTGTACAGAGCCGTAGTGTTTCACTGTGGCTTCTAGGCACCTAGCTGCACATCTCAAATGACCACTGACCAAGCATCCCTCATGTCACCGACATCTTTTGGTATTTGGAGCTTTTTCTGGCTGTTTGCTATTCTTGAGTTTTATAGATTGTCGTCTTATATTCATCATGGTAAGTCTCTTGCAAGCCTCTGTTGGAAAAATGTGATGAGACTAGACCTTGTCTTTCCACACTCTGAAGAGTGACTTTGTGGAAATCTGTCTTAAATTCTGCTGCAGCAGATTCCATTTTAATTTGTTAAATCTTAGAAACCTTCCCCCAACTCAAGGGCACACAAGGTTTGCTTCTACGAGAGTTTTACATTTAGGTCTGTTTAGGTCTCTGGTCCATTGCCAATCACTTTTTTTACAAGTGTAAAGAAGCTGAGGGGGCACTTGTGCACATGAACATTGCTCCAACAATTTGCTAAGAAGCTGATGCCCACCCCCGAGTTAAGGTTGAGGTCACCCTGGCTTTCATTTTTACCCTTCTCCATAGCACTGCTGCCTCGAATCTCCACTCTGTATCCATTGCACGGTCAGTTTGTCAATTACTGCAAAAGAGCTTGTGAATCTCCAGATCAACCTCTCTGTGTGAGTGTGTGTGTGTGTGTGTGTGTGTGTGTGTGTCTATATCTCTGCATGCCTGTGTGTGTGGCTATGTCTGTGTGTATCTGTAATTGCACACAAGCCCATCCTAGAAACACTGAGTTTTCGGGCCCTTCACTCACTCAGGTCTCTCTATCTTCAATAGCATTTTATAGTTTTCAGGATTCAGATACATTGCAGTGTTTGCCAGAATGTCCCTAAAAATGTCATTTGTTCTGATGACTCTGAAAATATTGTCCTGAAATCTTCCAATTCTGCTTCCTTGTGCTAGTAGTTAGCTAATTTCTGGATTCTTTTTTTTTTTTTTTATCCTTAATTTCCCTTTGTCTCTACAGTGACAGATCTTTCTAAATGAAGTCAAGGTCCCTAATTCAGCAGCTTGGTCCCCGCCAACCATGACTGACACTTTCTGTTAATCTGCATCCTAAAACTCTCAACCTGCTGGTGGCTCCGTGTCCTCACTTCTTTTCCTCCTTGTAGTGAACTGACTTGTCTTTACTCATTATTCCAAGGTCTACCTCTAATTGACCCAGAAATTAGCGAGTTTCTGCTCTTAGCTTAGCAGTAGCCTTATTTTAGCAGACAAGCTTAACTCCATGGTTAAAATAGGGCCTACACACACACACACACACACACACACACACACAGAGAGAGAGAGACACACACACACACACACTAAATGTATAATAAAAGAAAATTAATCCTTATCCTTATTTTAATCCCAATTAACACAGAAAGTTGGGAATACCTTCACTGTGGTCACAGCCAAGGCACACATTGCTTTCCCCTTCCCCAGCTTCACAACAGTGCTCTATGTCATCCTGGTCGTCTTCCTTAGAACCTGGGATTCACACCAGTGCTCTGTGTCATCCTGGTCGTCTTCCTTAGAACCTGGGATTCACACCAGTGCTCTGTGTCATCCTGGTCGTCTTCCTTAGAACCTGGGATTCACACCAGTGCTCTGTGTCATCCTGGTCGTCTTCCTTAGAACCTGGGCTGCCCTTTGTGTTGCTTTCTCTATCAACACTCTCGTGGGTTTGCTCAGAGATCTGTCCTGTCTTTTGGGGCCACCACTTTTCATGAAATCCAGGAACCCAGCTTTCCTGCCATCCTCGGGCAGTCCTGAGTTGTACAATGTTAAACAGTTCACTGCACCGTATTCTAGCTTCTGCTATTTGATGCTCTCAGTCTAGTTGTTATTCGGCCCCAGGAACTGACTCTCTATGGCTGTTCTCTAGAACCTTCTAGGTCCTTGGTCTTGTGCAGTTTCCTTAGATGGTTACTTTGTCAGAGATGACTTATCTTTTGTAATCTAGGGGCAGTTCTGATGAGAGAAAACCATTATCAGATCTGTTAACCTCACACCAAGAATTCACCTGCTCCTCTGACGGTCACTGCACTTTCTCAGAATTCTGGTGAGATTGATTTGGGCTCTTGTCATTCTGTCCCCATTTCTTTTATATTTTATATCCCTGTAGGCAAAGGATTTTCTTTAAATCTTTATTCTAGCTAAGTAATCGTCTCCTCCTGTGTCACAATTTCCTTTAAACGGTTTTTGCTGCATGTATTTGCCTCTGTGTGTACGCACACACTCAGGCACCATATGCATATGCACACGTATGACATAGCATGCATGTGGAGGTCAGAGGACCGCCTAGGGGAGCTGTTCCTCTCCTTCCACCATTAAGTTCTAGGGATCAGGCTCAGCTCATTTGGCTTGGTGGCAGGCACCCTTACCTGCTGAGGGATCCTGCACATGCCCCGTGTTGTGCTTTCTCTTTAACTCATTTATCACATTTGACTCTGAGGGTTCTCAGTCTTGCACACTGTGGCAGTTCCCTTTCCTTCTCCCTCCATTTAATATCTTTCTTGTTCCATCTCCAACAGTCCAAGAATATTCCAGGCTGTATCTCAGGCACCCCCTCACACACCCCTCTCTGAAGCTGTCTTTTCTGCCAACTCTAATGTCTGTGACTACCTTCATTGGAACATAAGCCTGTTGGGATTCCCTGGAACTGCTTTCAAAAAATGCCTTTCCTTTACTTGATGCCTTACTGGACATTGACCCAGGCTATTTGAAGTAGATTTTCAATAGGCAACTTTTCCAGGCAACTGTCATGTGACCCGAAGCTCCAAGCCCATCTGAACGTAGGACAAGGGTTAGAAAGTGTATGTGGGTGGATCCTTCCTTTTTTCATTATCTTCATGGCCAAAGCTAAGGAAGGAAAGCCTAGCACCTGGTAGCTCTGAACAGTGTCCAGGTTGCAGCAGTTGGCTCATTAAAAGTAATCAGCAGATCCCAGAAATCACAGGGCAGACATCTGGGTAATGCAGCTTTGAGGCCATTCTTTCAAGTTTCTCAGCTTAAGAGTTCCCCAAGATGCCTGGTCTCTGAAGTGGTGTTCATGTTTGTAAAAGCCACACCAGCCCAGGGGTGCATTCTGGCAGAGGAGTACCTTATGGATTTCGCCTCTGCCATCTTACTTCCTTTAAACAGTCTTAACTTCTTGGAAAACATGCATTCGATCCTGCTAGCCTTGTAGCATGTCTACTGTGATGGCTGGAACAGCACCAACAACACATAAAATCTCTATGCAGAAACAAGTAGCAACTGAGTGAGTGTAGTACTATATCGTAAGGCCTTCACCCAGTGACCTTAGCACTCTGCTACAGGGTGACCAGGACACCTCCTCTAACTAAGAGGTACTGTCATAGACTATCATATCATGCCGATAACCATGGAGGACACAGTTGTCGATAGCCTCTTGTCCAATGCCCCTGACCTTTGACGTTCTCCTAACCATGGAGGACACAGTTGTCAATAGCCTCTTGTCCGATGCCCCTGACCTTTGACGTTCTCCGGCTTCTTGCAGTGCTCCAGACCAGAAGCCTGCCTGGCTTGTGCAGAGCTGTTGGTGCACGCCACATACCCTTGTTCTGCCAGAGAAACCCATTCTCTCTTCAGACACCTGAGCCCCACCTCTCTTCCAGGGACCTCACCAAGTCTACTACCGCTTCCCACACTGTGGTTATTGACGGTCACACACTCTGTCTTCTAGTCCCCTGTTCTACCTGCTTTGGGGTCTCTGGGACCCCTTTTCTTTGCAATCCCTGTCCCCAAACCCAAGAGCAGAATTAGAGACAGAAAGAAACCCCATTCTCCCAATCTCCTGGCTCCTGAGAGCCTGGTGCAGGCAGCATTAGTGGACAAGACCCATTTGTTTACCTTTCTAGTAAATACTAAAGATGAGTGGATCCCTGAGGACTGGAGGGAAGTTCCCTAAGGAATGAAGGCCAGAGCTCAGCATTGTAAGCACTGAGAGGACCAGGGGCTCAGGAGTGCTGAGGACAGTCCAGATTGATGGATTCTTTGCAGAGCCTTGGACACACTCTTAATTCACTCACCAGCCTTTTATTAACAGAGAAGGCTCAGGTGGGCTGCCGGACACCCTCCAGACCAACCGCATAGGAACTCAAGTGCTGGACTGTGAATGCTGCAGCCTGTACTGTCTCCAGCTGAGAGTGGAACAAGGGGTGAGCCCAACTCCACAGAACAGGCGTTGTGGACAAATGGAGTTTTACGGCTTGGTCTAAGTGGATTATTTGTCTTCAGTGACTTAGTAAATTATATTAGAGTAACAATTTGATAAATAAAAAAATCTCATCATAAATGGAAAATGGGCCTCTGCTGTAATGAAGCTTAACACAGATGATTCATACCAGCACTGCAGGAAGGGTGCACGCACAGTGGGGCAGGGGGAGGGCAGCAGCTAAAGACAGACCCCAGCCAGATCTGTTCAATCTGCTTCACCCACACAGCTTCACCATTCCGGACAATGGCCAAGCCAACAGGCCACTTCTAAGGCTTGTAGGGAGCCCTTTGCTGGCAGAAAAGACCATGGCTCTTAGAATCCCCTTGTCAGGGACGTTTCAAACCATAGAGAAGGACAGTATAGGCTGTTTCGAGTGTGGCCATGCTGGATAGCTGGACCACAGGCTCTGAAAGGGTCTGAACTCTGGTCCAGTCCTTCCTTCCAGCCCTGGTTCCCTGTGTCCCTGACCTCCCTGCCCACAGCCATGGCCCAGGCCTGCCTCAGATCCCCAGGCTCCAGGCTCCATGGAAAAAGGAGGAGGAGGGCAGGAAAGGGGACAGGAAGACTTGTCCTAGAGAAAGAGGTCCTGGACAACTGTGGTCCTGTGTTGTCTGGGAATTTCATGGGTGGGACAGGAGTGTGGAAAGCTCCCTCCCTCGGCCCAAGCACCAACAAAACAACCATAGGGATGCTAGGAATGCCCTGCTTTTCCAGCAGAAATCCAGAAGTCAGAAAGCACCATCAGATGTGTGAACGTTTCTAGATGGGGAGTGGAGCTGGGGAGGGCATGAGGTGCTTTTTGGCAATCTTATCAGCTAGGGGTTATTATGGAACTCCTGCACCTGGTCAGATAAAGGGCCCAGCCTCTGTGTTACAGAGATGACTTGTCAAAGCTTCCCAGTGCTGGATCTGCTCTGCTCCTCTAACTACAGCCTGAGAGGTCTGGAGAGCAATCAAACCCTGGAACCTGGTGGCATACAACCAAGGTATGTCCAGAGTGGAGCACTGTGGCATGCCCTTGCTGTCCTCACAGGAGCAACTGGACCTCATGCAGAAGGCTCCTGCAGGTCAGGCACAGATCAGAGGTATGGCAAGAGGGAGAACAACTAAGGCCACCCCAAGATGCTGGGGGCCAGTGGCTACCAGTCTTAGCAGGGCATCTACAGTCTGTCCCAGGGCTCCTCCCTGTAGGGATGGCTCAGCACCCCTGTCCTCACACCTTTTGTCTATAGAGGGAACACATCACAAGAGCATTGCAGGAGATCAGGGGCTCACGGCTCTTATCATGTAGTGTGTTAGTAACTCCCTGCTGCTATGATCAAACACCAAGACCCAGAGTGACTATGGAGGGAAAAACTGATCTGGGCTTATGGTTCCGGAAGGATGAGTTCATGGGAGGAAGCATGGCAGCAGAGGGACAGGCACTGTGATTTGAGCAGGAGGCTGAGAGCTCATACCCTTAACTGTAAACATGAGAGAGAGAGAGAGAGAGAGAGAGAGAGAGAGAGAGAGAGAGAGAGAGAGAGAGAGAGAGAGAGAGAGAGAGAAAGAATAAGTTTCCAGAAGGGGAACAAAGCTATTCACATTCACCCCAGTGACCTACTTCCTCCAGCTAAGGCTGCACCTCCTAAACCCAAAGTGCCAACAACTGTGGACCAAGAGCTCAAACACCCAAGAAGGTGGGGACATCTCATTGGAATCACCATCCATGATAACAACGGAAGAACAGATTTTGTTTCATATCATTTTGGCATTACACTGTCTTAAGCACTGGGTAATAAAACAGTAACTGACGACTTGGCAGTAAGTCCGACAGGGCTAGATTCAGTCTCACCACCCCATTGTGAGCGCTGTGCAAGTCGGGAGGTGCTCCTGAGCTTTAAGAAGGAATGTGAGGTTTGAAACAGATCGTGCCAGGCTCAAATGCTACCTCACAGAAGCCCAGAGCTAATTTAGTTAAAGCTCTTTCCATCTACCCAGAGACTGGGTATCATACTCCTGCCCGCCATTTGTAGAAAATATCTCCTCCTCCCTGACAGGGGCTAGCGATGCACTGAGGATGAGCCAGGACGAGCCTGTGACAGCAGAGATGGGCCAAGCAGAGGCTTGAGAGGCCACCTAGCTGGGCTTTATTCTCTCCACTATATAGTCCCAATCACTTCCCTGCAATGGCTCCCACTAGTGGCTGTCGTTGCCTACCTGTTCATCATCCACTCTATAGTTTATGTCCCTGTTCCCCAGCTCAGGCCTCCCTAATCCAGGACTGAGGCTCACTGTCCTCATGAGACTACACACCCAACACCCAAACTAGGCAGGCCCTTAGCTTGGGTGGCTCAGCCATGATCCCACCCTAGGGCTGTGTGGTTGCATCCTCCCTGTGGTTTAAGCATACAAAAGTCCCAGTATGAACAGTGACCCTGATGTCTACTGGGATGCGACAATACCTACCTCACCCTTTTTAAAATTTATTTTAATATACCAAGGGTAGAGCTGAATACTGACCTACAGCTCTTCCCAGCTCCTTCCCCAAAGCACAACTCGCCCTGGCTCTACCAGCCATCAGCCTCTGTACCCCCCCCAACACCCCCCCTTCCTATACGTTTCTGGAAGTGACAGCAGTGTCTAGGCCCTTCTTTCTCTTTATTCTAACACTCTCCACCCTTTATGATCCGTGATGAGACCAGGAGTCTTGGCTTTATGAAGGCCAGACCTCCACCTCTGAAGTGACATGAGCAATGAAAGCATAGAATGGGCAGACTAGGACATTTTCTCTAGAACATTTTCCCAAAGCGGGAAACTGTGAGAAAGGAACTCATCCGCAGTCCCTCTCCATTGTGACTTTTGTACAGCATGTGGACTAGGAGTCAAGAGCAGTGACTGCTGTTCCCCACTGCTGCAGGAGTCCCACAGCTGCCTGGTGCTGCCAGGGACAAAAAGCCCCTGTGCAGATGTCTCTGGAGTCTACACATCACTCATAGGGGAGAGCTGCCAGTGATAGTGACAGACAACAATGACTGCCACCTGATCCATCATAGAGATGTGGGATGGAGGAGGAGGGCACCTCTGTTGCATAAGACAGAGATGAAACAAGGTGATGCTGTGGCCCAGGGACAGTGGCATGAGGGTGAAAAGATGGTGACAGAAAGTCATGGCTGCCTCTGAATGCACCTAGATGCCCCACTGCCCCACTGAAGACAGATCTGCTGGGAGAGGGCTCTCCTAATTTGATTACCCTGGCACGGCAGCACTCTTCTTTTCACATGGTCCTCCTTAGTCATTCAGAGCTACACTTAGCAATCCTCAGTTCCCCATACACTGCTTACGAGACAGACAAGTCCTGGCAGAGCCTGGTACACTGAGAAAAGACCTCTAAGAAAGCCTCAGACCACACAGCTACATCAGACTCTGGAGTCTACCAAGTGCCTTCTTAGTGTGAGCTACTATGTATCTAAGCTTTACTAGTATATAACTGTCAAGAAGAAACTGAGAATACAGAACCAGTGAAGTGGACATGGCTCTATATGAGCTGAGTCCCCACAATCAAGCCCATCAGCATATCTGTCACCCTGCAACTACCTCTGTATGTGATTAAAAACTCATCAGACCCACCTTCTCAGCAAATGTCGAGTCTCTATACAAAATTGCCAAGATAGTCAGTATTCCATGTTCTCCATGTCAGAGCTTACCAGTCCTGGATAACTAAAACTCTACACCCTTTCAGATCTCCCTATTCCTCATCCCAGGTCCTGGCAGCCACCATCTTTACATCTGTAAGCTCAACTAGTTTAGATTCTACATGCTAGCGAGATCATGCAGTACTTGTCTTTCTGTGCCTAGCTTAGTGCAATGTCCTCCAAGGGACCATGAAAGGCAAGACCTCCTCCCTGGATAATACTCATACATTTAATGTATATATGTCCTATACTGATACACAGAATATGCATATGGCTGCACGCCACATATGACTAGAACCACATGCAATTTTCCATACCATGTCTTGTTGAGAATGGGCACCAAGGACCTTTCCTGCCTTGGATATTGGGAATAATGTTGCAATGACCCTGAGTGAAGATGTCCTTCAAGACTGACTTCACCTCCATCAGACTGATCCCCACAGCGGGATCATAGATCATATGGAGGTTCTATCTCTAATTTTTAGGAGCCTGCAAACTGGTTACTATAATGACTGTGCCAATTTAAAATCCCACCAACCTTGTAAAAAAGGAAATGTTATTCTTCAAGTTCTCTAGGGCAGGGCATGTGGAAATGGGTGCAAGGTCAGAGGTCAGGCTGGGAGTTATTTGTAGTTGTAACTGTTGAGCCATGTGACTGGGGAACAAATAGAGCCCAGCTTTTCCAGCCATCGAGGAACTGAAGTACAGTAGCAACCGAGCCAAATCCATCACAACAGACCAACACTAGCAACACAAAGCTGCATTAATCATGCTGTGATTGTAGTTTAAGCGTGATGCTATTAACAGGCTGTGTATCCAGTATAATACTAAATTGTTTATGGATATATACATTTGATTAATTGACTAACACTTTACAAAGGGGATGATAAAAGCGAATTTCAAGGCACTTAGCTATAGAAAGGAAGGGGAAAGACTTTGAGGTACATATAAAACTTAATTTCTAAATAAATAAAAGACCCAAGGCAGGAAATTTAAAAAAAACAAAAAAAAACTTCTTTTAGATTTAATATCCTGGGTAGTGAGTACATGGGTATTTGTTGAATTATCACCGAGACTTTTCTGAGTATTACACATTTTTCATAATTAAGAAAAACACCAGAGACCAATTTTGCATGGTCTGCTGTAGTCATCAACTGTCTCACATATTTGTAGGGCCCTCCCATCTGGGTATCCCAGGCCTGGGGACCACAGGACAAGAATATAGGAACAGACTGCTCAGCCTCCTGCCCTGCCAGGCAGACTCTATGGCCTCATCTCCTTGCAGTCTGGTCATCACGACCTTGGGTAGCCCTGCCCAGTGCCTTCTTTCTGGCAATGCTCGAAGCTGCTCCTCCTTTGCTGGCCACACCTTGTCCCCTGGCCCTGAGCTGCGGAACTTCTGCCCACTTGTTCTCTTAGAGGCTGCCCTGGGTTCAGCACCCAGCATCTGGGATTACAGAGGCACCCAAGGGGATGGAAAAGCTCATGGAGAACTCACTCCATCATGGAGAAGAGGTCCATCAGCTACCTCTGACCATCAGCTTCTCCTACCTGTCAGCTGCTCTTGTTCATCAGCTACCAGAGGAAGGGAGAAAGTAATCCCTGATACTATGACATCAGGTTTCCCAACACTGCATACCAGCTTTCCAGTAGTTTCCATGTGGCTTTCAAAATAAAATGAAGGTCAAAGGGGACTACAAATTAACTAAATGCAAATTACATGACATGCAGTTTTTAAAATGTAGTAAATAAGGCAGAATAAAACAAAAACAAAAAACCCCACCTATAAATCACCTTCAGATTTCAGATTTTGTTTTGTGTATGTATATATATATATATATATATATATACACACACATCATATATATATGTGTATATATATATATATATATATATATATATATAATATGGTAAAAGGAATACTTTTTCACCTTTAATTACATCATTAAATTATACTTATAAGTTTTGGCACTGGAAAAAACTGACTGGTCTTCTGGCACCAGGAAATTCCCTGATGTACACGTATTTACATAGATGCATTTCTGAGGCCATTCAAATGAAGGAAACTATTTTCCAGACTCTGCTCAGATTCAAATACACCAACTTCAGCTGTGCAGGCAAATGCTGGGCCATGATTTCCTTTGAAATATTCATCAGCAGGCCACTGAATGACACAATTACCTGCCGGTAATGCAGAGCACGGCCCTTTTAAAATTCACACCAACATCCCTGTGTTTGGTGCATAGGCCAGTAATGAGAACTGTAAATCACACTTCATTATGCGGCCAAATCGTGGAGCACAAATGAGCCAGCTTCAAAGTGACCGATCTATCAACTCCATGCCAATCTGCATTAGCTTTGGCCAGATATTTATTGGCAGGTGTCTGTCCATGCTGAGAACATTCCAGCTGCTTAAATGACAAAGGTCACATGCTACCACATCTGTGTATTACGAGGCAGATTCTCATCTCTGCAATCCTGGAAAGGAAGCCCATGGGAAAAGATGACCCTCAGGGTCTGTGCCAGCTCCTGGGATTCTGGTTGATGCCCTCAATATATCGGGACTCCCTGACTGAAGCTAGTCTTCAAAACCCAGCAGGTATCATAACACAGGAAATAATACTGTCAGGAATTTTTGGTTAATGTATTGATAAGCCAGAGAGAATGAGGAGTAGGGGTGGGGAACATCTCTGTGTGTCCCCATCCAGGCATACATGTTCATGCTAGGGGCTGATCTGAAGGCAGTGATGCATGCAGTCAGAGACCCAGAGAAAGCAGTTCAAAGCCAAAGGCCATATGCCAGCAGACTTCCTTCTTGCTTATAAGATCAGTCTTATGGCCTTCACTGATTGGATAAGGCCCCTCTATGTGATACAGAGCCATTTGCTTTATACAAAGTCTCCTATCTTAAGTGTTAATCTCACTCTAAAAATACTCACAGAAACTTCTAGAACACTGCTTGTCTAACTATGTGAGCATGATGGATCAGCAAGCTGAAGTATAAATTCATCATCACAGTCCGTAATGCAGGTCAAGGTCTGTCTGTGAGTCTGAAGGTGTTCTCTGGAGCTCTGTCTCTAGGTCCCTTTAATATTCCATTAACTAACGAGAAATCAATATTCCGTGAGGAGCTCCACTTCCTGTGTGGCTGGTGTCTCAGAAGGGTCCAACCAGCTATTCTAGCAGATTGTGTGGAAGAATCTAGAGATCATGGGAAACAGAGAGCACCCTTAAGCCCCTCTTCTTCTGGCCCTGTGGGGTAAGATCAACCTCCAGCACACAAAAGTACCCCAGCAAAAGCCTGCCAAGAAAGGCACACAAAGGCTAACCTTCATTTACATATTTAAGCAAGGGTCTCAATAGGGATCTGTGGTCCCCCAGCACAGACTCTCAGGCTAGACCATGTAGGACTGTGCGGGATCACAGGGCTGTCTGTTACCACCACGCCTCACCTCACAGGGAGTACGCTGCCTGCAATGCTCCCTCCTTGATGAAGGAAATCAAAGGCACCCTTTTAATGCTGCTGGGTCAAAACCCCATGAATTATACAAGCACTGAAGGACTGTAGGGAGCTAAGGAAAGGAGAATCAACCTACCATACTCCCCTCCCATGTCCCAGGCCTTACCATCCCAAGTCTGTCTCAACTCAGCATTTTTAGACGATGCCTTGCCACTGTCTGGCCTATCAGCGCTGCCATGCAGGAACCCATGGCACCCTCTGCAACCTGAAACACTCCACCACTTTTAAATTTGTGTCAAGGACGTTCCTGGCAAACTCAAAGGAAACTAAAGGGAACGATCCTGCTGTGGGCCCTGATTAATTTTACTTTGAAGAAAGAAATGACATCACGCCAGTTAGTAACTCAAAGCCTCTGTGCAAAGCCAACTTAGCCCAAAGGGCAGGCAGGCAGGCAGAAAATGAGCAAGGAAGCTGCAGTCCTGCGGTCAGGCCCTGCCAGTGCTTGGGCTGCTCTCGTGGGAGGCAGGCAAGTATAAGCAAGCATCACCAGCCAAGACTGAGCAGCTGCACCCCTGGGCACCACTGTCACTGTGGACTTGCCATGCCTGTCATCACTCCAGCCTTCTGCCCAGGGTTCCCATCTACTTTCTCCAAGGACTGGCCCCTGTTCTCAGAGTTGGGAAAACCCTTCTCCTGCCCAAGAGAGAATCCTTTAAGGCCTTTGGTCTCCTTCCATTGATACTCCTATCCAATGCTCTGGGAGCTTAATCCCCCCCACCACCACCACCACCACCACCACTCAAGGATCACTGCAGCCAGACAGGCCACAGTGACAGCTCCCATCCTCAGGACAAGAGGCAAGTCGCTGTCCTGCCTCAGCCCCACCCTCACCTACACAACCACATAGCTTCTCTGTTTCTCCAGTGCAAATCTTGGTGAGATGTAAACATAAAGCTGGCTAAACATACAGCACAAAGGCCCACTCTCAGCCAGCACCATGTCTAAAGCTAGAATCCCAGAATTTGAAGGTTGACACAGGAGGACTACAATGAGTTTGAGTCTAGTGTAGGTTACATAGTGAGTTCTAGGTCAGTCTGGAATATAGCAAGACTGTTTCAAAGAACCACATGCAAAACCAACTTCCCACTCCCAACAGTTGGCTGTGAATAGTGAAACCAACAGTGGCCTGCCTGCACACCAGGATGAGCAGCAATGTGAAAATTCAGCGTGCTGTTTCCTTAATTGAAGAGAGGCAGAGACAACCAGATAAACCCTGAGGCCTTGGGAAGCATGAGAGCCAGGCCGCAAAGCCTGCATTCCAAGGCTCTAGACCATCAGAAAGGAACCACAGCACGTCCGCCCCCCTCCCAGGAGTCTCCCTCTGGGCACATCAATAGCAAGGATCCACCTGAAACTAAGGCTGCACCACCTGGCCATCCACCATGGGCACCAGGTGGGCCTCTTAGAGCCACATCCACCTGGAGAGGGGACAGAGGCAATCATTTCCTAGGAGGAATGAAGACCCTGGTGCAGGCTGGCAAGTTAGGTTTCTGTGTTGCTGGCAGGGATTCCCCACAGAAGCTTGGAATTGGAACCCGTAGAAGGAGCTGGCAATGTGGAAATAAACGAGAGGAGCTGTAACTGATGCTTAGATAGGAACAACCGGTATCCCTGACATGACCTTGAGCTGGGAATTCCTGAGGACAGTGACTGGACCCCATGTGACACATCCAGCTCCCAGCATGGAAGGTGGACTGGTGGGCCAGCAGATAGTCTGTCCTAGAATAGACAGAAATGGAGGTCCTGGTGGCGGCCTAGGAACCTTCATTTGTAACAAGTTCCAGAGAGGAGATGACTCCCACCCAGAGCAGAGATGAAGAACCACTTGCTGGGATCCAAGCTTCTGGAAGAGAGGCCTCTCCTTCCCCTCGTGTGGGTCCCCTCTGCACCCTGGGCTTCTGCTCTCAGTGGGGATTCCCAAATGTAAGAGGTAATGAGAGAGCGAAGAAAAGCTGCGCAAACTTCCACATCATTTACTAATTGGTAGCTTCCCACAGAGCCGCTCTGACCCCTGACCCCTGACCAGGGCTGATGGCTGAGCACTTAAAGGGCCTGGGACCACCAGCCTTGAACAAACACTGGCACCTGTCCCCCTGCAAATTGGGTTGTGAATGTGTCTATTATTGCTCTGAAACCAATGTGAACAAAAGGAATCACCTAAGAGACCTTCCCCCAGGGAACTGCAGGGTTAGCAGGAAGTAGACCAAGAGAAGAGTTCCTGATGAGAGACAGGGAACCTGCAGCCCAATGAGAGAGAGAGAAAGTGAGAACCAGGTGAGTGGGGCTTCCAGACAGGCAAGCTGGCCTCACCCCCAGGGGCCAGCCTGTGCCTGCTGTGGCTTCTAACCACCTGCAGGCTTCATGCACTCATTCACTCAGGCTAGACCTATCAGTATTTGCAAATGTGTGCCTGATGGGGTGGGCTGGGGAAGGGAGGTATTAGTGCATGCCCATTCAAGTGTGAGTGCATATGTGTGTATGTGTTTTGTGTGTGTGTGTGTGTGTGTGTGTGTGTGCGCGCACACGCGTGCGCGCGCGTGTGTGCGTGACGTGGTTAATGAATATAACACATCTGGATCATATCCACTTCCCTGTCTAACTTTTCCTGGACCGCCCCATTTCCCTCATGATTTTATGTCATCGTCATCATCTTTTAACAAATTACCCAACAGCTTTCTGTTCTGGACTTAGGCCCAGATGCACAGTCCGGAACTTACACCTTACTGTGAACCAAGCCTAGAGCCAGTTGAAGAGGTCATAGGCCCAATTATGGCTGTTTTGCTAAAGGGACACAGTCTCAAGCTACCTTCTAAATACTTGTGGGTATCCCCATAGACGAGAGCACTCAAAGCTCATCAGGGAAGCTGCTTTAGGAAGCAAATGGTGGCTACAGAACTCAGAACTGGAGGGCTCAGCCCTGGATGGGGTGGAGTTTGTAAAAGCATTTTCAAACAAACCTCTTCAAAAGTTCCCCAAGGAGAAAGCACCATGTGAGGAGACCACCTGTTCACTACTGGGATGTATGAGGATCACGGCTCCACCAAGGAGTCTCCTTGCCAACCCCACTCCACCCACACACCACTGGAGCATTCTAAAGCCACCCTGGGCGACACACTTCACCACTAACTGCTTCTTCTAGAGCCAAGAAGTCTTCCTAAAGGCAGAGACCTTCCCACCTAAAACTGTCCCATTTCCTGTGAGCCTCCAAAGCCCACATCCATTCAGTGTGGCTCTGCCCTGGCGTTCCCCAACTGCAGCCTCTCACTGCATCGTGCAGTCGGTCTCCTGTCTCTCAGCCTGTCTCAGAACCTCCCTGCCCTGTGCCTTTGTCTCGTTTGCCTTGAGAACCAGTCTTTTGCTAAAAAGGGGAGCCGACCCTAGTCTTGACAGGGCCATTCCTACAGTGGGGGTCCTACCTGTACTTCCTCCCTGGTACTTCCTGGAAACTGGACTCAAATTGAAAGGCTAGGTTGTACTCTGAGGTGTTTGGCATAGTTTACACCATCAGGAGACACAGAACATCCATGGCCTCCTTCTTACGATGTAATGATGGAGCGACAGGCCCAGGTGCTGCCATACATAACCATCCATCAAACAGCTCCCTGCAAGCTCTGGGTCCAGGTGCAGCCAGGCAGGACCATCCACTGCCAAGTTCCCTTGGCTGGCTTCCGAGGGGCTGGTGAGCACAGCCTTGGCCCACTGTTTCTGTAGAGCCACCCTGCAGGTCTCCCGCCCCCTCTGCACCTACACCTGCATTTCTCCCTGAAGAAAGTGTGCCCCTTCCAAAGCTGCCTAGTCACCAGGAGAACACATGCATGCCCGAATCGTTCCTCTTGTTTACCAGCTGGCGACTTAGCTGTCGCTAAAGGAAAACTAGGGTTCGCTTTAGAAATTACGATGAACCCACAGACATATAGACTGCCCCAGTAAATGGCCCTGAGGAAGGCCTCCTGATGCCCCTTTTATCAGGGTGCTGACAGGACCCTGGCTGGGGGTTTGCCAGAGGTGCCACCTTTTGTGATTCTTGTTGCAGGCTCATCAGGACATCCTAAGAAGCCCTGGTCTCTTCTCACAGGACATGGTGGAGGGCTGAGGCAGGACTGGGACCCTCCCCATATTCCTTTCGGATACAGTGATTTTGCATGAAGAACTAGGCATTATAATTTCATTTTTTTAAAAAGAAAAAAATGCACCATAATTTCAAGCCAAGTCTTAATTCATATTTAAGATATTATATATATTTTAATTCTTTGAATTCATGCTTGATTCTCTTCCCTCTGGTATTAAAAATCTTAGTTCTTATAGCATCACCATAATTACTTATTTGTTTTTCCCTAATATACATATGTAAGTATGCATTTCAGTCCATGTAAACAGTTTCAAAACAACACTAATATTACTGCTGTGAATGTTTATTGACTATTGCTCTTAATTTATTTTTTATTTTTTATTATTAGAATGTGTTTTTTTGGCTAAGCTATCTTCTACAAGGACTGCACACTACAACTGCTAGAAAGTCTATCTGATGGAGTTCTCTTTAGGCGATTAAGCACAGACTTGATGGAGTTTAGGCTTTTAAAAAAAAAAAAACTCAGTTTTACTCTGGTTTTCAAGGACAGGTTTCTTAGCTTTGGTTTAATAATTAAATAAAGCAAACCATGCTTCTAAAGTGAGAGGCGAGAGCACAGGTGCTCTGAGAGGCTGGCCCTCCCTCCTGCCCCTTCCACGTGGCCCACTCTCTTCGGAGCATGCTCACACTCTGCCAAGCAGTTACCAGGTAAGCAGTGGGCTGGCTTACACCCGCTTTGCTTCCCCTAGTAAACGGCACTACAGAGCTCAGCAGCCAGATCCAGCCTCGGTCCTGCCACCCACACAGGACATTCCACATGGAGGCGTGGGTGGATTGGAGTCCAGATCTATGCTGGCAGTCTCTGGGCCGTTTCTCCTCTCTCCTACTGGACCAACTTTAAATGAACAGGCCTAGAGACACCATGTTTCATGTTCTCACCAGCCTATCTTAGGAGTTGACTCTGGCTAACAAGAGAACAAAAAACTGTGTGTCACTTTCTAGAGTGGCCTGTGTCTTCTCTTACTGGGGACTAATCATGTGTCTGGCCTACCCACACCCCTAGTGACTTACAAAGCTCACTGAATGCTGGTCGTTGGACAAGCATTGTCTCCCACACACTGTATTTCAGAGGAGACAGGCCATTGTTTAAAATAAAGCCTACCTGAGATAATCATAGCCTCATGCTGTATGATGAACAACACACAGTGATCCCATGGCCTTTGCCCAGAGAGTGGCTACATTCTAAATTCACAGTAAAGGAAACAGTGGCCTATCTTCTGCCTGGGTCATGGGCCACTTGAGTGACTTACTGAAGATGATAAATGCCACCTTTAGTGGACTCAGTCAGACATGACAGTTAGGTATGTGACACATTCTATTAAGCTGTTCATTCCAGTGGGCACTAATGGATATGACAATCTTAATCTGGGCACATGATCATATATGGTTGAGTTGAGTTTGCACTGCAGATTCAACAGTGAGCAGGAGGCACATGCAGATAACCCACACATCCATATTCGTGCATGTGGGCATCAGTGTGATTCCTTCTAAACAGAGTCCAGCTAGGTGTTCTCTCACTCTCTAGATTGCTGGTGAATGACATTAGGCCATAAGCATTGTACTGCTTGGGCCCCTGTGTGACCTGACAGTGCACACACTGAAGGGAAAGCGCCTGAGCTCTCCCTCTGCAGTGCTGACAGCTCAGATCCCCGCTGCACGGCTTATCTGCAGGCTTACAACACATGTATTCAACAGGGTTTAGCTACCATAAAAAAAGAAAAAGAAGAAAAGAAGGAAAAGAAAAGGCTAAAAGGGTTTTCTCTAACTTAACACCGGCTTCCTGAAGCAGGCACTGACAACCAAGTGTTAGCACCCACTTTTGATCCTGCTTCAGTCTGATTTGGAGAGCTTTCGCCAGCATTGTGTTGCCAAGCCTTCTCCATCCTTTAAAGGAAGAATAAGTGCTAAGCTGGAGTTAGAGCAGAAGTGGCAATCAAGGATTACAGGAATGAAAGGTTTACCCAATCAGAGGGTCAAAGACAGTATTTGTGGCATTCTATTTTACTTCTGGGGAGAAGTTAACTATACATAATCATTAGACACTACGATTTTAGGGATTTTAAAAATTATTTAATTAAACATTGGGTAATACATAAAATTAGGTAATAGGTTAGTTTTGGGGGTAGGGGAGATGGCTCAGTGGTTAAATCTTTGGCCATGACAGTGTGAGGATTGGAATTGTTGTCCCAGAACTCACAAGAAATGCTGTGTAAACATAGTGTTCCATCTGTAATTCAACCTTAGAAGGCAGACACAAAGGGGACCCAGGGAAAGCTGGCTAGCAGGACTAGCCAAACGGATGAGTCTGGGTTTGACTGAGAGACCCTGCCTCATAAGGTGCAGTAGTAACAGAGGATGCTGCCTGCCATCACCCTCAGGCTTCCACATGCACAAGCACACGCATGCGCACTACACACAGAAGCACATGAGAAGTGAATACAGACAGAAAGATACATAACACAGAGTTCTGTGTGTGTGCATATATAACACATACATGTAATCGTGCCAAGAGTCAGTCTGAGAACCTTGAGCAATAGCATCCTCTCACTGCCTGAGAAGCAATTCACTGACAGGACAGCAGCCCTATACTTGAGAGCGGAGACACTGCAGGTCAACTGTCTCCTAAACACAAAAAGTGGGTATCACCTCCTCAGTATCCCTCATTATCCACTGTTGTTTGCTAAGGTTCTACTTTAGATAAAGGCAGTGTACACTATGCACTAAGGACAGCTTTCTTTGCATTCCACACGATGGTCTTGAAACACAGTCGTGAGCTCTGCACAGCTAGCTCTCTAGCTCATTTACCCATTTCATCATCTATTGATGGGTATTTAGGTTCTCTAATTAAGGGTCTCTCTGGAGCAGAGGCTCTGAGTCTCTTCGCCCCACACCCAGCACTTCTTCAGCTCCCCCAGCTCTGTGTGTGTCGCTGGCCATGGGGTACACTTTGATAACTGTTCTGAAGCTCACGGCCGAATGGACATGCCTTCTGCCTCTGCTGAAGCAGAGCAGTGACTAGCTGAGGGTGTGGCTTTAGTGCTTGCAGCACAGCTAGTAGGAGTGAGCAGCTTAAGTCTTCTTCACCCTAATCGAGACTCATAGAAACAGCCATGTGTGGCTAGCTGCTGCCACTGGGATGGGAGGTTCTGAGGAGCTAGAACTAGGACCCAGGTAAGGCCTGCCTGCTTTCTGAAGCTGATTTCGATAGTTTACAGTCCTCCATATGGATGACAGTTCTCACTTCTTAATGTTCCTATACTTTGCTGTCTTATCTTCACTCCAAAGCAGTCCTGAATCCTAGCTTGCAAGCAAGAAAACACACACACACACACACACACCGCTCACTGAAGAGTCTAGAGTGCTCCCTAAAGTCTGGTGGCACAGCAAGGACAGTACTCCTTCCCGGGACACTTAGATGACTCTGTGGTTGGAGCACTGCAACCAATGGCTTTGTTCAGGAGCCTCCTCAGCTGCACTGGCACTGCCGGAGGGGAGTAATGTACACTCCTCTACCCCAGAGCAATGGCAGGTTTCCTCACACAACCTCAAGTTACAAATTTGAAAAGTCTAACTCCAAGGCTTCATTGGATTTGGGTCTTGACCTTTTTTTTTTTTTTTTAGTATTTCTAGCCAGCACTTTAAAAAAGGTTTCTTGGCTTTTTTATATATATAATGTATAATTTATAACACAAAAACCTATGCATGCTGCTTGATGAGTTTTGCAGAAAGAATTCACCTGTGAGGTCTGCATCCCTGTCAAGGTGGAGAATGTGTCCTGTCACCAGGAGCCCCACCCAGGGAACACACTTTGATTCCTATCACCTGGTCATTCTGTCAGCTCCAGAAGGTCCCAGTTGGGCCAGTGTGCCCTGTTCTTGGCTCCCTAGGCCAGCACGATGAAGGAGACTCTGCTCTGCAGCTGCAGAGCTCTGTGAGGTCCACAAAGACCCTGTCTGGTTGATGTGCACTTGAGATTTAGCAGGTGTGAGCTCTGTGAACATGAGCCCTGGTTTATGAATACAAACATGTGTTTCTTATTAAAAAAAAAAAACAAAAAAACAAAAAAACAAACCAAAAAAAAAAAAAAACCACAAACAAAACCAAAAAGCCCTAGGAGTTAGAGCTGCTGAGTCATAGTGGGGGTGGGGAGTGGTTTTCTAAGAAACTCTGTTTCCTCTCATGGCAGGCATGCTGGAGATTTGTGCTACCGGTTACTGGCTGTCCGTCCCGCAGCTGCTGTACTGTGTGCACACCACATGTCACTGAGGCTTCAGTGTGATTTCCCAGGTGACAGGTGACTAATGACGCTCAGTGGTTTTTCAGGTGCTCACTGGCTGGCCGTCCATCTTTTAAGAATTATCTGAACACTCTGACTGTTGTTAAGTTGGGTACTTACTTGTAAACATCGGGTGTGAGAGATCCTCTGTCACATCCACATCGTAAATACTTCCACACAGTCTCCCTCCTGACTACTCTGGACTGAGTTTTCTCTCCACCCCATCACCTTCTCATGCCTGCACACCACCACCACTGTAGCTCTGCCCAGCCTTGAAACTAAGAGGATAAATCCCCCTCCTTAGCTCTTTCTTCAGAGATGACATTCTCTCAGATCTCTGCAATTCTGTAGAAAATTTACAAGACTCCTGCCAGCTTCTACCCAAACCTTGGTACAAATTTGAGATGCCAGCGGTTCTACAGAGCAGTTTGCAAGGACTAACACCTCAAGTCTTTACTCATCAGTATAGTACCAAGGACTCAGGTCAGTTTCAATGGCCGCAGTGTCACGCGGGCTTTGGAGTAGTTTCATTTGAATTTCTCCCTATATACTTTTATAGCTATCCATGCAACCTATGGTATTTGGCTCCAAAATGTTATTTTCTAATTGTTTACTTCTAATATACAGAAGTCCAACCATATCTAACATGCTGACCTTGTATTCCATGTCTCTTTTGGCAAATTCCTTATAATTTTCTAAATATACTGTAAACAAAATCAAACTCAGGCTTTGCCAATACACTCTTTTCAGTTTGCTTCTGTGCCTGTCTGTGTCCCTGACTGTCTGTCTCTGGTTACATGGCTATCTTGCTGTCTGGCTCTCTGGCTCTCTGGCTGCCTGGCCCTCTGACTATCTGGCTGTCTGGCCCTCTGGCTGTCTGGTTATATGGCTCTCTAGCTCTCTAGATATCAGGGCCATGTAGCTGCCTGGCTGCCCAGCTCTCTGGTTGTCTGGCAGCCTGGCCTGCAAGCCAACACTGAAGGTAAATAACAAGAACAAACATTCTTGACCTGTTCTCAGCGTGGGAAAAGCATTTGCCCTCACCAGGACCAACCTTGCAAATCCCTGACTGTCTTTATACACAAGGAGCTTCTTCTTGGTGTAGCTAAGTCAGAGTTTTGACATGAATGGGCACAGAATCTTGTCAACTGCTTTTTCTGGATCTATTGACATAATCATAAGGTTTCTTCCTTTATTCTGTTAATGTGGTCAATTACATTGATGAATTTTTGAGTGTTGAGTGAACCTGGCACGTCTGGGGTAAGTCCCACACAGTCATGATGTAGTGCCACTTTTAGACATTAGAAGAGCCAATTTGCTAATGCTTTCTTGGGGATTTTGGCATCAGTGTTAATGAGAGATGCTGGTTTTTAGTTTTCGTGTAATGTCCTTGTCTCTTTTTGCTGTCTGAGTTATGCTGACTGGTAGGAAGTGGAAGATGCTGCGCCTCCCTCTACTTTCTCAAAGGCTCTCAGAAGTCCCCAGTGAAGTCACCTGAGTGTGCCACAGTCTCTTAGAAGGGCTGTTTTTTTTTCCCTTCATTTACATTTCAAATGCTATCCCGAATGTCCACTATACCCTTCCCCCACCCTGCTCCCCTGCCCACCCACTCCCACTTCTTGGCCCTGGCGTTCCCCTGTATGGGGCATATAAAGTTTGTAAGACCAAGGGGCATCTCTTCCCAACGATGGCTGACTAGGCCATCTTCTGCTATATATGCAGCTATAGACACGAGCTCTGGGGGTACTGATTAGTTCATTTTGTTGTTTCACCTATAGGGTTGCAGACCCCTTCAGTTCCTTGGGTAATTTCTCTAGCTCCTCCATTGGGGTCTCTGTGTTCTATCCTATAGATGACTGTGGGCATCCACTTCTATATTTGCCAGGCATTGGCATAGCCTCACAGAGATAGCTATATCAGTGTCCTTTCAGCAAGATCTTGCTGGCATTTGCAATAGTGTCTGTGTTTGGTGGTTGATTATGGGATGGACCCCCGGGTGGGGCAGTCTCTGGATGGTTCATCCTTTCGTCTTAGCTCCAAACTTTGTCTCTGCCACTTCTTTCATGGGTATTTTATTCTCTATTTTAGGGAGGAATGACAGAAAATGTGGTACATTTACACAATGGAGTACTACTCAGCTATTAAAAACAATGAATTTATGAAATTCTTAGGCAAATGGATGTATCTGGAGGATATCATCCTTAGTGAGGTAACCCAATCACAAAAGAACTCACTTGATATGCACTCACTGATAAGTGGATATTAGCCCAGAAACCTAGAATACCCAAGATACAATCTCCAAAACACAAGACAATCAAGAATAAGGAAGACCAACACGTGGATACTTAGAAGGGCTCTTAATGACAAATCTATTTAATGGCCTTCAGGAAGCCTGGGCAGGCGTTAGTACCAGCCCCTCACTACCTTTCTCATTTCCTGGAGTTTCTAGCCATGTTCCCTCTTCCATTCCTGGAGCTGTTAACCCTCTCCGTTCCTGATTAGCTGAGCTGGAGATTTTTTATTTAGATGCTAACTATCTTTTGATTTGGGTTTGTCCTTATTGACTGTCTGGCTCTGTTTCACGGAGATCTGCCCTCTCTATTGTTTCTTTCCTTCCTTCCAGTTCCTCTGAGCCTAATTTCCTCTTCTCTCTCCAACTGCTAAAGGTAAGGTTAAAATGATCAATTTTTACCTTTGGGTGCATGCATCTAAAGGCACGTGTGAGCTGTTAGTGCTGTGGGCTGCAGCCCACAGACATCACTGCACTCTGAGGTAGCCATCCTCTCAGTTGAGGTGTGTCCTCATCTCCCTCTCAGCTGAGGTGTGTCCTCATCTCCCTCTCACTGATTTGACTCATGAACTAGGCCAGAAGTGTGGTCATCATCATCAGAATTTAGGAAATATCTAGATAGACCTCTGTCTGCTTTTTAATTTAATTCTCTCATAGCCAGATACACTTTGTGTGATTTCAATCCCTTCAAACTACATACAGACTTTGATGACCCAAGAAATAGATTACCTTGAGTGGCTGGCAGTGAACCCTTGAACAGAGGCTGTGGGGATCCAGTGTCCCCTGAGCATGTCATTTGAGTCCTGGACATTTTTACTGAATGTTGGCCCATCCATCCCATCATTCAGTCGATCTGTAGTTTTGGTTCGTTTTTATGCTCTTTCAGGTGTTTTGTAAACATGTCTTCTGCATTATGGTTTCCTGGTTAGCAGAACCTGTCAGCATTAGAAACTGTCCTTATTTCACTTGGGGATTTCACTTGGGCAGCCTGGAGTCTCCTTAACCTGAGAGCAACAAAGCCAGGGTTCCTCTAACAAGCATTGCAGGACTTCTCTCTCCTCCCACATGATGACATGAAGGTGCAGCCCATGACTAGGTCTTGTACCTTTTCAAGTGGCTACTCCACTTACATTTAGAGGTACAGTCGTATGTACTGTCTCTTCTCTATTCCTTTGCTGCTTTTATTTACTGTCCATTTTGGATTCTAAACAAACAAACAAACAAACAAACAAACGAAGTATCTTGGAGTTAGAGAGATCGATTATTGTTTAAGAGTGCATTCTATTCTTACAAAGGACCCACATTCAGTTTAGCTCCTTGTGTGTATACTGGACATCTCACAACCACCTGTAGCTCTAGCTCCAGGGGCTCTAACACTTCTGGCTACACAGGCACTCACATGTACATAACTCCCCTCACACACACACACACACACACACACACACACGTATATATTTTAAAATTCTGGTGTTTTCCTATCTTGTCTGCTGCTATTTATAGCCATTTTTGATTAGTTAGCAGTTGCTGTGGGGTTTTGAACCACATGGCCATGGCCCACCTGAATTCACCATTGGTCATGATGAAACTGTGCCTTAGTGGAGTCCTCTTTTCTTACTCGTTTCTTGCTCCTTGCACTATTGTAAAAACTGTGCCTATGAATTACTTGAGGGCTTATATTTGTCTTCAATGAAAAGCTGCCCATGTCACAACATTCTAGGATGGAACTTCAATCTTTCTCTACAGTGATGGCTGCCCATCCCTCACCTCATTCTGCAAGAACAGCCCCACAGCAAGCTTAGCTCTGCTCCCATGTGCATGTATAAGGGGGAGGCAGGGACTCTCCACGGTCAGGTGCACAGTGACTAAACACTTTCACCCTCACTCTTGCTAGCCTGGGGCAGTCCTGATGATCTTTATCAACCACAGCTAGTTGCTCCAGATGGGGAAACTGAGCTCCAAGGCAGAGCTCTGACATATGAAGGAGATTTGGGGTAAATATAAGGAGACATTTCCCAGATTATGTGTGTCAGAATTAAGGTGGCACCATGGTGAGGACAACTCTTCCTGTCACCACAGGTGACACAGTAGAAGTTAGATGCTCAGCCAGAAGGACACAGCAGAAACCCTGCTACTGGGTAGACTTCCTTCAACACAATGACCAAGTTCCAAACTCATCTGCAAAGGGTGGAGAATGTCCCACACTCCTGTCCCTACCCCAGACATGGCTGAGAGGATAGAAGAACAGCCCTCGGGCAATCAGGCACATATAGGAGCCCCACCCACAGCTATATCCAGAAGGGAATAGTTTAGAACCAGTGCACCAAGTAAGGGTTGCAGGCTGTGTGTGCCTACCATACTTCCTGGGTAAGCCATGGAGGCTTCAAAATGGCTTTGATGTATTCAAAGTTAATGGCAGCACTAACAGGCTGGGTGTAAGAAGCCCTCAAAGCCAAGCATCTCAGCCTCATCTGATGAGCACAGCAAGCATCAGAAAAGTGGGGGAATGGCCTCCAGATGGCATGGAGCCCTGGCCCTCAGCAACCAATGGACAACAGACCAAGGACACCATCAACTCCATGGGAGCCAGAGGTCAGTGTGCAGGCAGGCACTGCAACAGCTGTGGGTCTGTTTTCTTAAACCCACACAGAAGAGCAAATTATTCACTTGAGCGGCTGTAGCTTAGGAGCCATGGCAGACAGATTTCACCAATAGGCCTGTTTCTCTGCAGAGAAAAGAAACAGGAGTTACCCAGAGAGAGTTAAGACTCGGCACTAACACAGTGCCAGCTTTAAGCGTCGCTGCAGTTGCCATGGTGCCCCTGGTAACCAAGATACTGACTCCAGCCAGTGGTTTCTCCTAAGCTGTCTTACTGGATGTGGTGACACATGCTAGGGAGAGTCCACAGGGCTCTTCTGACCCATCCCAGCTTGCTGCCTGCATCTGTTTCCTTCTAAGACAGGGCCTGGTATGGCCAGTTATCAGAGGGGTACTGGGGGGTGGGACACAAGCACTGTCACACCATCGCCACATGACTATGGACTAGGAGTGCCAGGCAGGATATCAAGAGCAAGCTAGCATGGGAGGGTATGAGGTCCATACCAGGTTGTTGGCACCAACACTGCTGGGCTCGGTCTTCACGAGACAAGTGACTATGTCTATCTTCAACACCGTTTCCTTCCCTGGGTTCCACTTTAACATCTGCTTGTCAGACCCCTCCCTGCCTCCATTAACCGAGTCTGGGTGACAGGGCCTTTGTGACTTCACGGTTCCATCCAGCACAGACAGGCTGGCAGAGCTCTGGGAAGACCTGTGAGCGGTTTGGGTGCTTCTATATGAGTTATGGCACTTTGACTGTATCATTTGTAGGTTGGGTCTTTCCTGCTCCTTGGTTGGGATGCTGCAGTGTCCCCAGCAGAGAAGGCTGGGTGATGAATACCCAAAAGACATGATGTTATTGAGTTCATAAAAATGCCAGCAGCTCAGAACAAATTCCATACTTCAAGAGTACGAATAACAATACTTGTTTGCCTCAGCCTCTGACATCGTGCAGATGTAGTTTCTATGAGTGCATGCTCTCCCGTTTCCTCTGAGTTTTCTGGGTCATATGTATTTCTTCGCCCAGTCTACACTTCTGTCTCTACCGTTAGCAGAGTCTTTGAGTATCACTTTCCCTGAAATAATTTGTTATTCATCATTTTTATGTCAGCGTTAAATTTTAGGAGAGAATTGAGAGGGATAGAAAATCTACTGCATATTCCAGCTCCAAAGAAAGCCCTTAATAAATTCACAACTTTTCACTTTTACATTCAGGTTGGACCTCAGAGCCAAAATCCTGCCTAGCACAGTCTGCCCTTCACACAGGGGCATGGGGCCAATTACCCAACTGTCTGCAGCCCAGAGATGACTCAGGCAGGCCTCCCTTCAGGCAAGATAGAACTCAAGGCCCCAACCATGAAAGAGATGGCCAGAGGACAGGGCCTCATTTTGTCCATCCAAAAACCTGCCAGCTATTCACAAGCAAACTCCATCAGACACCAAGTAGAGTTGGGTTCCTACCATGCTCTGCCCAACCCTCAGAGATGCCAGCACACCAGGTCCCATGCTGGGTAATGTTCAGCCAGGCATACCTGCCTTATAGGATGTCCTGAGTTGTAGGAGTGGCAAAAGCTGACTGAGGTGCAGAGCAGACTGCATCCATCGTGTGTGCACTGCAGGCCAGGCCCCCAGCTAATCCGACCTGGTCCACCACTCTCAGCCACATAGGACCAACCAGGCTGCTAAACATCAAGAGTGAGATGCAGAGAGTCAGGCAGAGTAGACCCAGGGAGGAGGCCTGGCCAGTATGGCTTGAATCAACCTCCAGGTGTCTGGGCAGCCTCACCCCAACCAAATCAGCTTTCTGGATTCCACAAAGTTCTTCAGGGTCTGCCTCTCTCTCTTTTCCTTCCTAATTCCAAGAGAATCTGAGCAAGCTCCTGGCCTCTGCCCCTGCCCAGGCTGGCCTTCCACAGGCACATTATCTATGGAATACTGGCCCTCCTTAAAACGTGACATTCTCTATAATACTCTCAGAGACCAAGGGAATATAGGTCTGCTTCCAGCATTAAGCCGAGCATGTAATTTGCAATACAAACAGGCAGAACGCCTCCAGAGACACCATGCCTGAGCCTGGCCAGACCCAGTGTGCACTTTATCATCACGACCAGGATGACGCACAACGAGAAATCTTCGTTCTGCTTCAAGAAAGAGAAGATTGATGTCCGCCTCATATTGACTCTCTGGACTCCAAAATTCAAATGAGGAAATAACTTTTATTTATTAGGACTGGCTCGTTCCTGTTGCTCTTTCCCAGAACCTCAACAAACCACGGCCATAAAGCATTAGCAAGTGTTTCTGGATTGACAGATCAAATCGTGGGATGATTAATAGGCAGTGTTTCACTTGAGAGGAAGAGGGAGCAAACAGCAGGGCCGGGTCCTTTCCTTCCAGTTGAGCTAAGGCGAAAGTAAGCAGCCTAAAAGTGGGTACGGCCCCTAAAAGTGGGTACAGCCCTAAAAGTGGCTACGGCCCTTAAAAGTGGCTACGGCCCCTAAAAGTGGGTACAGCCCCTAAAAGTGGGTACGGCCCCTAAAAGTGGGTACGGCTCCTAAAAGTGAGTATGGCCCACGCGGACAGAGCAGGGTAAGGGCAAAGGCTGCACTGTTTGCAGGCCCCGGGGTCTGGAGAAGGGCACAGAAGGATGCGGCCACATGGCCTCCCAAATGTTTCTGGCCCTTCTCTATCTCACGCAGTGATACCTCCTTCCTAAGGCTCAGCAGCACCAATGGGAAAGGGGCTCTAGGTTGCATTCCTTGTGGGGTTCTTAGGCACAAGTGCTTACGGCAGAGATAGAACTTGGGACTTGTAATAAGTACAAAGTGTTTTCACTCTGTCCTCCAATGACTTGTAAGTTGTCCACTAAAACTTTTAAAGTGGGCCATGTGTGGTGGTTCACATCTATCATCCACACTCAGAAGGCTAAGGCAGAAGACTGAAAGTTCAAGGCTAGTACTTAACTAAAAAACAAAACAAAACAAAAAACAAACAAAAGAATTCTGTGTAAACTATATTAAATGCTTAAGTATTAAAAGCTCAAATATTTACAAAAGGGCTTGTCACTTTAATGGTGATGCTCCCCCAAGCAAATGTATACACATCCAGTCTCCCAGCAGTGCCGTCCCTAGGTCATCCTGATGTGGGCCCCAAGATGGTCGAGTACAGCACTGAGAGGCCATGTGTACACCTGGGTACCCTGAGGATCACACTGCTTCTCAGAGAGCACCATGCAGGGGACACTGTCTTGTCCTGTGGCACCTTTCCACCCAACCACTCTGGTCATAAGGAAGGTTCAGCATCTAGATCAGACTTGGGACAAAAATTCATGTGCAGCCTGTGAGTTCTTGCTGAAGCTTGGTAAGTTAGTCAAATTAACTCTTCCAAAAACTTGTTTTTGTAACTTTTGTTGTATTATTAGATTTTGCAATAGGAGTTATTTTAACAATGCACAATATAATTAGCCACTTAATGTTATTAAGAGAATTTATGAGCCTTTATGAGTTGAAAAACAGCCCCAAATAGTATTTATTAAGTATCCAAGACTAAAAATAGGGCCAACTGCCTCAGTGAACCACGTTTAAAAAAATGTATAGTCACAAATAATATGTCTAATTATGTATTAAACTAATTCTTGCCTTCACCTTTTGAATTTCTAAACTCCTTACCTCATGTATCATTTTAATTATTTTTCCAGTTCATTCCCAGGGAAACTGGCTGATGGGGAATTAATTAATGGGCCCAATAAAGAGGCTGCAGCATTGTTCTCCCACAGTCTGCACCCGGGCTCATTTGCATGTCTCCTCTTATTCCAAACAATAGCACTGCTGAGATTTCAGCCTGAAATTGTTAGCTCATTAAAGAGGACACAATCATATCCATCCCCACAGATACTCATCAATTATCACCCCTTACTGCAACATGAGCCCATGAATAGAGCACCCACCAGAGCTCCTGATCCCTGAGTAGCAGACACACCACAGGCATGCGAATTCAGCAAGGAAGGAACAGGCCATTGACTGAGGATTAGCTCACAAGAGGTGGGCATGGAGACACATCTGCTAAGTCTTCTGAGAACTATGCAACCACTGCTATAGACATTGCAGAAAAAGACACAGCTTGCTGGGAGTGGTGGCCTATTATCCTAACACTCAGGAAGCTGAGGCTCTGGATTTTAAGGAAAGGAAATGAAAGGAAAGGAAATGAAAGGAAAGGAAATGAAAGGAAAGGGAGAAGGGAGAAGGGAGAAGGGGAAAAAAGGGGAAAAAGGGAAAAAAGGGGAAAAAAGGGAAAAAAGGGAAAAAAAGGGGAAAGAAGGGGAAAGAAAGGAAAAGAAGGGAAAAGAAGGGAAAGGGGGAAAGGGAAAAGGAAACAGGAAAAATGAAAGGAAAGGAAGAAAGAGAAAACCCCACCCCCTTTGGTGAAACCTGCTCTCTGGATGGCTAGTACAGAATGGGTGCTTGTTCTGTGCCCAGCCATGATGGCAGAGATAAGGGGAAGAACAATGGGTGCCTCTCCCTCATTAGAAGATATGCAGAGGGGCTGCCTGCCCAGATGCCACTGAACAGACAATGGCTCTTCAACTGTGCACAGCCTGCCAGAGCAGTCTTGCTCTCAAGCCCCTTGCCTCACACTTGCACAGAACTTGGTCCAGGAGAAGATGCTCGCCAGCCCCACTCCCTAGGAGACTCCTCCAAGCCATCCATAGCCTCGGTGGTCCTCCCATGTTCCACACACAGCACTGGAAGAGCCATACAAAGCATGTGGACAGGCAGATGGACAGGTAGATGAGTGTGAGCCAAACATAGCAATGTTTGTTGTGGTCCTAGGCAGATGATGATAGACCTTGATAGAGCAATAACTGGTCAAATGCTACATGGCCCACGTGTATATATGTGTCCACATGCTCACGATATTTTATATGTTTCTTTTGAGTTACTACATAAAAGACTATGTCCCTTCGTGGGCTTTAGCATCTCTCTGGCCTAATACATTCCTATGTGACACTGATAACTCACAAGAACTCTCCCCACCACACTGAGCTGCTGACACGGTGATGGTGACGGGATATGATTGGCCACCTTTAGCACTTCTCTGCACACGGTGACTTTGCAACAGGTGGCTTCACAGGCTGTGTGCTGATGTCATGTGGTGTTCAAATAGGCACACATGGGAAAGTGCTGCTGAGGGTAGAAAGACTAAGATCACCCTTCTGCCAGCTACTACATCCTTTGCCCAGCTTCTGGTGTCTCTCCTGAAAGAGTGAAGAGAGGAGGCTACACTACACAGTTTATTAATCCAGCCCCTGGAGAGCTAGAACTAAAGCTCATACTAAGGTAGTTTCTGTCTTGAGAGAAAGGGGCCAATGTAGTTAGAATGGCTTTATAAAGAAGTCTAGGATCGGGGGAAGCAAGCCAGGAAAACGGGCAGCTGCAGCAGCAGAACCTGGAGAATCACACCTTCCCTTTAACAGCACCAGCAGACTCAGAAGGCTTTGCAGTTGTCCATGCAGATGGCACTAAAGCTGGGGCGTGAGGAAAGACAGTGGTGATGGAAGGCAGGAGGCGAGAGCAAAGACTCTGGCCCCCTCAGAGAAAGAGCACAGCGGAAAAAGGGGACCAGAAGTGTGTCTGCTCTGCGATGTGAGGGTACAAAGAAGCCGGCCACTCCAGGAATCCTGCCTCCAAGGTTCTGAGTGCTCATGTACAGGTGTCTGAGTGACAGGCAATCAGTGCTGTGCTTCCACAGCAAGGCCTTGAGCAGGACACCTGCTGGACACTCTTCCCAATCTCGGCCACATCTGGGCAAAACACTCAGGGCTGCGCCACTTATAGAGTCCTGGGCAGCCAGATATCTGCCCTCTCCACCTGCTGACTGTCTCATCCGGGTTACCTGTACCTTGCTTAGGGCCTGTGCCCTAGCATGCTAGCTGTGCCCCACGTTACGCCAGGGATCACGTCCTTGCCTGCTGCTACCCAGACTGGGAACAGGCAGTACTCTCTCTAAACAAATGTCAGCTAGTTCTGCCATCTTGTGAGTAGGGGGGTCCTATGTAGCAAACCACTCAGCTCCTGAGTCCTTTTGTGTGCTTTGATTTGCTGAACGTCAGAGACTTTGTTCTTACATTGGAACATTACAGCCGGGAGTATTCTTATGGTCTGTCACCTTCTCTGACTGCCCTCAATGGGTGCATGTCTTTTTGAGCCTGCTCATTGCAAACCAGGGCACATTTCAGAATGGCTCAAGGATCAGGGTTTTTTTCCTTGGAGCCACAAGTCCAACACTCACAGGACATGTCCCTAGGATGTACCCGAGGTCCTCAAACTCCGTCTGCCCACGTATGGCACTCATCTTTTCTCGCAGATGGGCCATTGTACCTGCTCCATGCAGAGGCAGGCATGAGGGTTGCTTGAGGAATGAATAGGAGAATTTAGGAAGCTGCCAAAGAGGCCTAGGCTCCGGAGGCAAAGGTCTGGGGATGCCCTCTTCTGCCCTCCCTCGCTGTGTGGAGATAAAGGTGGGGGAGAGGAGGGAATGGGCAATCCTTTCACCTCCCAGCTTCTCACAGGACCCAGCAGCTGTGCAGTTCTCATTCACAAGCCTTAGAACCTCTTTTTCCTGCCTAAAGCAGTGGTTTCTCCACGGTGCTCATCTGAGACTCCCACTCTAGGAGAGGGGAAGGGAGTGCAGGGCAAGGGAGTCAGCCCAGTGGTGTTCCATCCACGCTGCAGGCCCTGGGAGGAGCTGGCACATGCTCTGGAAAGGATGGTGCCGTGCTGCTGAGCAGGTCCACGTGCAATGCTGAGAGGACCTGACCCATCACTGACCATCCGACAGACTCAAGCCCAGACTTAAGTCACCAGCACCATTTGCAGGGTAGATAAATCCTTCAGCTACTGGCCCCGAATTCTGAGGGCAAATGAGTATGCAGTACATTTCTCAAAGAGACACTGTCAACTTCAGGGGAAGAAGTTACAGTGTTTAAGAGCTAACACCTACAGGATGTGAAATTTAATTAAAAGAAACTCATTCTTGATGACGCAGGCCAGTGATCCCAAGGAGGAAAGACAAAGGATAGCTGCAGGGTCTCCCTGAGTTTAAGAAGATGGGGTGTCCCATCTGGTTTAGATAACTGGGTCATGTTTTGTGGTGACAGTGATGACAGAGCCCTGCCAGGCACTGAAGCAGGGGTTATACACAGCCCTGCTCTACAGAAAGGAGGCACGCCAGGCCCCTCAGGTGACATGGGTTTATTAGCAACAGTGCATTCTTAGCTACAAGGGGAGGAATGCTGTTTTCCTGAGGCCAAGCCACCACCCTATGCTTAACTGAAGCACCGTCAGGTGAAATGGTCAGACTCTGCTGCTGGCTCCTTCCTGACATTAGCCACGCTTACGGGCAGAGCTCGTCTGGCCTGACCTCCATGGGCACTTTGGATTTCCAATCTGTGTTGCTAACACATGAGGAGGGAGGCACACACCTGCTCAGACAGTAGGGGCCCCTCATCAACTGCAGCAGAGGGCCCCACATGGCAGTGTCCATAGCAGGTCCTGGGCCAGAAGTGTTTATGTGTCTCTACCTGTGTCTCCAGGAAGTAACACAGAGGGATACTGTGAAAATGAGTGTTAGAAAACAAGGTCTGTGCAGTTCTAAGAAAGGGGCATGTGTCATTGGGTATATGGTGTGTGGCGGGGATTCATTCTGATGGCTGTTTTCATAAGAAGAAGCAATATGGACATACACATAGAAGAGGTCATGTGACACTTGGGACAGAGGTGGGAGGGATCCTACCAGTCAATGGGGAGCCTGGGGAGGATCTTCCCGCTAAGCCCTTATTTATCTTTATTTATTGTGTGTTGAGGGAGTATGGAGAATGTATGAGAGTATATGTGTATGTATGTATGCTGCCCATGTGTGGACCACATGCCTGGGCATGCCTGGGCACATGCTTGAGGAGAAGAGCATCAGGTGTTCAGCTCTTTATTTCTTTGAGGCAGGATTTTTCTGTGAACATGGAGCTGGCTTTTTCTTTCTTCCCCCTGTCTCCTGACAGCACCGAGGTTAGAGACATAGGTGCAGCCATACATAGCTTTTTAGTTGGGGCTGAGAGCTAAACGTGGGTCCTCAAGCTTGCCAGCAAGTGCTCTTACCTACTACATTGTTTCCAGAACCCAGTGAGCCTGAAGAAGGAATGGTCCTGCCACACCTTGCAAGCCTCTAGCTTTGCAGCTGCAAGGGAACCAGTGTCTGTACTCGTTAGCCCAGTCTATTATACTGGCTATGCAACCCCAGGAGCCCAACTCACTGGCATCTGAATCCCCACTCCTAACATTGTCCCCTCCCTGGGGTGTGACTAGAAGGGTACCACACTCCACTAAGACTGTGATCACAGATAGTCCCTGCTCCTGAGAAATGTGGTATGAGGGTATGAGGAAACATGGTCTCATGCCCTGGACCACAAACAGCCACTTCATCCCTCCTGCCTTCTGAGATGGCATTTCCCTTCCATGCCCATGCTCCGGGATACAGTGGCCTCTCTTATAGTACCCCAAGGTTTCCAAGAGCATGGATGTGTTGTATGAATATGCTTTGCCAAGCCTAGGTACTTGGTATGCCAGGGAGAAAATACAGATCTCAGTGTAAGGATTGCATGCCAGGAGGTACTGTGTCAAGTAGCCTGGTAAAAATGGGATGCAAGAAGGCAGCTGATGACCAATACCACAGACTCAAGATGTGTATGGCTCCAATGGCCCTATCCATGCCACTCTAAAAGGGAGCTGACTCTGCTGAGGTGGCACCAAGGCCACATAATATAAAGGGGACTTTGCATGGGGCCAGGCCATTGTGTCAACACGCTGAACAAGTTAGGGTCTCAGCCTGTCTATCGCCTGTCTCTAAGAAGCACCCAAAAGAGTTAGAGTCAGTGGAAGCAAGGTAGAAACACTGAAGAGTGGCTGGAGTCACTGAGTCAAGGACAAAGCTGGCTGGAGGTCACTGGCAGGATGACGGAGGAGGGGCTTTGACTCTGTGCTGGCTGGCACCCTTCTCCCAAGAGTGAGGCCTCCCTGATCACAAAGTACTTCTCAGCTGAATGCTCAAAGGTTAGAGTGGAGCTGATTAAATTGCATTTGCATATGTATTCCCATTTTCAATATTCAGGCATAAAAAAACTTGCAATGCTTTTTAATAGCTTGGACTTGATTCGTATTTAGATCTGCCTTTGTGTGCAGCTGCTGCTCTGCTGGTGGTGATAGAGCAGGCAGGGCTGTGGCAGGTGAGTGCTGGCTTATTGTGCAGACCTCTCCAGGCCTGCTGGGGGCTGGGCTGGGGGCCCGGGCTGATGGGCTGTGCTGCTGGAGCACAGAGCAGTACAGAATACGGTATGCTCGAAGCCTGGTGTGAGGTGAATTACACAATCATACCTTATGTGAAGGGAAATGATACAATTCTGTTCACTGGAGGTCCCCACAAGCTGTTTTTGCCTGGCAAAATATTGGGGTGTTTGAATAGGTTTATGACCTTACACCAGACACAGACTTAAGGGAGAAACTCAGGTTGGCTTAGTTCAGACTGACAGCTCAAGGAAGGCCCATGCTACCTCATCAGCTCCAACTTCCCCAGTGATGTGAAGGGATAGCCCAGTCAGTCAGATCTTGCACCCTCAGTCAGAAGACTGCAGCCAGGGCAGGGCAGCTCTTCTACCCACATGTACCAGCCATGTTCCCATATGGAGTGCCAGCGACCAGAGCACCTGAAGCAGGTGATCAGAATCCCAGAGTGAATGGAGACCATGTAGCTAAGGGAGTCAGCTCCAGACACCATAGACGAACACTGGCTACCAGCCTAGAAAGTCCCAGGGACATCCTCAAAGTCCCCGGGAGGTTCTGCAGAAGGAACAAACCTCACTAGGACCACTCCACCACTGGACCACTACAGCACTCGCTAGGCACACTCAGACCCCTGCAAATGCCTCTTATAAGGCCTATCTCCAGAAAAGCTGTGGGGCAAATGGCTTAAGATCAACATCTAGATCTTGGATGACTTGCCTGGTGTTCCACATTTCAGATCTTACAGGGGCTTAAGGGGCATGACAGCTTGAATGGCCCCCATTTTATTGTTCATATATTTGAATGCTAAGTCACTTAAGGAACAGCACTACTTGAGAGGGAATAGGACCTTCCTTGGTAGAAGAAGTGTGTCACTGGGGGTGGGCTTCAAGGTTTCAAAAGCCCAAGCCAGGCCCAGGGTCTCTCTCTTCCTGCTGCTTGTGGATCCAGATGGAGAGCTAACTCTCTGCTACCAACCTGATGGTAATGGACTAAACCTCTGAATCTGTAATCCAGCCCCAATTACATGCTATCTGTTATAAGAGTTGCCATGGTCATGGTGTCTCTTCACAGTAACAGAACACTAAGACAAGAGGAGATGGAGGAAAGTCTCTTAGCTCACGCTGGAGCCCCCAGTTACTCTACAGTCTGCTCTCTTAGAATGTCAAGAGCCAGCTGTCTACTGAGAACCTGACATCTCATGCCTGCCAAAGGGTGACAGCAACCACCCTCTGTTGGAAAACTTGTGTGAAGCAACAGCATGGGGCTTGTCATGCGCTATATGAATGGCAATGGGTGAGGCAAGCACAGTGCAGAGGCTATCTGTCCTCCAGAGTTCTGATGCTTGTGTTCCCTGGGGAGTCACGGACGGCATGCCACATACCCCCTGCACTGAGTTGGTACAGTTGTGGACAGATGCCTCCCAGCAGAGAGTGGCCATCACCTCATTGTGCTTATGGAAGCTGCCATAGGAACCCCCCCCCCCACACACACACACCATGCTTTGCAGAACCTGACCTAGCCCCATCAGGAGCTGGAGTTTGTATCCCCTTGGACATAGACTTCCTCAAGGTGCACTAGAAATCAAGATGAGGCCATTAAGACAGGCAGCTGGGTGAACTTTCTCAGAATTCAGCTACCATGCCGAGAGGACACTTGAACAACGGATGCCCAGTAGACAGGAGCGCTCCAGCCTCAGCCCTCCGGGGCCCACGCTGAGCCAGTAAAGCACACAGAGTCTACCAGCTGGGTAAGTCGCACTCAGGGAGGGCTCCCAGCATCACACTGGTTACCCTGCCATGCTGTCCCTGCTGAGCCAGAACAAATGGAACAAATGTGACCGAATAACAGCGGTGGTCTGAAGCCACTTAGCACAAGTGTGGGGTGATCTGTTTCACAGAACAGAGCCTCCTCCGGGTGGGACATCAGGACAGCCTGAGCCTGGTACTTTGTGAGCCCGGTGAGGCTAAGAGGCCTTTCTGAGCAGAAGTGAGGCCTGGCTCTGGGAACCTGCACAGCCTCCAAGTACCATATGCCAATGTGGTCTCAGTGCTAACCAGACTCGACAGACAGACAGACAGACAGACAGACAGACAGACACACACACACACACATACACACACACACACACACACACACACACACACACACACACAC
>NC_034606.1:51298103-51410897 GCF_900095145.1 Mus pahari | reverse complement strand
ACACACACACACACACACACACACACACACACACACACACACACTCTTTCTCCCTTCTCCCTCTCCCTCCCTCCCCACTCCATAATGACCTAATGCAGAATGTTGAAATTGCTAAAGAGCCAAGTCTCCACAGCTAAAATCCCCAAGGTCTAAATGCCTGAAAATCACAGCCCAATGGTGAACTCCTGAAAGCTGTAATCCCCTGGGGAGGGCCTGTGGGATGCTGTATACAGGTAAGAGAGGAGGGAGGCATCTGGACTCTGGAGAAGGGAATGGTCATGAATTAGATACAACACGCACTTCAGCACGGAAGTGTGTCACAGGTCTACACTGTTATCCCATCCATCAGGATGCTGAAATCCCAGGAATGGAAATGAATCCAAGAGCTTGCTTCTGCCTCAACAAGACTAAGAAGTTGCTGGATGGCTGAAAGGCACTCACCTTCCCAACCAGATGAGAAGACAGCGCTGTTCTGCCATTGGCCACCACTGACCCTGCCACACTTGTGCTACATGAGTGCATGCTAAGCAGACATCTATGGGTGTAAGAAAGCAGAGACATGACACATAGAAGGTGAGAAACTCAATCAGCTGCATCCACACGAATGTAGACTGAGTCCCACATGAATCTCATGTACAAAAATGAATCTAAATGTACTTTCATAGGAGATATGTTTCTGAAAGAGAGATACAAGATTGTGAATGCCAGTCAGGCTTACAGACTGCTTCCATGCAACTGGCCAGAATCTACGCTCTTTCCTGTGCTCTATAACTGTTTGCTGCCGGAGTTACTCCTGCAGTTCACTGTGCTATTTGGTTTGTGTCTGTATCATTTCAAAGCTGAAATTAATGTCATGCCTTCCTGGCTGCCACAGGTGAGCACCTCTTCCCTGCACTCTTCCTGTGATGTGCTGCCCTGCCACAGGCCCAAAAAGGAAGGGTAGAGACAGCTTCAACCCCAGAAACCTCAAAGACGGGAGTTGGCTATCTCCCCTCCCCCACCCCCACCCCAAGCCTGGAACCAGAAAACTAGCTCTCCCACCATTAGCCCTAGTAAGAATTTCCTGCCCTGACAGTTATCAGGCTCCGCTCCTTGTTTGACCTCCTAAGCGTCCCCACCCACTGCCCTGGAGCCTGCGGCCCCTGAGTATGCAGGTGGAGTATCTTCCGACACCTGGGCCCTAGCCAATGGCCACACAAACCTTGCCCCAGAGACCCCTCCCCAAGACAAAAATACCCTTTCCCCCTCTAATAAGCAGAACCAGTTCTCTAAAGTCCAGGTAAGTGTTCTTTACCTACTCACAGCCAACCAAGATCCTGCCTACAAACCCAGCCTCCCAGGACAGCAATGGACCCATGCTGACACCCCAACCATGCAACTCCCAAAGCTATGCCAAAATAAACTTTTCCTCTTAAAATGTATTATTTATTATTCTTATGTGCATTTGAGTGCAGGAGCCCACAGTGGCCAGATGAAGAATTCAACAGTCCTGGAACTAGAGTTACAGACAGTTGTAAGTCAGCATGTGCATTCTGGGAACTGAACATAGGTCCTGGGTAAGAGCAACTGCCAGTGCTTTTACAAACTGAGCCACTTCTCCAGCCCCAGTCCTTCCTCCTTTGAAGGTGGTTGTTTTAAGCAGGTTGTGACAGTGAAGGAAAGCGACAGTGTGCTGTCACAACACTGACTCCACACACTGTGCACAAGGCAGGCAATTCGGCAGCATCCTCAGTGGATAAAGAGAGAACTTTTGAGGTCTTGGCTCTCTGGTGACAGCACATGTGATGGTCTGATCCATTTCACATATATGTTTAAGGTAAGCCACCGTGGTAGCTCAGATATCCTCAGTAACAAAAGCTGGGCATACACAATTATTAACCAGCAGTGTGTTTATGTACTTGACTTTCTGGCCATTCTCTATGAATACGGTTCACTGGCTGTGGCTCTAAATCTACACCACTGCTATACTGTTCCTGAGTATTGATGCTTTCAAATATGCTGTAGCCCATTCTGTGTGTAAACTAGCCTATGAAGAGTTCTGTCATGTTTTTATGTTTCTCAAATAAATCACCTTCCTAAAAGAAATGTCTTTAGAAAGAATGTTATAAATTATTTTTTTCTAGAATTGCATTTTCAGGTCTTTGTTAAATAGTCTAGACTTGGGGATTATGGGTTATGGGCTGACTGAATTTTAGAACATTATGGCTTGAAACACCTAATCCTGAGGCAGGGTCTGCTGGCAAAAAGCAGCAATATAAGCTCAGGAAAGCAGCAGAGCAGGAGAAGGTGGCACCTTAGTGCCAAGTGGTGATGCCCACCTCGGGGGAAATGATAGGGCAGTGGGTGGTCATTCCGGTGCAGAAGCCATAGGCTTAGGTATGGAAATGGGAGGAAGTGGGTTGGGTGCTGGGTGACAGGTAGCAGGGGTCATAAGCTAGTGGGATTGGCCTAAGAGAGCGCTTAGGTAAACCCACATGTGAGAAGGACAGTGAGTCTACAGTAGAGTGAGGGCAGGTGTTGGCATCTGATGGCCATTATCATGAAAAGCCACCCAGAGAGGGTGGTGGGATGGGAAGGAAAAGGTCTTCACTGAGAGCAGGAACCTGAGTTGTACAAGGGACCTCTCAGTAGTTCCCTCCACCTCATGAGGACTAGAGACCACTGCCAGCCGTCCTCCTCCTCTCCATCATGCCATGACCCTCATCACCAACCTCCCTTCACCAACAGAAGCATGGTGACATGTGCTGGGGGCTACCATGGGCCATTTAGAAATAAAACAAGAACATGAAATTCAGTCAGGACAAAGAAAGCACCATCCCACCCTATGCCTATGTGGCCATGTGGCTGGTCCTGTGTGACTGGCAGACACCCCAAGGTCCGCAGTCCTCAGGCTTGAGAAGGCTCAATCTCTCTGGTACTTGTTAAATCAGACCACAGGGATGAGCAAGAACATTCCCAGGTGGACCAGGGAAGAAGCACCACTGCTTCCCTCTGAGGACCACCAGGGGGTGAGTGACCCTGCATAAGTGGTATCACCTAAGATGGGAAGGCCCAGCAATGCTGAAAAGACATATAATGAAGGGCCTCTGAGCAGTGACGGTGGACACTCCTGACCACACAAAAGGACCAGCAAACTCAGGAGCATGAGAGAAATCCAGACCAAAAAAGGGATAGACCACAAGACCATGTTTAACCAAGTTCTGGAAGAGGTAAAAGCCAAGGCCACCAGTGCACACTGACCTTTGTTGAAAGGTATAAATGAAGGCTCTGGGCCCGCCCCGATGTCTGTGCAATGTCTGAGACATAGCACACTGCTGAGGGTCTGGGGTGGCGCGTAAGAAGGACAGGCACCCTAGGGACCCCAGGAACACAGAAACAAGGACAGGACCATAAATAAGGTAGAAGACTGAAGGAAAGGAAGAAGGGCTGAGGAACATATCTGGGAGGGAGCCTCCATTTCTCTGTTCCCACAGAAAGAGCTTCCGAGCTTCTTCATGGAGGACCTGGCATGGGGGTGGCCCCTCTTCCATCTCACGTGCACAAGATCCCAGTGCTTATTTTAAGTGACTGGAATGTCCTTCGGGAGCTGCAGATGGATTTGAAGTGGGTAGACAAAGCCTCTGATGATTAAGTGTAAATGACAGTCTTCACATCTGCTGACACGAGGACCTGAGAACAGACAGTGACAGGAGGGGCCAGCATGAGCTGCACCTGCAGAGAAGAGAGCTTCTGAGGGCTCCGGTGCTGAACCAGGTCCAACTCATCCACTTGCCCTTTCTGACAGCGCTTCCCTGCTATGCCATTTGGCAATTACTTGGTTGATGAACTATCAGTAACTTTCTCCTAAAGAGAAAGAAGCCCTTAGCCGCTGCCACTGAAGTAAGTTCAGGAGGGCCTGCTCCACTCGGTGCAGACATGGAAAGATGGGCTTTGAACAGTGTGGCTTTAATGATGAGTAGAGCTGATGAGGATATGCGGAAACAGAACACCAAGAGCCATGGCTCAATACCTCAGTCTTGTCTCAGCGGGGCCTCTCCAGATTCTCAGATGGCCCACAAAGGAGGCCTGCTTGATCTAGTCCTGGATCCTTGGACACTCAAGCCAGAGCACTCTTGCTCATTCTGACATTGGAAGGTCTGTTAACTCTCCCATGCAGCTCAGCAACAAAGCACGGAGAGGACACCCCTCACTGCCTAAGAGCCCAGACTTGGAGTGAGTGTGCATTCTGTGGTGTGCATTCTGTGGGCTTGTTGACACCTGCACTGAGGGCTGCCACAGGACTACCCCAAGACCACTTGACCCATGACAAGACTTCTGAGTGACCTCACACGGGTCCACTGTCTAGATCCAATCTTCCCAACCTCCCGAGGCTGTTCCACCACCTCCCTTTCTGGAAGCCCTTCTGTAATATGGGTGGGATCTTTCTGTGTCTTTCTGTGACTTCTCCACCTTAGGCCACAGTGATCACTGGAAATGCTGAGAAGATAAATATCCCATTGGTGTGTATCTTCAAAGTACTCTCCACCGCTGAGGACGGGACCCAGGGCTTTGTACATGCTAGGCAAACATTTTACCACTGAGCTACACCCAGCCCCAAGGTTCTAAATTCCATCTTTGTAAGACAGGAGGCTGCGCATATTAATTACCCCAGTTACTATCAGGGCTCCTTTCCCCACCAACCATCCTCTGACCTGTTTGCTAGGGCAGTCTCTGCTTCTAAGCAGCCACTCTAGGTTGGTGGCCTGGAAACTCCCAGAGCCCCTCTGCCTTCACTCACAGACCAAGTCCCAGGGCTGAAGGGAGCTGGATAAGCAGAACTCAAGAAGGGTGAGCACTGTGCTGGATCAGCTTCTCCACCGTTAGCCATGCCATCCTACAGCACGCTGACCTTGGCTCCTGTGTGCCTTCTAAGACTCCTGTGAGCCACGGCCATGCTTTAAGAGTAAGACACTAGCTCCAGAGAGAAGTGGCCCTACCGCCAAAGCCCTGCAAAGGACACATGCACCCTAAGCCTATACCCAACACCAGTGCTCCAGTACAGGGTGATGAAGGAGAAGAGGAGATGCCAAGGCCACTGAGAGGCCACTGCTCTCTTGGTACTGCTTCTGTGTGTCAGGGCTATTTGTCCCCCCACAGTTCTCATCAGCAATCTCGCAGACCCTGCTGCTGGTCCAGCTACTTGACTTCAATCAGCAGCAAAGTGCCTGTCTCCTGTTATCACATCCAAGAGGGGGAAATGAATACCCAGGCTCTAGCAGGCCTGTGCAGGAAGGGGAACCACACTGTAGGAATGGGAATGAGCTGCTGCTGGAAAGCTCTCTCTTAGCTGTGCTAGAGGAGAAGTACAGAGGAGGGCCAAAAGAAGATGCTGAGAGAGAATTCAGAAGCAGAAAGGATACAGCCAGGGAAACACAGCCTAGAGTAGAGTGAGGCTGGATGTAGCACAGACCATGGACAAACTGTATCCTCTGCAGTCATGATATCCATATCCAAAGACATGGAGGTTGCCTGTGGTGACAGTCAGCTTGGTGAGCATGCTACAGTGGTAATACCATCTCCAACATGTGGGATGCGGCTTCAGTGTCAGCTGTACATCCTGCTAACACTTCCTCTTTCCTAAGCAGCGCTCACCTGGGCTGGCCTCTAGTACACTCCACTGTATGGTATGTGCAGCACATTTTACAAGTGGAGAAGGGCATCTGTTGGGAGTTCCAGACACTGAACAAGATGCACACACTGACCTGCTCCTATCAGGACTACCTTCCCATGCACTACATCCTGGAGGTTAATTCCAATGCTCTATAATAAGAAAGCAGCAGCTGGCCCAGGAAGCTGTCCTAATGTCTTAAAGTCTGGTCCCAACTGGCCTAGAAAAAAGAGCCAACTATTTGCCTGAGGGACCATGAAAGGTAGCCTTGTTCCCGGTTGAGCTAAGGCTTCAAACCCCTTCCAAGGCTCCCAGCGTCACCTGGGTGTCCAAGAGCCTGAGAACCAGATGGCCCCAGCCTTGTCATAGGCCCAGGGACCCCTGAGCCAGCTCTGGCTATCCCGAGCCTAAGACACTGCTTCCCCACCCTTGAATCAGTGTCCCCAGGCTGCCCTACAGTCTGAAACCCTCCCGGTGACTGTGGAATAAACATAGTCAACTTCCCAAGTCCTGCCTCCCCAAGTGGCTGAGCCCTGTGGTGGAGCAGACATGGGACACATAACCCTACACTTGCTCACAAGGCAAAGCTGTGAGCACTGCATCAGGGAAACAGGCGGAGCTGTTTATGGTCAGGAGGACCATAAACAAAACGTTACAGAAAAGTGGACTGGAAACCACGAGACTACCCATGGGGATATGGTCCCATTAGCAGGTCTTGGGTTAGCTTATTTTTTAAGTTCTTTCACAGCACATACAGATGGAGGTGATTTTCAAAGCTAGGTGAGTGTTTACAGGAAGATTCTCTAAATCAAGGCCATGTGGACAGAAAGCACCCAAGAGCATGGTGCCTGCTAGGACCAAGGAGGCTTTCCTGTCTCCAATGCAGGGTATCACTCCCTACAACAGCAGTTTTCCTCTCCCCTGGCCCTGGGGTGACATGAGCGACAGGCAGGGCCATAGGATCTCAAGTCAGTGCCAGAAGAGAGAAGCAGGGGAGATATACGGGCTGATACAGGAATAGCGAGGAGATGTGGGTGGCCCTGATCCCCAGGGACTATTTAGTTCCTAGTTACCAGCTGCCCTATCCTCTTTAGGGCTGGCAGAAGCATTCTAAAAAGTCTCCATGTCAAGATGAACCTTCCCTTTGCCTTTGGTCCTTGTCCTCTGTCTAATGTACTGGGCTCTATTTCTACAGGACACAGGGTCACCAGATGTACTAGGCTAACTACTTTGGTTAAGTGCTCCCAACTTCTAATAGCAGCATAATCCACACTGTACAGAGAGGCAGCCTACATCTATGCAGTAACTGAGGCTAGCAGAGAGCTAATGCCAGGGTGAAGCTGGGCCAAGATTAACGATAATGAACTTTTTGAGCATCTACTGAGCTTATGTAGACTTTAACGCCACTTTACAATGATACAGGTCCATATAGATGCATGATTACCATACAGAGCCAGCCTTGACCCCCTTTCCACTGTCCACTTGAACCTAGATACCAGAGGAGCTATGTTTTAGTGACAACAGCAGATCTAGGGCTCTTGGGACAGCCAGGAGGCACCCACACCTCAAGTGGGCCCTTCTTCAGCTTTCTCTTGTGGTTACATTGTCCTATAGGCAGGGAGCAAGTAACCCTTGCACATACAGAAAGCAGGTAAGCCATTGCTTCTAACCAGCTTCCTAAGAGGAAGTTAAGCCTAATGGTCTCGGGAAGCAGCAAGGATAGGAACGTGAAGCCTAGTCTACCCCATGTCCCAGGCTGAAGTCAAGCCTGTGCCTAGAGAAGACCCCAAGGGAATAAAGCTCTAAGCAAGTCCCAGGGAAGAAGCTGAATGTCCACCCAGAAGCAGGAGGTTGGTAGGACCCTGAAGACAACACAGCCCCATAGGATGAGGACACACATCACCCCAGAGCACAGGAGAAAGCCCTCAAAGAAGAGTTCTACAGGCCCCTTGAAAGCTGCCAGCTCTTCTCTGGCTCTCCGCCACAGCAGATCCTTGTTCTGTCCCTTCCTGCTCTCATGTGGTCTGTCTTGCTATCCATTTCTGTCACTGTAAGTACAGAGCAGTCATTTGTGGAAAGCAGGCATATTTGTGCCCTACCCCTCAGCATCCCCACATGACACCCTGGGAGGATGACTGGATTCTCTGGCCACACAGAATTTAACAATCCCCCTAAAACATATAGTTCTTATTTAGAACACACAGCCTTAGTTATCATTCGTACTATGTCCACCCTTGTAATCATATTGGGACTCTCCCAGGCTGTGCATTTTTAGCAGATAAATGGGATCTTGGTATTGGGGGATGACTAGCTCTCTGGAGGAGTGGCTTGCTGGTGACCCCTGCTAAGGCAAAGCAACTTCACACATGCCAGGAACCCAGGCTCTTCTAGGGCTCCCTCCAACAGCCCTGGCTTTCTTGAACCCAGAGACCCATAGAACTTAGACAAATTGCTGAAGGTCCCTCTTCAAATAAAATATTCATGAATACATCATCTCAGAGATTAGTAGAAGCAGGACGAGAACAAAGTCTTTGTGACACTAGGAGAGGCTACCACCTCCAGATCTTCCACTCCTGTCCAACAAGGTCACAGAACAGTCAGCCACTTCTAGCCCTGGGTGGGGAATCCAGGACTAAGGTCCTAGAAAGTCATCAATTCATTCATCAGTTAGCACTAAACCCCTTGACTGAACCACGTGGTGAGTGCACATGCTTTGAGAGGTCCATGCCCTATGACATCAGCAGCCCTAGTATAGAGAGATTTCTGTTTCAGACCACAGATTGCAGCCACACAAAGAGACTCATACCCTCAGGGAAACCCAGTCATCAGATATCATATGTGCTCTGGGCTTCCCTCCCCTGGCTACATGTCATCTACTGCCTACTGCACATAGGGAGGAGCAGTCATCCCACAGGTCTCTACTCCGCCCTTATCAGTGACTCTGGCACCTGTCTCCTTATACAGTTCCCACACTGCCTCAAAGGGATAATCAAGGTCTGAGAGGCCTTTCCCAGAGATCCAGTGGCCTACCAGATACCCATATGGCCGAGGTTTCTCCATAGAGCAGTGGCCCCCCACCCCCACCTGCAAATGTTCCTGTGAGGGCAAAGCTGCACACTACTAGCCTCTAACATGTCACACTCTGGGCTGTTTGAGAACTCCATGGGGACAACATGTCACACTCTGGGCTGTTTGAGAACTCCATGGGGACATCACCTCGTGACTTCCACATTGAGAGTACCAAGTTCCAAGCTCTTCTCAGACTTGCAAATGCAGGCTTTCCTAAACTACCTTGCATGAGGCAGAGGGAGTCCAATGACCCCCTACTCAGCTCCAGAGAGCAGGGTCTCAACAGAGCAGCCTGCTGTCCCCCTTCCTGAACCCTACTGCCATCCTAAAAAGATTTGTATTCAAACTCTCTCTCCTGTGGATGAAGTCTGTGCATACATTCAACAATACCACATGGATAGCAATTCATGTCTTCCACCCAGGGAATGTCACTCTGTCTTCCCAAGGGGCCCCTGATGCAGCCTCCTTGCCACCCCCACAGCAACAAGCTTCCTTCTGCCATTTTCTTCGAAATCTCTTGCTGCAGAGCCTTGAGATTTCCAAGTCCAGTACAGTTTCATACTGACTTCTGTCTTCTACTTCTGAGAATCAGAGTGGGCGAGGTTGGAAGTAAGGTATGAGGATGCTGGGACATGGTCAAGATGCCAGACGAGCCTAGGGTTCTGCCTGGTTCTCCATATCTTCTATTTCCTAGATGAGCAACAAGCACTGACCCCACCCACGAGAGGCTGTGCTAAGAGGAGACCACAGAGGTCAAACCTAATGACCCAACTACTCTGCTATCTGCTTCCTGGTTGTACTGTCTTGGTCCTGAGCCTAGTGTCCAGGAGGCCCTCAGAAGAGATGTGCATGTACCATAAAGCTAACTTGTTGAAGTGGGGAGTCGATGAGTAGATACTTTTCACTCACAATTACAATATGGCATAACCAATCAATTTGCCTCCAGAATTAGCTACTATTCTTGTCTAGTTTGAAGCAAATACAAAGTTATTCAGAGTGGTCACAATGGGTGGCCATGTAGTACCTGCTTCTAATGCTACAGGGAGACAAGACACCAGGAAGGGAAAGATGAAGGCCTTCCTCTGGCCCAACTGACTGTTCTTCTTAACGAGACTCTGTAGATCACTCAGGAACACAAAGGGCAGTTTGTGGTCCTTTAACTGTACATTCCCATAGACTCTAAATGGCAAAGGCGATGAGCTGCCACCTGCCTAGCCTGTTGCTTGAAGCTGAAACTAATACTCACCCATCAACAAGCTTTTCAGTTCCACTAAAGTCTATATAGATGGATGTCCTCCAAAGGCCCATATGCCCGAGGCGCTGTCCAAAACCTGATAACCACTGGCTAACTTCAAGATGCTAAGTTTGGCGCGAGGGCTCCAAGCTGGGGCACATGCTCTTGAAAGTGAGAGTACTCCAGGCCCTTCTTCCTCTCTCATATCCCAGCCTTGGGGGGAGGTGTTTTCACCCAAGCGGGCTATGCCGCCTCACCACAGGTCCAAAGACCATGGACAGAAATTTCCACTAGAACACACCTAAGTTCCTTACCTCAGGCACCTGTGACAGCAGTGGGACACTGATCTAAACATGCCTCACACTTTTTTGACTGGAAGAGAGCTCGAGATATCCCCTCCAAGGTGGGCTCGAGAGATGCCCAGTGTCAGAAGTGTGTGGAGGTGATGGAACCTGGACATCACTCCTCTGGGATGTGCCTGGTCCACACTACTGAGCCCTCACACACCTGACCAAGCCGACTGAGTAGGCCAGAGCTGCAGAGGAAGTTACTGTCTCCTTCACATTCCCCCAGGTCCAAACGTGACAAAGATGCTGATCAAAACAGGAAGGAGAGTGGTAAAGCCCAGAATAGCACTCCAGACACCCCTTTAGCTGGACTCTCCATTCCCAGGACTCGGTGCTGCTGCTGCTGCTCTCTCAGGGGGCAGGCTCGCCCTTTCATCTTCTGGCTCCTCCCTGCAGTCATAACTGCAGTGAACCAACTCTTGCTGAGTGTTCTGTTTCTAAATCCTTACCAGACTGACAGTGATGTATACTTGCTTCCTGTAGGCGGGTAGGCATGAAGAGCTTACACTCTCAAATCGTAATGGGCTTATGAAAAAGTGTGTTGTACGGAGACCTGCTTCCTCGGGCTTATTAGATTAACCTAATCCATCAGTTTCAATGCCACCTGAGCCACTGAATCTGTGCTGTGGCAACCAGGAGGTCCAGAAGTCATGACTGCTGTCAGCTGGGAGCCACAAAGGATATGGTATGTACTAGGAGCCTGTCCTCAACCCTGGACTCCAGGTGCCATGACACAGCTATAGCTGGTCATGCCTCGGGCCAAGTCAGCTCTGACTACTTGCCTCTGGACTCCATGCAATACACAACTGGCCCACTACAGCCTACTACAGTCACCTCACTGCACCTAGTCTGTGTGGAAGACTGAGCATGAGTTCCCTGCTTTAGACTCTGTCTTCCTTAATTCCCTTGACAGGGAGGTTCCTGCCCAAGCTGCCAGTGCCTGGCTTCACTGTCAACATAAACATGGCTATGACTCTGTCATGTGTCCCCTTCCCTGGCCAGCTGTGAGCTCCCTGGGTGCTTCCTCAGATACCATGATACTGCCCCGTGTCCTCATACAGGCTCTTCATGGTGCAGGTGTCACATTATAGGTGATGGTGGAAGGACTGGAGGATGGATGGATGTCAATAGCAGACACACCGCCTGGGAGCGCAGACAAACCTTAGAAACCCAACTTATTCCAACTTCATGGTCTGACGCTGACAGGCTGGACCTACTCTAAAGTGACTTCCGGGCAAGATGCACCTCCTGTACGCTACCCCAACCTCTGCCAAAAACTACTTTCCTTTAAACGCATTAGAGGTGCCTACTCCATGCTTCCTACAAACTGGTCTCTGGGGCAGAACCTTCACCCCCTCCATGCCTTCACAGACCGACCCTCCTTACATCTCTTGAATGTGCCAGAGAATGGCTCCAGCTAGACCCAGGTATCCTGGGACACACCATTAAAAGCTAGCAGGCTGCTCACATACAGAAGAGCTGATAATTCTTCATCCCAGGCTCCAGTTTATCCTGTCTAGTCTTAATGCCAAACACTACTTGAAATACCTGCAACAACAAAATTCTAGCATGTAGCTAACAACTCACTGTTCTGTGAATCGCATAAGCTCTGTAGTATGCGCAACGGTGATGCCACAGTTCCCAGAGACAGAACTCTGCCACACAGTTTCTGGGGCTTTCCATATCTATAATAGACATGTCCTCAAAGGCAGGGGTCTCTCATGTGGGAGCTCTAAGGAGCAGCTTATCCTAAACCAGTATGAGTGCAAACAGGAAGTCTCAACTGAGACATGTGTTCTCTGTCTGCTAGAAGACATCCTCAAGCCTCGTCCTAGTCCACAGCAAAGGAGGGACCACTCCAGAAGCTTCCCGAACACCCAGACTCATCTCCAATCCCTGAGCATGGCCTTTGCACAAAGAGGCTGGGGCACAGAAGAACATTCGAATGGACAAGGTTCTGGCTCTGGCAGCATCCACACTGCATAGCCCACTGTTTCATACTACAGCCACACAACTAATGTCCAAATGTGAGTGACTGCAGCCCTAAAGCCTTTTTAGTAATTCGGTGTAGGCACTGATCTTACCCCCTCCCTAGAACGCATCATCTGCTCCAACCTCACTAGGCTCCTCCAACACAAAATGTTCTTCTTCGCAGATATCCTGTAGAAACCTAAGCACATTGACCATAACTCAAAGCCACTTGTCACTTGTCACCCATCTCCCAAGAATTGCCCAGCTCTAGAGGTCTTCCACAGCATTCCCCTAACACCTGTGACAAAGAAACTAGCAATAGCATCTGGTCTGTGGCCTGGCTCTCTCCAGGTCCTTTGAGATCACAATCCTCTCTGCAATACTCCCAAGGCCAGAGGCTGAGGAAAGTATTCAGTAATATGTGTGAACTGAGTGGCCCGGGGATCCCTAAGACTCTTTCCTGAGCAGTACCAGGGCATGTGCCAAGTACAAGGAGGCCCTGACTCCAGCTCCCTTCCAACCTACCTCTCCCTGGAGGGGCGAAAATGGCAGTGAAGATAGTAAATAAAATGAGGTGTTCCACCTAAGATGTGAACGGGTCAGGTGAGAGGTCAGGAGCAGCGCAACAGGCCATTTGCCATCAAATGACCATCAAAACACACACCTTTGTGTGGGCAGAAAGCTATGTGTCCCCCGACACATAGGCAGAGTAAAACAAGATGGCTAGCTGGGCTGGAGAGGACAGTGGCCTGTGACTGGTTTAACTGAGCCCCTCAGCTGCAGCCCATCACCCAAATTCCAGAGTTGCTGTCATGTGAGAGCTTATCTGGAGGAGGTGCTCCTGGCAAGGCTAGATCTATACCCTATAGGGCACCTCAAAAGCAGCTCTCACAGGCTGAAACTCTTTTAGGTGTAGGGACCACTGGCCAACCCATAGCTATCACATCTGGTGCCAGCTGTTGTGATTAAGAGAGCAGAAAACCCTAAGGGGACACATATCTGCATGACCCATGCTTGTCCCACTCAAAGACAACTCATTTCATCCATTTCCTGGCCACAGTCTTGTCCAGGGGCCCAGGGCAAGGGGCTTATCAACAACCTTCCCATGGCATGTTAAGGTCCAAGAGGACCTTAAGCCACACTGTAGGGATGGCCCCACCAATAAACACCCAGCGATGCAGAGTGACTGCTCAACTGTCATCTGAGGATGGCTATGTGCTTCCAGTGCCAGAAAGGGCAGCTCAGCCCTGGAAAATGGAAACACACTGATTTTAAGATGGGAAAAGGCTTATGACCAGGATCCTATCGGTTCAAAAAAGAGCTCTGATACAAAGGAGTTGATTCATGACAAAATTAAATTGCAGGAAAATTAACTCAACGGAGAGGTTATGAGTAGTCTCAATGTTTGAATGCCAACTGAGCACTTCAGGGAAACAGTGTAGGACATGGCTGAGCTGAGCTGTCTTCTGTTTGCTCCAAGTGTGATTGACTTGATACCTGCTTTATTCATAATGGGACAGAATTACAAGGAACTCTGAGCTTAATGAGCAGGCCTGGGTCATGAACAGCCTAAGCAATCACAGGAATGAGAACATTTGCAATTTACAGGATATTAGGTTGTGTTTCCTGTCATCCAACAGAAAGCTAATCGATGCACTCGACTGACAGCTACTTTGGCCAAACAGCTCCAGGTAAGGCTTTAACTCCCAGCTAGCTTTACTGAATGGAAATTCTGTAGCTGACAAGTCCTAGATAGAAAACCTACGAATCAGGAACATGCTCTGCCATGAAAACACATGCAACCACACAGTTCACAGAACATTACCACATAGGCCTCCATGATGGTGCCACAGAACACAAGAGGCAGAGCAGACAGAAGGCAGTTTTAACTACTTGTCCCATGGCCTCAACAAAACACCAGCAAAGCAGCTTGAGGGAGGATAGGTTTGCTTGGCTCGCAGATCAAGGGTCTAGGCCATCATGTTGGGAAAGTCTCACAACTCGAGGCAACTAGTTGTATGGTATCTGCAGTCAGGAAGCAGCGAGCAATGGAGGCTAGGGTTCAAATCCCCTTCTCCTTCTCACTCAGTCTGTCAGTTGGGAGGAGTCTTCCCACCTCAACCTAACCTACACAAGCCCTCATAGACTTGTCCAGAGGCGAGCCTAATGTAAATATTCTCTCACAGGTAGGCCCAGAGGTTAACCCTTAGGTAACTCTAGATTCTATCAAGTTGACAGCATTAACTATCACAATAGGTATTAGGGGGGGAAAAAAAGCAAAACGAAATACATCTACAACCCAAACATTTCCAGGGTGGGCACACAAATGCACCACCAGCACTTAGAATGAAGGATGATGCTACTATTCATGGGAGTTCCAAACTCAGGCACAAGGGCCCAACAGTATCCTAGCCTGTGGGAAAAATGCAGCACCCAGAACAATGCCCTGCAATTTCTAAACCAAAGACCCCCTAAAGGTTTAGTCTGTGCAAGGATCCTGCCTGCACCAACATCTGCATGCCCACCTGCAAAGTTCTAACACTGAGTACTATGCAAAGCCTGGGCACATGCTACCTTATGCTGACACATGCTACCCAGAGCCCTATCTTCTAGACCTGCTCCCAACACCAATGCAGTGCCCCCTTTGCAAAGGCCTGGCACAGATCCCATCCAGAGCTTTCACAGCAGGGAGGAGTTGATCTTTTACTGTAAAAAAGAAACTCACGGGGGACTGGAGAGATGGCTCAGCGGTTAAGAACACTGACTGCTCTTCCAGAGGTCCTGAGTTCAAGTCCCAGCAACCACATAGTGGCTCACAACCATCCATAATGAGATCTGATGCCTTCTTCGGGTGTATCTGAATACATTTACAGTGTACTTAAATATAATAATAAAATCTTCAAGCCAGAGTGAGCAGGGCCGACCAGAGGGAGCACAGGTCCTGAATTCAAATTCCCAGCAACCACGTGATGGCTCACAACCATCAATACAGCTATAGTGTACTCATATACATAAAATAAATAAATCTTTTTAAAAAAGAAAATATGCTGATAACATTATAAAATTTATTTTTAAAAAGGAAAGGGGGAGAGAGAGAGAGAGAGAGAGAGAGAGAGAGAGAGAGAGAGAGAGAGAGAGACTGACTAGAGAGACTCACTTGGTGCTTCCTTCCTAGCTCTCTGTGGAGATGTACGCCTCTCCCCAGGCTGCAGTGTCTGCGTCTGCAAGCCAGTGCCCACACCCCATGTTCACACAGGGCAGCTTCCACAGGCCTCACACACGAAATGAAAAGAGACTAGAATAAGCAATGGACACTCAGGGGAGCCAAGGCGGATGCTTCCGGAAAACTCAATCTCCTCAATACATGAATTTCATCAAAATTGGTGAAGAGTGGAAAATTTCATATTGTGCTGCATCTGTCTGAGGATTTCTTTAAATCTTCATTGTAAGTAACTCAAAACATAGACAACACGTGAGTCCCGAGTGTAAAGTTTCAGGAAGCTGCTCGGATGTACAGCAAAGGTACATGATTACTTGGCCATACTTACAGTTTAACTCTGCTTAAAATGTAAATTGCCAGTGAGCATGGGAGGGGTCTGTCACCAACCAGCTGGAGTGCAATCAGGTGACAAGGAGAATTTTAGAGAGTCCTTTCCCTTGTTCTACATAGAGCCAGAAGACAGGAACACCAGAGCTTGCTTTTTATAAAGACTTTGTTGCAATGAAGAAGGCATTCTGCAGGGACCCCAGGGTAGGAGAAGGCAGGGCAGAGCGGGGCCACGGGCAGGTGGGGCTGGGTCATGGGCCGGTGCTCACCTGGTAGGTGTCCCACAGGCGGATGGTGCAGCGCAGGGGCAGCTCCCTCATCAGCAGGTTGTTCATCCAGCGGAAGGCAAACTGCAGGTACCGCACCTCGTGCCCATCCAGATGCCGGTGGACTCGCTCTGCACAACACAAGCACAGGCTGTCAGGGGAGCCTGAGGTCAAAGGACTAATTCCATTAAGGAAGGACTCCATAGTCCACTCTTCAAGGGGAGAACAATTAAGGGGCTCAGTGGTTAGGAGCACTTATTGCTTTGCAGAGGACCTGGGCTCAATGTCCAGCACCCAGATGGCAGTTTACAACCATTTGTAACTCTAGTAAAGGGGCTAAAGGAGAGAGAAGGCACTGAGCCATTAAGCTCCTAGAGATCCCATCCTGACCCAGGCACCATCCCTCCTGTACACAGACCCAGCAGACCTGTTCCTGTCCAGACCAGGCAGCCTCTAGATGCAGGACTAAGTACTAAAAACAAGAGAGCCACGCCCGAACAAACATTGTCCCCAAAGTATAAACTCTGACTTAGCTAGGGTTACTACTGCTGAGATGAAACATCACCACCAAAAGCAGCTAGGGGAGGGAGGAACTTAATTCACTCACAGCTCCATAGAACAGTTCATTATTAACAGCATCAAGAGCAGGGTAGGAACCTGGAGGCAGGAGCTGATGCAGAGCCATGAAGGGGTGCTGCTTACTGGCTTGTTCATTATGACTTATGCTTTCTTAAAGAACCCAGGACTACCAGCCCAGGGACAGCCCCACTCACAATGGGCTAGGCCCTCCCCCATCAATCACTAATTAAGAAAATGCCCTACAGATGGATCTTATGGAGGTGTCTTTCTCAACTGAGGTTCCCTCCTTTTCACATAATTCTAGCTTGTATTGAATTGATATAAAATTAGTCACCACAGACCCCTACCAGCTGACTACTGGATGTCTCAAAACTAAAGCTTCTCCAACCATTGAAGGGAGAAACCCTGTGCTATACTGTTCTGAATCTTACAGATGACCCACTTCTATGTAAGACTGTGCCTGCTTAACTGGGCTGCTGTGGCCGAGAGGCAGTCAGGCCCACAGGAGGTAATGACAGGCTGGTCCTAGAAAAGCAAGGCCTCAGAAGGCAGGCAGTCCCAGCACTCTGCCCACTGCTGTCCTCAGCTGACCAGACAGCTGGGGCACCATGCTCATGGGACTGATCCACAGTTCAGCGGTACTTTGTCCCCTCAGGGTCCATGTACTGGAGGTTGGGTCCTTAGTATGCAATGGAAGAGGTGGTGAAACCTTTAGGAAAGAGGTTTTGGAGGAGGTCCTTATGCTAGGGAAGGCTTGCCCTCAGGACGGAATAGAATGCAGCTCACAGAGTCCTGGTTGGTTCTCAACAAGAGGGCTGTCACAAAAGAAAAGCCTGGCTGATTTCTGGCCTCCTCTTTAGCTTCTGTTCTGTAGCATGAGCTTTCCCTCTCATAACTTTACCACCACTGTGAAGACACATGTCCTCATCAGAGATGAAATGACATCAGTGTCCTATGCATGAATCTCTGGAGCTGGGCTAAATTAGCCTCTTTTCCTTATAAGTAAGTTTCAGGTATTTTACATATATATATATAGTAAATGGGCTGGGTCTCAAGAAGAAAGCTTAGAGATTAGGCCCTTATTAATGATGGGAAAGAGAAAGCATTTCAAGATCTGTTATAATAAGACAGTGCACAGCTACAGAATAGAGCTGATATTCAGCCATATTACCCCCAGTCTTCACAGAAGCTGGGGCATTGTACTAAGAAAGCAAAGGGCCCTAAGAGTTTGAGGGAGAGTTCCAGGAAGAGGGGTGATATCCCTGAGACCTCCCGGGAAAGAACACTGGGTGGGGCGATGGCCCTGAGACCCCCAGGAGTGCAGAAGGACACAGGGGTCTCTGTGTATTCGCCATATGCTGCTTCTGCAGGAAAAGACTTAAGAACCAGGGTTCCAGGCCCAGCAGAAAGAGGCCTAGCACTACCGTGCTGCTGGGCAGTGCTGCTGGGCAGTGGGGCTGCCCACATGGACTACCGTGCTGCTGGGCAGTGGGGCTGCCCACATGGCAGCTCCTCCAGCTGGTTCCATTCACTGCAGATGCTGGATTCTGTTTACTAAGAAGTCTGGTACAGACCTGTGCAAACAGGATTAATCAACTTCCTAATTCTACAGAGGTAATTTTTTTTTTTTTTAAAGAAGAGAAAAATCATTTCCAGCCTGAAATTAGCTGTAGTTACACAACTAAACTGACAGAAAGACCCAAGGGCTCAAGTGGCTCTTCATCCCAGCAACCTTTGCAGCTCCCAAGGGCACACCCTGCTGGGACAGCAGCCGCCTCGGCCGTGGCCCAGCTCACTGAAGCAGGGTGCTGCAGTTGATGTGAAATTCAAATCTGATGAGCACTTGCAAAGCAGCAGTTTAGAAAAGGACTGAATTTACTGAGCAAGGTTCTTTCTACGCTGGAGCATGAGGAATGAGCTTTCATGAATATGTAGGTGACTGTTTGGGGACCCATAGCCCAAGGGTAGTGGCAGCACTGGGGAGGAAACCGTGGCATCTGGAAATGGCAGGCAATGAGGACAGCCTGCAGGGTAGTGTAGCTGATACCAGAGCAGGTGGCCCTGGCAGGTGCCCTGGTTCCATGGGCCACTCCCAGCAGTGATCCACTACTATCAGGATACAGCCAGTCTCACTTCTACCTTCAGCTGTCCTGGAGACATCAGTGTAGGAATCAGCGGCCACTCCATCATTCCCTCCTCAGATAGTCATACTAAGTGACTGCCAGGTCTTCATGGTTAGACTCAACTTCTCCAAGGGAATAGTTTCCTTGGAGACAGAGAGATGGTCTCCTTGGAGACTCTCTGTGTCAAAGGAACAGCCAATGCTCGAGCTCTCCACCGAAGATTCAAAGAGGGTAAAGAGGAGAAAATGAGCCACCACAGGACTTATATCCAGGAGCCACAGCCTCCTACACTGGCCACATTCTGCCTGAAGTAGCAACCACTCATCCACCACAGGGAAGGTAGGGATCTTAGGACCTGGAAAACAAACAGTTCTAACATGCACCCCGCAGGCAGGCAGCACCTTTCTAAGACAAACTGGCCAGAAACTACTCTGAAAAATTAAACACATTTCTGGGCTATCTATCATCGGAGTAACCTGGCAGAAGAGGGGAAACCAACCCTTTCTGCCCTATAAAAAGCAGGCACAGGAACCAGAAGCCAGCCTTCAGGTATGGCTGACTTGGTAAAGGCAGGCTCTACCAGGAGCTCATGATGGGCCCAGGTGTGGCCATCTCCCTTTGCAGAGCACCAGTCCTGCAGAATGACCACACACTGACAGCACTAGTTATTGCTTATGTGCCTACATAAGGACGCAGGTCAACCCTTGCAGGAGGTTTGCAGGGCATCACTCCCCAGAGAGGATATACAAGGAGCCTCTACACCAGGGCTGGGCTCCTTTCTCTAAGAGCCAAGCAGGACAAGACTGGAGCCTCTCCGCTATCTATGCCACCAAGTTTCTGAGCACCTGGCCTTCTCTTCTGCTCACCATGGGACCTTGAACTCCTAGGAGTTTGCTAAAGGGCAAAGGCCACACTCATTCGGTGGTGAGACCACACATGGGATCGTGAGGACCCCTGTGGGTATCTGTGGCCAGTGTTCTACTGTGTGGGCTAAGCACTGCCAGATGGAACACTGACTCTGGCAGACAGAATGCCCAGGCTGTAAGCTACCTGGACAGTAGCCTTGATTATAGGGAAGGGGCCATTTTTCACTGACTGCATGCTACTCAGGAAACAGGTAATAAATGAGAAAGTGGACCAGCCACCAGCTCCCCAGCCAGCTTCTAATGTGCATAATGAGTCTCTGGCAGGGCTGCCTCCTAGTCTGAATATAGTGTAAGATAGACTGCTAAACTCTAGGCATGACTTCCGATTTATATACATAGAAACTGCGAATGTGTGTGCTGGAATGACTCCTTTCTCCTGTTTTATAAGTGACTGTGAGCTCATGCTCTCTCACTGATAAAGGAATCTAGTCAGCAATAATTCCAAACCCAGAATTTCCATTTCACTAGCAATCAGGGTTCAAACATAATGAATGAGTGGGCAGACATAATTACTATTATCTTTTAAGCCAAAATGTCCTGTGTGTCAGGGCAAGGTACACTGCTGTAAAGTCATCAGAGGGCACAGCAGCCACAGCCTGCAGAGCGCTCTCCTCAGTGCTTTCAATGGTGGCCCATACGCGGAAATCCTGGCAGAAAGCATGTAGTCTTCTGGACTGCAAGTGCAGGTAAATTATGCAAACACACAGCACCCTGGCGCTCCGCTGCAGGTTAGCAGTATTGACACGGGACCAGGCAACAAAGATTGATTTGCTCAAAGAGCAGACACAATGGCCCACATTTAGATACCCGACAAAGAAATCTTTCAATCCCCATGCTTAGCTGAGGGCAGGCTGAACACCGCCGGCTTTTGCTGGGCCTGGCTGGAATGAGCTTTGATTAAAGGGAAAGATTCTGATCATCTCATCAGTTAGGAGGATAAAAAAAGAACAGAAACAAGAGCAACCAACGGTCAACACAGGGCCTCTGCAACCAAAAAGCTGCTTCTCTGCCACAGGAACAGTCAGATCCTAAATGGGTGCTGTGCCCAACACACCTGCCAACTAGAGGACCTGGGGACCTGCTGTGTCAAGGTAGCAGGATGAGAGGCTAAACCAAGAACTAGAGAGGAAACCTGACACCAGTCTCAGAAAACCACACTGAGGAAACAGCAGGCTTCCTCTCAGCAAGGCAGGCGGACTGAGCTCCAGCAGAGTGTGCTTAGGGAAATGATAAGGAGCTGGGAGTGGGAGAAGATCCAACATAGGCGCCTTACAGCAAGCAAGGGCTATGGAGTCACTTACAGCAGGGCTATGCAAGTAGACACGCAGGACCATGGAGACCAGGGCCGTGGGGAACCCGGCTCTGAGGACCAGGTCTAAGCACAGCAGCCTACTCGCATCACCAAACAGGAGCAGACCTCACTAGCTCATGGCTCCAATCAAGGAGGGCAGGGCAGCCCTTGCTCCTTCCTAACCTAAGGGGATAGGAGAGTGGAGCAAGGCCCCAGGGATGGAAGGCTGGGTTGGAAGCACATCTGGGCCAGCCCTGAAGCTCAGGTCAGGCTAAGTTCTTCTCCTGGAGATTATTAGTTCAGTAAAATGAGAATGCCCGGGCAGGGCCTAGGAACACAAGTGACCTGCACTGCCACCTAATGAGCTGTAACACTTCCGACAGACAAACACATCACTACACAGTAATAATGGTCAGATAACTTCCTGGGGGAGGGGGAGGCACTTTCCTCAGAAATCATAATGGAAATCAATAGGAAATGAGATTTATTTAGAAACTGTTAACACCATTTCAGAATGTGCTGATCGGGCAAAGAGAGAAATCCCAAACATTCTCACTGCTGCTCCTGAGCCCACAGCTCAGACCAGAGAGGTTGGAGGGGCCACCTGCCCCTCAAAGGCATCCCAGGAGCCCAGAAGGCAAGAGGGGAGCCTGGTAAGGTGTAGCCTCACACGGAGGCCGCCCCCTGCTGTGTGATGAGCAGTTCCCCCAACTCCTGTGCCAGGTGCTGACAGGGAGCCTTAAAAACCTTGCCTTGCCTCTGTTATACTAATAGGGTTCCTGGTGGGTGCTAGACAGCTCTAAGGGTGGGGACTGGTCACCTAAACCAGGAGACAATACCTCTCATTCTTCAGAGCTAGTGAACATGAGCCCAGAATATAATTAAGCCTCCTGACAGGCTGTATAGCATCAGCGGTATCTGACACCACAGCACAGTCTTCTCATCCCTGGAGAGGCATTAAGGTCCATCTTTTGACAGTAACATAATCTAAACTACAGGTTCTTCTTGAGCTACACAGAGCTGAGACAACGAGGTATTAGATCACTCTTGCTTCACAGATGTGCTCCTAAGCATCTCCATAAGCCCCTCCAAAGACAGGCTTTCATCACACCAGATTGCAGCAATCCAGCAGAGTCGGGTGGAAGAGATCTGCTGAGTTTCCTGGATGCCCAGCACTCAGTAGGTCTGACCGCACTCTCCATGACAGAGCAGCAAAGCCTGCAGAAGAGCAGCAGAGCAGATGGCTGGGTAGCTAGAAGACAGCCCCATGAGGCTTCGTTCCTGACTCCTCTCCATTTAACTGTGTGTGTGTGTGTGTGTGTGTGTGTGTGTGTGTGTGTGTGTGTGTGTTCAGGTGATACGGAGATCAGCTGTCATTATCAGGTGGCTTCCTCAATCCCTCTACCGTATTTTTGACAATGTATCTCATAAAACCTGGAGCTCAGAAACTCAACTGGGGCCAGTAAGCCCCAGACATCTTCCTGTTTCCACTTCTCCATATCTGGGATTGAAGTTACGCACTGCCACACCTAACCTTTTTACCTGGGGGAAGGGGTCTGGACTCAGGTTTTCGTGCTAACATGACAGGCACTTTACCAGGCCTTGTCCCATACAACCCTCAAGAGATGATTCTGTAAAGATCCGAAAAAGAAGCGCAGCATCTGGAAGGCAGCTATGTTCTCTCTGGATGGGAGCATCTGAAGGACACATTTGAATTTTGATATCTGTCCAAATCTCCTTTATGCCTGCTTCCTGGTTTACATGGCTTTCTAAGAAATCAACTCCAATACTTAACTTCACTGCTCAAAGCCACTGTTCCTGCAGGCTATAGAACTGAGGTTTAAAGGGCCTCATCCAGTCAAGTTTACTTTTTAACATGGAAAAGGCAAGGTGCAATATCCTTTACATAGAATGTGTATTCTGCCAATGAATTTCCTTCCTACCTTTGTGGAAATCAATTGTCCTTATGTGAGGCTCCCTCCAAATGCTCTTCCATCCTAGTGATCTTTAGCTCAGTGTCAATAATGCATGATTTTGATCACCCATCACTCTTGAACTCAGTCAAATCTAGGCTTGCCATGTTGTTCATCTTGCTGGGTATGTCTAGGTATGCCAGGGGCTCTGTGTCTGCCCATGAACTACAAGATCAGTGTGTCCTTTTCTGCAGAAAAGCAGGCTGGGATCTTAACTGGGATTGAGCTGACTGTACAGTTAGTTAGGGGAAAGTGTCACTTAACTTTCCAAGTGTATGGGCATGATTGGGTTGTTGTCAATTTTCTCGGCTGTACTTTTGAGGCCATATTGTATTTTTATGCTATAGTAACCTGTGGTGGTTCTTCACCCTCAGCTGGTAATATCTATGTGTGTATATATATGTACATGCACAGGCATTCAACCTGGAATGTCACATCTCAGAAGGGGTGTCCACATCCACCTAGTGATTTTTGAGACAAGGTCTCTTGCTGGCCTGGACTTAACTCACCAAGTAAGCAGGCTGGGTGGCTAGTAAACCCCAGGAATCCCCCTGTCTCCATCTCTCTTACAAGCACACACCACCATGCCTATCCTTTTCATGTGAGTTCTGAGTGTCAAACTCAAACCCACCAACCGAGAGACCTCGGCCTTTCGATTGCTGATTTCTTCTTGCTATTACACAGAAACACTATTTCTGTGTGCTGGCCTGGTGTCCTGAAGCCTTACGAAACTCTCCTCCAGGTTCTAGTTAGTTCTTTTGTTGCTTCCACCAGCTCTCAAAAGATGAAGGAGTTTCCTTTCTCCTTTTCCAGCCTGGGGGCCATTCATGCACTGTGTGTGCTTCCATTTGCTGGTTTTTCCTCTGTGCATTGGCTGGACTACCTGTATGCATGCTGAATAGAAGTAGTGAGAATGAACAGGCCTGGAGGAAGCATTCAGACTCACATCGCTGCAGAAACCCTCTGGCAGTTAGTAAGTTCCCCTCCACTCCCGATTACTGCCTGCTTTCATTAGAACGAACACTGGGCTCTGTCAAATGCTTCTCCTGCACACACTGAGATAATTTTATGGGTCTGTCCTTTTTTGATATTTTAACATAATGGACTATATCAGAGGCTTTTCAACAGTTAAATCAGCCATGCATTCAAAGATACAGCACATGTCACAATGATATATTATTCTTTTAATGCTGTGTTTGATTTGATTTGCTAAAAGTTTTGTTCAGTTACATTCACGGAGGATCCTGGTCTGTAGTTTTCTTTAAAAGCACCTTTTAAAGACTGGGAAGAAGAGAGACACCAGCCTTATAGAATAAATGGGGAAGCATGGGCCCCTGTTTACTTCCCCAGCGACCCAAGTAGAATCAGTTATTCTTTACTTAGTGCTTTCCAGTGAAGGCCTGGAGTCTTCATTGAAGGAAGATTTAAGCTCTGGCTCATTTGCTTTCATAAATTTGGAGATGTTCAGAACATCTGCTTCTTCTAGGGCTAGCTGGCTGTGTCATTCAGTTTTTAGAAAACTATACACATTTCATAACATTGTCAAATGTATTGTCAAAATGTGAGCAACAGTCCCTATTTTCTTCATGCCTAGGGGGCCTGCGAAGTGGTGACTGTCCCAGCCCTCATATTGGCAATCTGTTTGTTTGTTTGTTTGTTTGTTTGTTTTTCCTGAACGGTTCACTATAAACATCTGTTTACTGACTTTTTCTAAACAAGCTTTTGGATTCACTCCACCTAACTCCACACCCAAAGTCCTTAAGTCAGCAATGGGGTCCCTCATTTGATAACTCGGGTCTCCTTCAGGAACGGGGTGGGTATCTGGTACTATGTGCTCCCCTCTACCCACTGCTTTGTCTGGGTTTGATGAATTCTCTGCTGCTGCATTGCTGAATTTCCCTGTTCACTCATGTCAAATGCCTCCTACTGTTCCTTGTGGTTTCTCCTATGGGGGTACTCTCACTTGGTCACTTAAAGGAATATAGATGGATTTAGAAATCACTGGGCACCTCCCAGATATCCTACAGATTTCTACACTAGCTCCATCTTTCTTAGAGAGCACACTGCACATTCCTTAAAGCCTCTCAGCCTCCCTGAGATGTTTCCTGTACAGATGTGTGTGGTAGGCACACATCCTGAGAGTTCTCTGTAGGTCAAGCAGATGTGCTGTCGGTGCTGTGTGCCCTCCCTGGTTCTCTGTCTACTGTCCTACTGCTTAAGGAGGAGTGATCAAAACCTGCAGCTATGACACAAAGCCATCCATTTCTTAAAAGTTTAGAATTCAGTTCTGAGTATTCTGAAACTGTCAGTGCACACATTAGTACTTGGAGTGAGAGCAGGTGACTGACTTGTGCTCTAATAAAATGGCCATTTTGTAAAATGTTTTATGTATTAAATATGAAGGTTTCTATAGCATATATGTAAATACATATACAATTATACTGCATAAAAGATTATATTCTTCATTCTGAACTCTGAACAGTGACTTTCACTTTGTTTAGAGTGGCATGAGATCATGTTACTTTTAAATCATGTGACTTTGTCTTTAAGATGAACTTCTTCCATGACTCACATAGGTGAATCCTACTTTTTAGTCCAGTCTGACAGATCTGCCTGTTGGTTGGCATGCAGGGCCATCAACGTGTACTTCTCTGCATGCTGGGCTGGAGCCTGGAGTGTGCCTCCTAGTGCTCCAGCTGTCCCATCATTCTCTACTCACCTTTTACACTCTTCTTGCCTTCCTGCTGTAAGCACATCTGCAGTGGAGTCCACTCTGCCTCCAGCCCAGCTTGCTAGCCACAGCGCAGCTTTCTTGTCGCCACACAGTTCACAGCCTGGGTGCCGGTCAGTTCACCCTTGTGTGCTTTGTACAGGCTTGTGTGCAGCATGAAGACCGTGACACCAATGTGTCCCTCCCGTGCCAGCATGATGCTGTGCCTTCCTCAGTCTCCTCCCTCTCTCTCTACACAGCGGCTGTCATTGTCACTGTTTCTGTTTTAACTTTCTAGTCCCTCCTGCTCTCTTTGGGATTCTTTTGCCTTTTGGTCTGAAAAGTGTTCACTTTGCCTCCATTTCTGGAATGTTTTTTTCTGGCTAGCAACTTTGGGGTTCTCCTTTCATTTCAGTGGCCCGAACACGTGGCTCTACTGCATTCAGCCTGAGATGTTCCTAAGCCATCTGCCATGGCCCTGAACTTGTCCGATTCCCTTTAGAGTGGTCTTTATCATGGGGCTACGCACTTTGACTATGAGGTGACTCGGGCTGACTTGCTGGCATCTCATGCTCACTTTCTGCTTGCCTCTGTGGTTCTCGGAACTTAATAGCTTCACCCATGTTTTCTAAAAGGCCAGTACATTTATCGTAGGCCAGTACATCTCCCTAGCGTGGGCACCAATCACAGGTACACAGCGCCTTGAGACCACAGGGGGGTCACCCCATCCTCCTCCTCCTAGTTCTTTCACTCCTCGAAGCCCCTCCTGCTGTACTCAGGAGCTTCTCCAGAGTCGAATCTCCCATAATCCACACAACATGGTTTCCATTTGCCTCACTGGACTCTTCCACAAATGCAGTGGGGACCACGCTGTCTCTGCTTGACATGATTTCTAGTTCTCCAGTTACAGGGTCACAATCACTGTCTCAGTGACCCTGTCTAACTAGTCTAGCCACTGAGCAGGGTAGGGTTCAGTTTTGACTAACATCTGGCTCACTGTGGTTCCCTGAACCACAGCCACCACCACTGCCACCTCCTCTTCCTTTGTCACCGCTGCCACCACCACTATACCCCCACCATGCCCTTGGGAGGTGGGGCTGAGACTCTGTGTTCGTTTGGTATTGACCATGTATCCTCTTGTTATTAAGTTTTCACCCACAGCAACTTTAAATCTTCCTTTCTGGCTTTGGGCAGAGGGGTGCCTGGGCCTATCCCCTCAGTGCTAAGGACAACTGAAGTGGAAATGTAAGGGTTCCTTGGAGAGTCAGTTGTGTTGGATGGTATTTTGCTGGGGCAAACACATGAAGGAGCGTTTTCATGTGGACACAGGTGAAAGACTAAGGCATACTCATGAAGGAACATTTAGCTGAAGCAGACACAGGAGAAAGGATGTTCTGCTAAAGCAAGCACGTGAAAGGACACATAGGGAAGGATTCTCTGCTAACAACACACATGTCTGGTCTGATTTACACCGTGTAATTGTGCTGCATTTGTCGGGACTCCGTGCAGGTGCTGAGACAAGGTAAGTGCTAAAGCAAGGCACATGGAGGCCACTGGTGTTTGAAGGGTATAAACAGGACTCCAGAGTGTAACAGAGACAGGGCTGGGCTTGCTGGTACAGCTAGCTGTGCAATGACTATGAGTCTTCGCTGATCTTCACGTCCCTGAGAGAGGCACAGCTGAGAACCTCTGCAGATGTTCCTTCTGGTCCTTCCTGCTGACTCCAGCCGACACTGAAGCCTGGCTGGCTCTGCTAGGTCATGTCACAACTGTTGCTAACCTGACTCTACCAAACTGGACTGCTGGTGTATCCGTGAAGTATCTGTGAAGTGGAGCAGTTGATGCTAACCTGTGAACTAAACTGCTGATTTCCAGACAACACAGACAAGAGTTGTTCTAAAGAACCTTTCTAAACAGGTCCACTTCCCTGTATGCTTTCTTTTCCACTACCTCTGGTGGGTAGAGGGCTCCAAGGGAAGTTAACGCATTTAAGAACATCATTAAAAATCAGGTTTGAAAGAACTGGAGTGTTCCTGAGAGGGATGCTCATTCTCGGCTCGGGCTTTCAGAACAGACTCAGACATGGAGACTTCGGACCTCATAGAGCACATCTGGTCACACCCTGTGCTGCCTTTCCTCTCAGCCTCAGCTGGCTGATACAGAGATCACTGGGGTCTTTGTGGGTTCCTCCTCATTGTGCCCAGAGACACAATTGCCACAGACTCATGACAACACAGCTTTGTGGTCCAGTTTTGAAGTAGGGCTTCACAGAGCTGCAAACAGGTGGGTTTTCATCCAGAGGCTGGCCCGAGGAGACCCCGCTTTAACATCACAGAAAGCCATGCTTTGGGAAATCCACTTGCTTATAGCTGTATGACTGAAGACCCAAGTTGTGCTGACTGCTGGCTGAGGCCACCTGCAAGCCCTGACTACATGGGCTTCTCCAACCAGCAGCTCGCTTCAGGAGTGAAGAGCATGCCTGGCACCACTTTGCAAGGTGGACTCTCAGATGATGTGATGAGAAAGGCCTCCTGCCACACTACCATCAAGACATATCACCACACAGGACATAACTCTTAATTGGCCACCTTAGGGTCTGCCCACACATTCACTTCATGCCTGCTCCTCTCTGTAGCATGGCACAAAGGAGGGGGCCTGTCTCACCAGAGTCCAGCTTATGGAGTACCCAAGACTGTGAATGACAGAGAATCAGAGCCACTGTGCCAGACAGACAGCTCCAAATGACACGCTAAGACACTTACTAAACTGAGGAAGACAGACACTCCCAGCCAAAGGAGCATAAAAGCCTAGACACATGATAGGTCAGCTCCTCAGAGTCAACCCTGACACAGTCACAGTGAGGCAGCCACGTTCTCAGGACATACTCCCCCTCTGCTGTACCAGCTTAATGCTGGGAGCACAGCCACCACAAAGCTGTCTGAGCTGCAATCTAGACCTAAGACCTCCCTGTGCCAGCTGCCAGTGTCTGCTCAGTGTTCAGACTCAGCACATGATAGCCCTGCCCCCTCCTGACTTCCCTGCATCCCACAGAGCCAAGGGTCTGGAGGATGGAGGATGGACAGGAGCCTTTATCTACTACTATGCTGGCCTTGGTAATCAGCATTGCACCTCATTGTAAGACTGGGCTCTTTTCCAGGTTCAGGACCCAAGGAACAAGACATGGGAAGAGATTTCCATGTTAGCAAGAGGGTCAGCTGGGCAGACAGACCAGCAACTGCAGGGTGGATGAATGAATCAAGACAGAGAGGAAAGGACCAAGGCTTATGAGGAGGGTGGACAGGTGGGTAGGGTGGAGCATCTTCCAAGTACTATGTGATAAACACCCACATGGAAGCTCCCAGCAGAACCTGAACTTCATCACTGACTTTCTACAGTGAAACCGGAGCCTTGAGGGTTAGACCCTTCTGTGAAGACCCAGCATGGCAGCAATACCCAGACCCAGCCATAGGACATGAAACTCAGGGTACCAGAGATGCTGGGACACACATGCCATCCCCAACATGCCAGCACCCAGGAGCATAACCTCACATCATAGTTATTCTTGAGCAGACTCAGTGTTTGTCATTGGCCCCCAAAGCCACCAGCTAATTGAAGCACTATCCAGAAAGCTGATTATCCCTGCAGCATTTGGTCAGCAAGCCAAAGGCCCTCTAAACACTGAGACCCTGAGGTCTGGTTTTATAAGAGTCAATGTATATTTGAGAGTTTGCTATGTCATTTCAAGGACAGCATAGCTCATGGTCTTCATCACAGCCAATGGCCTAAGAGGCACAGTGCCTAATTCTGTGGGAAAAGAAAGATCTAGTGCTGAAAAAGTCAACCTCGGAATGGGAGGTGGATGGGTTGTGGGCTGGGAGGGAACAGGACCTTCCAAATACTCATTTGTCCTTGATCCCTCGGGCCCTGCCACAGGCCCCTGCCAATGCAGCTACTTAACGGGGGGGGGGGGGGGGTGAGAAAGAGACCAGCCTTTTACCTAAAGAGAAACAAAACACGCAGACCCTCTCCAGAAGCCATGAATAGGAAGGATGCGGGGGACATTTCAGAAACAGAACTGATGGCCTACATTCAGACCAAGACTTTTCTTCTTGAGGTCAGGGCAAATCTCTGTATTTGGAAGTCTCTGCTTACAATGTAATTAACTGGTCTCAGCTCAGCAATAAACCCTGAAGATCAATCTCAGTATGGGGGCCATAGAGACACCATCATCTGGTCTAGAGCTTGCTGGGCGTCATGAACTTGTACTTTATTGCCCATGGTGGACACAGCGCTTCCAGGTGGTAAACACTCCACACTTGGTGCCCATCACAGTTCTGCCTCCTTGTCCCAGAACATCTCAGTGGCTGGAAGGAAGAGGCAGGGGCAGTGAAGAATCAATGCCAAGGGGCAGTGGCCTGGGTCTCTGTGGGGTCCTGGTCCTGTCCTCCCACCTTGCAGTAACTGAAGCAGTTTGGCTTTCCCACAAGCCTTGAAATGGGCCGGGTGGGAGAGTGGGGATTTGCTGGGGGCCTTCTTTCTAACAGCACTCCACTGCAGCTGTGTTAAGTATGGCCTGGAGAAAGGGTTCTCAGAACAACTATTAACATTCTAATGTAGGACAGAACATCCTCTGCAGTCACAAGTCAACTGCCCATCAGTGTGAAGCCTTAAAATGAGGGAGAAAAAAACCGCAATCCTGTCCTGCAGGAGATTTATGTATGGGCAGACCAGAAGGCCACACATCCCAGGATCCTTGGGATGTCCCCTTTCTATAAGTGGGATAACAAACTGACCCTTGGTGTTAATAGAGCCCTCAACTTGTTCTGAAAGAGCACTGAAGATGAGCTTGTACCGGTGTACTGGCTAGTTTTGTGTCAACTTGACACAGCTGGAGTTATCACAGAGAAAGGAGCTTCAGTTGGGGAAATGCCTCCATGAGATCCAGCTGCAAGGCATTTTCTCAATTAGTAATCAAGTGGGGAGGTCCCCTTGTGGGTGGTGCCATCTCTGGGCTGGTAGTCTTGGGTTCTATAAGAGAGCAGGCTGAGCAAGCCAGTAAAGAACATTCCTCTATGGCATCTGCATCGGCTCCTGCTTTCTGACCTGCTTGAGTTCCAGTCCTGACTTCCTTTGGTGATAAACAGCAATGTGGAAAATGTTAAGCGGAATAAACCATTTCCTCCTCAACTGCTTCTTGGTCATGTTTGTGCAGGAATAGAAACCCTGACTAAGACAACCGGGAAGGAAAAGGAAGAGGTAGCAGGGCCTACAGACAGCAGGGAAGTGGAGGGTGAAGGAAGGCCCCAGGACAGGGACAGAGACAGGCTGCTCTTCCAGGGTGCTACTTTAAAAGTGGAGATGGAGAGAATGGCTTGTTGGTCTGAAACCATGATCCCAAGACAACCATGTGGACTGAGGCAACCAGACTGAAACAAAAGCTGGCAGAAGATCAAGCCAGCAAAAAGCAAAACCAGAAACATTCAAGCATGGGGCTGGCTCCAGGCTCTCTGAGGGAGGCCAGAGAGCCCTATGCTGGTTCACAGAGCCTCCAAATCAGGCCTTCAGAGCAGGGATGTCCCAAAGGATTGGAAGGACAGCCCTGGGTGGCAAAGGTCATCACTGTCTCCACAGATGATGACTGTATAAACAGGAGAGCATAACACTCTGGCCATTTAGGAAGAAAGCCAGGAAGCCCAAGGGGCCTGTAGGTAAATGGGCATACAAAGACAAAAATCAGAGAACTGGGGACCCAACCCTCAGAGGAATGTAAGCAAGCCCTGAAGACTGGCTCTCACCTAGCCCTGGCCACTGTGGCATGTTCCTGGGAGACCCCATGGGCTAGTGTTCACACAGGTTTTCCTCTGCCCAAGGGAACTTCCCTAGGCTGTGGCATGGGCCCATAGGGACCTCATTTACACATATGCTTTTCAATCAACTTATCTGCATGTCTCAAATGAAACATCACCATCATTTCCAGCTTAGAATCTCCCGTTCTAAGGCCTAATGAGGCTACACACTAGAGATGGACTGCTGTGTGGCAAGAGGTGGTCACAGTAAGGACTGCCTGGGCCTGAGCCACACCGCTGATTTATTCTCTACTCTCCGACTGCTTACCTTGTCGGGGTAATAAAAATATTTTCACTCAGCTGGTAATAAAACTGAATCTAGTTTACTAGCTGTAACTGAATCTTACCTTGAAAGAATAAGTCAATTTTAACCTTACAATGTAGTCACGACAGCTTTCACAGAAATTTCATTAAAATCACATTTAAATGGAATTAAAAACCCAAGAAAGGGAAAATGTACAAGGAGATAAAGCCATTTAACAGGCAGAGGTAGGACCGCTGCTCAGTAATAAGTTCTAGTGTTTTCTTCCTTAAGGAAATGGGAGCAACACTGGTAAAAATATTGACCACAGGCCCCTCCCCAGCTCCCAGAATCGGCCTCTTCTGTAACTCAATACCCAGGGGCTACAATGAGTCAGTCACTATAAGCACCTTATAACTCTCTTGACCTCACACACTGGACAAACGAGAGGTGATGGGGACACTCCTAACTAACCTATGCTACTAGCAGGTGATGGCAGGTGAGCTATCCTCTGGAAATGAGGCTGGAACTCCCTTCCTACCACTGGACAAGAAAAGGAGACCCAAAGTGCTCAAGGTTGGTTCCTAGGCAGGTCTGTAGTCTCCTTTTCTTCTGGAACACTCAAACTAGTCTCCAGAGCCCAATCCCTATTTTAGCTCAATACTGACCTCTTTCCTGATACTCAGCCTCTAAAACCTTGAATCTACGGTCCGGTCCGTCTAAACCTGAAGCTGGAAATCAACCCATCCCTTAGACTTCTGCCAGTTGATGCAGTACTAGCCTGCTTATTCTTCATGGTCAGTCTCTCCATCTGTCTCCATGTTAGCACCAGACCACACTGGTCCCTGATGCTACACACAGTTACAGGAAGCACTTTCTATAAGACAGGCTGCCAGTTACTCACAAAACTGCTGACTACATGGGTGGACTGTTTATCAGGTAGTCGGTAAACTAGAGTCTGCCTCACATATCAGCAGCACAAAGCCTGGCCCCAGATGCTGATGCAAACAAGGCTGTGAGAACGTTAGAAAGGACCTCCAGCCAACTTTGTAAGTGTGTCCCACTCCTTGGGGCACACTGAGTACCTTCCACAAATCTATACATGTGTCTGCCTGTATCCTGGCCCCTTCTCCTAGGATGTGAATGAGAAGAGCAAAGAAAATAGCTCTCATACTTCAGCATCTCAGCATGTGGTCCACACACGGAGGCAGGGCTCAGCACTTCACAAGCTTCCAAACTTTTGAGGATAAAACTTCCTGGAACACAAAGCTTTGAGTGCAGTTTCAGCCAGTACAATCTAAATTCTCCACCACTTTTGGTATCTAAGATTGAGCAAACTCCCAGGTTTTGTTCCAAAACCAAGGTGTGGAGGACCCTCAGATCTTCCTGTCACATTGTGGCCCTGTCTTGGAGTATCTGGTTCTCAGCAAGTTCTTCCATGTCACTTCCACAAGACATGACCCTGCCTCCTAACTGTGAAGTCATGATGACAGTTCCTCAAATGTAAACACACATAACATGATGACAGTTCCTCGAATGTAAACACACATAACACACTGAGCCACTGTAGACACAATATTAGTATTCTCCAAAGCGCCCCCATGTTGAAGGCCTGCCTCATCCTGGGAGGCATTTCTGCCATCATCTGGTCAGTAGCCACAGCTGAAACACAAGCCCTGTGCCCAGCATGCCATCTGACCTAACAGGGTATTTGTACTAGGAGGTGGAGCCCTTGAGGAGTTGTTAATTAGGCTAGATAAGGTCATGAGGGCTGGACCTGCAGACTTCAGTGACATAGTGATACAGCACAGAGGCCAACATCCAGGGCCACTACAAAAACAACCCCATCCTCCTGAGGCTCTGAATGATGACAAACATATCTAACAACACAGCACAGGAACCCTAGGCTAGCCTTGCAAAGAATCACTAGTAAGACGGAAGAGGAAAATCTCCACTAAGGGAGAACAGTGGATGCCAGCCTCAGCACAGAATCTCAGTGAAAGCCAAAGCGACCTAGTGCTTATAGAGCTCAGTCAGCCTTGGCCACAGAAGAGAATCCCTTGGAGAAGATGAGAAGCTGCTCCCAACAGACCAGGACACAAGTATGTGAAACATCTACAGGACCATGACAAGAACAGTAATGAATGGCCAATGTACTGCCTGTACATCTAAAGGCTGCATGTGTGTGTGTGTGTGTGTGTGCGTGTGCGTGTGTGTAGGTAGGTTTATCATATGTAAACAATTGTGGATATGTATATATATAGATGTGTGTATGTGTACATTGGTGTGTCATACACAGGTGTGTTTACATTTATTGTGCATATAAACAGGTAAAAAGATATGTATGTGTGTGTGTGTGTGTATATATATATATATATATATATATATATATATATATGAGTATATACAGATATATGTGTGTATATACAGGTATATGATATGTATATGCAGTTGTGTGTACCTAGACTTGTACAATCGTATGTACAGGTGTGTGTGTATGTATGTATATACAAGCATACATATATGTATGAGTGTGTATATGTATGTGTACTTATATGTATACATATATGTATGTGTATATGCAGATGTATATGAATGCATACACAGGACAATGTATGTATATAAAAGTATTTTGTATATGCAAGTGTCTATACAGGTATGTGCAAGTGTGGTATTATGAATATGGTATACATACGTGTAAATGCACAAGTAGATATATTCATAGGATTATCTACATGTGTATACTAGGATATGTATAAGTGCATACAGCTAGTGTATATTGAAACAAATATGTGTATATAGGCATGTATGCGTGTGTATTCAGATATGTGTATGTGTGTATTTTGTGCACACAGGGCCATATGTGTGTGCTCTATGTACATACAAATGGTTTGTATATATCAATGTATGCAAATGTGTATATAATTTCAAATAATATATTACATTTAAGATCATATTCTTCCCATTCTGTCCAGTGTCTAGAAAGAAAAGTGAGCCTGTAGCTTAACTGGGCTTGCATTACAGTTTGCCTCTCTGAGCTCATCCTTGGAAGGGTTCCGGATAAGATAAAGGAAGCCCAGGGAAGACTGAGCTTCAGTGAGTGCTGAATATTGCCCAGGCATGTTACATTAAAACCTGTCAGTGTTCACCTGAAGCTCAAAGGCCACTGGGCTGTATTTTCCTTGTTGAATCTGGCACCCTCGACCACTGAAGCCATGTGTGGTGGAGAGATTAGGTGGGAGACAACAATAGTGCTGTTTTTACTACAGTGAAGAGAATGCACCACAAGTAAGAAACCAGGAAGGCACATTCTGTAGCTCAGCAGCAGCATCTCTGGCTGACCTTCATCAACAACCTTTTGCTCAGGCTTGCTCACTGCGGAGTTTCCCAGCCCACCAGGCCCAGCAGTGTCTACCTACTTTAGGCTACCTCTAAGAACCTGAGACAAAGCCCAGTAGACCCAGGGCTCCAGGGAGAGTCAAAGAGTTCTCCAGTTCCTGCCTTTTCTCTACTCCCTGAAGCCACCCTATAGTCTCCCTGGGCCTCCAGAAACAGGCTTCTTGCCGATGGTGCCAGTGTCTCCCTGAGGCTAACACTCTCATGCCTGTGATCTAGTCCTCTCTGGTCTAAGCTTCTGACTGGGCATGACCAGCATCTCTTTGGGCACTGCTGAAGCTGTATATGCTCAAATGACCTAACATCAAGCAAGCTCCTATGTCTCATATGTCAAAAGACACATCAGACATTTCATTTATACAGAAGCGCCTGTGCCACTGCAGACATGACATGAGGAGAAGGCCTGAAGTGGACCCTGGCCTGGAACTCTGCAAAGGTGCTTTGGTTACAGCCTTTGAGAGGGAAAGGCTAGAAGCCTGCTCATGTCTGGCAATTCTACTTTGACAACAATCTAGGCCATGTGATCTCAGATATAATAGATGTACGACAACAATATGTGCAGGGGTTTGTTAGGATTTAATGGGAAAATGTAAATTCTCACTTTCAAACATAACAAGCATTCCAGATGCAACATGGGCAAAATCACATGCCACATTCCTCGGACTGAAAATCTACAGGAGGCAGGAGCCTAACGAACACCTATCACCTCAGTAGGAAATTACTAACTTGTGGGAGCAGCTGGTTACTACCTATAAAGAGCTTTAATAACTCAGACGAGGTGAACAGTGAACACATGTGTTATCTTCTTTAGCCCAAAAACTCCTAAATAAATTTAAATGATGAGAGAGGCAGGACAAGGCAGTACAGGCAGCACCCTAATTCTGCCTTCTAGGGTGCTCTGTGACACCCCTACTTGAATATGGACAGAACCATCTGTTAGACACATGTAGCTTTTAGTCATTGAAGTCCCTTGGCCATGAGCCTTATTCTTCCTGAATAAAAATGCCAAGCCCTTAACATTTCCTGACTTCAAATAATTGTAAAATGAATTTAATAGGACTAAAACTCACACAGCTCCCTAATGTCCTTTCTGAGCTGGTGACTCCAGTGTCCTTTAGCTGTGTTCAAAACTGCCCTCTCAACTTGGGCTGCCCCCTGACATCACTGTGGCCAAATGCTGGGCTGCCAAGTAACATGGGCTTTGTGTTCCAGTCTCTGGTGGATGCACTAGGAACTCATACATGCTTCTCAAGGCCTTTCTCCTCCTACCTCAGGTACTAGCCAAGGACACTGTCAGCTGCTACCATCAGCCTGAATCACAAAGTAAAGACCAGCAGGACAGAGCCCTCCCCAACCCACCACAAAAAAAGCTGTATGAGGACAAACCCTGCTCTAAGCTACTGAAGTGCAGCCACTGTGATTTACAAGGCATAAGCCATAGTCTAGCTTCTAACAGTGGTGTGGACTTCGACATTCAGCCATTTGGAATTTGGTCAACACCTTACCCAGTGCAATTTGAGTTCATGGCCACGCTCTCAGCAACTACAAAGAGGGGTCACAACTAATCTTGGAGAAGAAGACAGCACTGAATCAGACAGAAATCAAGAGAGGCCACTAGAAGAGGAAAAAACCACTGCTGACAGAAAGTCAGGAAGAAGGAGGCAGCAGCAGGTACACATGGCACAAGAGGAGAGCCACACGGTGAGGGGCAGTGGGCCTGGAGGACAAGCACCACAGAGCAAACACCCAGAGTATTCAAAACCCACTGGGATGGCAAGGCTGGCCTGAGGACCTTGGTCCTTGTCACATACAGTCCTTCACATGGGTCCTCTTGAGTTCGGTGGCATAGAAGAGCCCAAGGAGAGTGCACAACAATGTCCCAAGACCACTAACGCTCCTCCTGGCAGCACTTCTGGCAGATGGTAAAGTCCTTTATACCACACTAGTACAATCAGTAGGTGTCTGATGATGGTGGTTCTGCAGAGTGGGGACATGTGTCTGTATTTCTCTGAATAAATGCTTTCATGCACCCTCCGAAAACATCCAGTCTGGCATGTCCACACAGGCTGGGTGGAGGGCTGGAGTCACAGTCCAGCTGCAGGTTCCACCTGCTTCTCCCCACAGAAACAAGCAGTGTATGTGTCTCACAGCAGACCAAGAAACCAAGTGTCTAGAAAAGGGGAAAGCACTGGGCGCGATGTTGAGCCTAGCACAGGTGCCATGCCTTGGCCTTGCTCAGACAGTGACCCATGGCACCTGGCACTATGTGGCAATGTCTCCTAATACCCACGTAGCAGCAATCCAAGTGTCCCACGTGAAGTTTACTTCTCCTGAGGTGGGGAGGTGGCCTCTCAAGGCAGCCTAGCCCAGAATAAACTCCTTTCCCGGGAGCTGCTAACTCTAGGGCAAAATGGAGTGATTAGGAGGGAATGGGGCACTTACCAGCAACCACAGCACTTGGGTTGGCTACAAGCATGCAGTCCCCATGGGGAGAGTAAGGGTTGCAAACCAGCTCCTGCTGGGAATGTAGCTGCGCTCACACAAGAAATCTCAAATCCTTACCAATGCCCTGGGAGCCAGTGACCTGCCTGGGCCTGCTGCAGACTTCTTTGGGAACAGCCTTTCTCTCCCCACCAGATAATATGGTGCTAAGCTGTGTCCTACATTGGGTCTAAAGCTTCCAGGGACTGGTCTCCTGGTTATACCTGGCAGTTCCCAGGTGAGTTTATTCACTTCCCACCTTTATTTATAGGATGCATTTGCTGAAATGCAGACCCCGAAATGATGCTCTTTAGCAGACTGATGACCTCGTCTGGTGTATTTATTGAGACCATTCCCAAGGAACAGCCATCACTGATGGCTATGACTTAAACAGTCTCTGGAAAGATGGTAGCGACTCATTCCTACACTCAGGAACCTGAGGCAGGAGGATCAGAGATGAAAATATCTAAATCTACATAGTGAGAGATTTCTAGAAAGGCGAAAATTCTCCCCTTGGTTGGTTTAATTAAATCCACTGTGATGTATTTGTACAGTTTCTCTGTTGGTTCCATGCAGGATCCACTGGCCTCTTGAACCTGAGAGAGGGCACCATTGTTTCTTCTGATTACTAACCTCTACCCTCCCTTCTTACGGAGATTCGAGTCCATGTCTCTACCTTTCTGCATCTCCTGTTCAGAACTCTCTGCTTCGCTGGGGCTGCCCTCTGACCCACTGTCTAGTGGCAAGGCACTGACTGCTTTGCCACCTTCATCTGATGTTAAGCCTGCTCACTGAACTCTTCATTTAGCTCTTGTTCTTTAAGAATCATACTTTATTAGTATGTGTGTGTGTGTGTGTGTGTGTGTGTGTGAGAGAGAGAGAGAGACAGAGACAGAGAGACAGAGAGAGACAGAGAGACCATGCATGGCATGTTTGTGAGGTCCACAGACCACATTCTCTCCTTCCGCTATGTGGGTTCCAGGGATCAAACCCGAGTCACCAGGCTTGTATGGCGATCATTTTTCAAATTTCTTCTGCAAATCTGAGTGGCCTTCTAGTCTCTAAAAATATAGTCATGAATCTTTTTCTCTCTTTCACAGTAGGAACAGTGGCTTTGCTATGAGTGCATACAGAGCAGCAAAGCTCCCCACTTAATGAACCTGGCTCTTCTATCTCCTTAGTCCGGCTACAGAAGCCTGTGCATGGATCCTCACTGACTGTGTACAGGACACTTCCATGGAAAACAGAACACGGTGAGAATTTATGTTTTGAAGGTTTCCTCTACAAAAGATATTGTTTTCTAGGTCATAGCCTTGTGAAGAAAGAGCACCAGAACAGAATCTCCAAAACCACAGGTGCCAACAATATCAGAAGCTGTGCTCTGTGACTGTCCCTACCCTCCAACACACACAAACATAGACACCCTGGTGTGTCACTCCTCTGATTCATAGGCACCAGGTCCCAAGACCCCTATCCTGAGTAGGCAAGAGTCCACCTAACACCCCACAAGGCTGCCAGAGTAACAACTCCTTGGGACCACTTGTTCTGGAAGTGTGTGTACCCACCAGAGAGCGGTGGCTTTGATGCTGGCGAATCTCACCAGGGTCTGATGCGAAGGTCCAGTAATCCTTGGATCTCTGGCAACACAGTATCCCTTCTCTCAAAAGACACTGGTTTTCTTTTCTCTTTTGTTCCTTTTCATTTCTCTCTCTCTCTCTCTCTCTCTCTCTCTCTCTCTCTCTCAGCATTCTATGTGCCTGGTGCTTCAGTGGGAACCTGCAGAAGTGAAAGGCCTCGCTCTCCACCTTCTCTGAAGTCCCATCTCCAGTGGCTCAAGCTGCCATTCCACCAGCCTTCCATGATGTCTCACCGGCCATCTGCCCACTCCAGAGATGGTATTTGCTTCCCCAGCCAGTGCCATTTCAAAGGCTGCTGCCTGCTTCCTCCTCCGTTTCCAAAGAAGACATGAGTGTCCATCACCTATGCACCCTCATGTCCACACGGCATCTTCCTTAAGAGGTTCAGTCGTGCTTGGGAGGCATTACTCAGAATGGGAAATTTCTTAAAAGTGTCTCTGGAGACTGCCCCACCCATAATCAATGGGTCCATCCCATAATCAGCCATCAAACACAGACACTATTGCATATGCCAGCAAGATTTTGCTGAAAGGACCCTGATATAGCTATCTCGTGTGAGGCAATGCCAGTGCCTGGCAAATACAGAAGTGGATGCCCACAGTCATCTATAGGATAGAACACAGGGCCCCCAATGGAGGAGCTAGAGAAATTACCCAAGGAGCTGAAGGGGTCTACAACCCTATAGGTGGAACAACAATATGAACTAATCAGTACCCCCAGAGCTCATGTTTCTAACTGCATATATAGCAGAAGATGGCCCAGTCAGCCATCATTGGGAAGAGAAGCCCCTTGGTCTTGCAAACTTTATATGCCCCATACAGGGGAAGGCCAGGGCCAAGAAGTGGGAGTGGGTGGGTAGGGGAGCAGGGTGGGGGGAGGGCATAGGGGACATTCGGGATAGCATTTGAAATGTAAATGAAGAAAATATCTAATAATTTTTTTTTTAAAAAAAGTGTCTCTGGAAAATTCTCTAACTACTCCTTAAGAAAAAGGGGATGGCGCCCATCTTCAACAGTCACTGCCCTTCAGGGGCTTCTCCTTTCTCAGACTCTGCCTCTCTTCTGACTCTGTGCCACCCCCAATTGTCCTTTTTCACACCATCCACCTGGAACAGCTTCGTCAGCAGGGCCACAACCACTTCCCCTCTCTAGGTTAATGCTCTCTGAAACAAGCACGGTCCTTCTACTCCCTAGAACTGCAGAAATCAGGCAACAGGTTAGGTTTTTTTCTATATAGTATATCCTGCCACTGATGAAAGGCTTACAGTGAGTCCAGTGGAGGTGAAGCTACAGGAGCTGCAACCCTGCAGCTTCTCCAAATACTGTGGGGGCAGGGTAAGGTGGAGGCTGCCAGGCAGGGCTGGAGCCCCAAGGACCAGGCATTTCCTGCTTGCACTGTCCAGTATCCTCACAATGGGGCAGCTACACAGATTTTCAGAGCTGTCATGAGAACACAGCAAGCAGGTTGCACAGCCTGCCCTGGGACACTGGCGTCCATCCTGTGCTGTGAAGAGCTGATCCTTGCATGGAGATAAAGATGCTTTACCCAGAGCACAGACATGGGCAGCTCTGCAGTAGTCAATGCTGCTCTTCTGAACAATCACAGTGTAAATCTGCAGTGTGCCTCCTTCTGAAACGCAGCACAAGAAAAAATCAATTCAAGCATTTCCCCAACTGCAGTGCTGGAGCAAGCCAGCCCTGGCCACAACTTAAGGCTCATGGAAAATATAAAATAAGCCTTCTGGGGGGCATAGGAGGAAAAGAAGAACCTGCTAGGACTGTGTAACTCGTAGCTCCTGCAAATAGTATTTCAAAGAACTAAATGAGGCCGGGGACACTTGTGAAATCGCTGGTAGGAAAAAACTTCAACCAGAGCCAAGCAAGAGCGCAACGTGAGCACAGAATAAATGCACAGGGTGCACTGACGGGGGAAAGAGCAGTACTTCAGAGGGAGGTTGAAAAGCAGCTAAAACCACTGAATCCAATAAGCATCCCTAGAAGTGCATGAGACTTGATAATATGGAAATGAGATAATAACCATCAGACACAGAGCTGACTCCCAGGCTCAATCAAGGAACCAACGCAGTGCAGTTTCGAGGTTTTTGGCTCTGGTTTATAATGTCACTCAGTCACTTCCCAAACCAAGTATCTTCCTATGAAGAGGGCTATGACAATTTTCTTTCGCCATAGGAGCAGCCAGGGGAAGGCTGGGAAGGAGCCTGCGCACAAAGAAGGCACACAACCAGGACTCCACCTCAATAGTCACTCTGCACCCTCGGTCAGGTGTCTCAGCCAACTCGGTTGGGACTCTGGGAAACAGGGTGTCTTCTACAGCTCACAGCTGACAGGCTGCTGTCACATATATACACAGGTCTGGTTCTGCTTGGAGTCACTTTGTTAATGCTCTGCTCATTAATTTAACAAACTATCAGGAGGCTCCGCTTGGAATGGGCAAGCATTATCTCTCAAGTTTCATTTAATTAAACTCTGCTATTGCAATATGACATTCAGCACATCGCAGGGGGAATTATTTTAAGGACGAAGGTAAAAAGTATTTCAAAGGCCTCACTTAAACATGAAAGCATAATCTAAAATTGCCCGAGCACACACTATAATTTTTCTATAATATTGAAGATGTTCTTTCTGGACTTGGTAATTAATTGGATTCCGTGGAGAAATTATTCTATCCTCCTTGATAGCAAATGATACACCCAGGCAGGGGAGGCAGGGCAAAGGACAGCCATCAGCAACCACCCTGCTGCCCAGATGAGAAGCTGCAGCTGACCCAGGAGGGGAGGCTGGCTGCCAAGAGCACTGCATCTCCTTCCCCACTGAATCCTGACTGGAGCACAGGCTGGACGGGGAGAACAGCACCTTCTCCTACAAAGGATGCACTTAGCTGAGAGCTAGCTGACCCAGGTACCACTGGCCAGATGAGAACAGGATGGTGGCGTCTGGCAGGGCTGGGGAGCAAGGCCGCCTCCCTAACCTCTTGCTAGAACTCTCCCTGTCCCAGGGAAGGCTGTGCTGGACACTGACTTACCATCAATCCGGCTCACAAGCTCTTCCAGCATCTTCACTTTCATCTGAATCCCAGGTTGGGCAAAGGTGTAGTTGTCCTAATGTTAAAAAATAACAGCATATATTAAATGCACACAAAATAAAGCAACTTTGAGACCTTAAATTCAGGTACCCAGAACCCACATAAAAGCCAAGCAGCTGTGGAGGCCACCTGTAATCCCAGCACTTGGGAGAAGGGCATCCCCAGATCAGGCTGGCTGGACTAGCCACAACTAGTGTGCTCTGGGTTCAACCAACAGGCTGTACCTCCAAATAAAGTGAAGTGTGACTGAGGAAGTCAAGTGACATCAACTCCAGGCCCAAATACCATTGTACACATACTCACACATGGGTGAACATACATAAAGACATACCACACATAAGCACCACCCCCTCCAGTAACCCAGATCCTCCAAAGAGGAAAAAGCAGTGAAAAGAGTTTATAATGCAAAACCATTTTGTAAACAAACCAATCACACACTGCTAGGTTGCCTCACGAGAAACAGGTCCAGGGCCACACTCTGCATAACACCGACAAAGCACCACGAGGTCTCACTCCTATCTAATGTCAGAGGATGCACACAGCTCCCAGGAACGCTTCGTGGAACATTTCTATTTGTTAATGTTGGATATTTACATTTAAATTGAACAAACCAGCACCCATGTGTCTGGCTCATTGAGCAGAACCACTGGCTGGAATGACCACCTCAATGGGCACCTGGACAGCCAGCACCCGGTCCACCAGGGAGCCAATGAGAAACGGCAAATGTGCTGACAGTGCAGCACTCAAGTGCTAAGAATGCAGTCACTGCATGAGAAGTGACATGTGACTGTTCTCAGTGATGTGGATGATGTTCATACGGATTGGAGGCAGGGTGGAGGGGCAGATTTGGGGAGGGAGCTTTTGTAAAAGGGCCTTGGAATAGAAGCATAGCTAATATTTAGCTTCATGTGACATCTACAGTATGTGCTCTCTCTCTGGGCATGGGTCCTGTCACCTATGAGCTGAGCCTCAGCACCCTGCCTTGTTGGACTGTTCTGAGCCTCAGACAGAAGCCAGCAGAGGAAAGGCTTTCAGACACAACACTGGCATGGCAAAGGGCAGCCTGCAAACCTAAGAGAGCACTCAAAAGTAGCATGGAGCACGGCGAGAGGACAGGGAAGAATGCCTTCTCCCTCTCAGCCCACAGGATGTACATTCTGCAGCTTCACAGATGGTGGGGCACCCAGGTGGCCTGCACCCAAGGGCAGCAAGTGTCTGCAGTCAGCAGGCAACAGAGCAGAGTCAGAAGCATCAGCCCTCCATCCCCTTCAGAGCCTGCTGATAGCCTGGGATCTCAGCACTTGATCCTGAAGGGGGAACCTTCAAGGAAGACAGGAAAGGATTAAGGGCAGACGCTGGCTAGTATAAGTCCTTAATGCCAAGCTGCCACTGTGGCTCAGTACTAACAAAGCCTATAAGCTATATAGGTGTCTATCTGCAACAGAAAAAGCAAGGCATGCTGGGACATCTCTCCCAGACAATACTGCAGTGAGGGGCTCTAGACTTACAGCTTACTCATATGCAAGGGTTAGACCAAGAAGAGCTGTGCCTACTAAACTCGCGAGGGCTAGGCCAGGCCAGGCCTTCCAGAGACCTAGGAGAACAACAAAGACAGGATCTGGGAACATGGTGGGAACTGCCCAGAGCCTTAGGATGGCCTCCTACCAAGATTTGGAAGGCCAGATCTCTGACAGGCTTATGCACTCTCATAGAAGTCAGCTCTCCGGAGGAGCAACTATTGGGCTCAGTCTCATGCTCAGAACTTGAGGTCCCGAGGAGCTGTAGCGCATCCCAGAGGGCCAAGCATCCTGCCAGCTGCGATGGAGCAGAAGCCAGAATCAGGACTAACTGGGTTCTAACATACCTAACCTTAAAAGCCATAGAAAATTTGGTTCTAGCCTATAGCTCTTCAGAGAGTCATCGGTCATCTTTGGATCTGAGCTTGCCAAGTATAACTTGGGAGACTTGATTTCTCCAAGGAGGCTAGCAGAGGGTTACTGCTCCAGTCTGTGGGTGTGTGTTTGCGTGGAGGAATTTATGAACAGTCGGAACTAAATAGAGATGAGAGACTAGCTAAGGGTGGTTTGCAGCCTCTGGGTCAGGAAGGCCCTACTGACCACTTACTATGTTCTAGTCTGATACACCTCCCTGAGGTTGACAAGCCTCCTTGCACAGCTGACTGGAGCTGTGATGGCTACCCCAATTACAGCTGAAGAAATTAGGGGTGATACATCTCCTAATCTCCACCCACACCTGGGGTACACTTTACATGGTGAGAGCTCCACCCCCATCCAGAAGACTACTCACTGCTTTATTGGAGGACAGAGGCCTTGTGGGCTCTTCTTGCCCAGCCCCGGCCTACCAACACTGGCTGGAGACAGTGTGGATTTAGCCAGCTATTTGGCTTCCACACTAGAAACCATTTCAAGCCCGCTCACTGTGCAGCAAGAATGACAGCTCTCCTTTGCTTCCATCTGCCACTGTTTTGTTTTACTTCTCAGTTTGTTCAGAGCTCAGAAAGGGAAGCTGGTTTTGCAGAATCCAAACACTGAAGCAAAAATGATACCATTCTATAAGAGGAAAAGGGGGACGGGGGGTCCTACTTTTAAAGACCCTTCAAGGCCTTGGCACTCTGGGCAAAGGCAGGAGACAAAAACAGCAGCATCTGACTGGCCCAACACTGGCTGGGAGAGAAGAGCCCACCTCAATGGAGGCCAGGGCAGGCAGCTGGGGAGGCCCTATGCCTGTGTCTACGTTAGCTCTATGGCTTGTAATCTATCAAGTCCAGATTCTATAAAGCTCTGGCAGCAGCTCTAAAGTCTACAGAGTGCTGCAAGATGGCAGCCACTAGAGCTGAGGGCTAAAGAGCTGGGCTGCAAGAGATGGCACAGAGAAGAGACTGTTGTGTGTCCTGCTGACTGTTGTGTCTCCTGCTGTTGTGTGTCCTGCTGACTGCCAGCCTACACTAACAAAGACAGACAGACCAGGCCAGGGCTCACCTTTAGGGCCATTCTGTTGAGATAATTCATTCATATTCATATATTCTCTCTCTCTCTCTCTCTCTCTCTCTCTCTCTCTCTCTCTCTCTCTCTCTCTCTCTCTCAGATCTGACATGGGAAATGCCACACTTAGCAATTACCTGCTGTGCTAACCTGGGGACAAAACATGTATTATGTGGACACAGCACAGCACAGAGGGAAGAGCATGGCGGACACTGACCCTGGGGTACTGGACAGGGCCTGGTTGGGAGCAGCACGGTGAGGATGTGAGACCTGGGCTGCAGTAAAGCTATCAGTGGGGAGCAGAGCAGAGAGGTTCCAGGGTCCCTAGGGAGCATGGCATATTCAGGAAAGGGGGAGTGTGGGGCAAGACAAGAGCTGGGAGGAGTTACAAGCAGGAGGTGAGAAAGAAGCACAGTTGCCCAATGATGTCAGCCAGGGGAAAGGGCATCTGTCCACTGTCACGGCTACAAGATTCAAATTGTGGAAAGATCCTGATTGTGCCGTGTAGAAATAACAGAGTGGGACCACAGAGGCTGAGGGCTATCAGCTACGAGACAAGAGCCATAATGGAGACAAAATGATGACAGAGCTTCCCACCAAGGATGCAGTCAACCCAAACTGTCCCAACTGCTTCCCACTGACCTGGTCTGACTGGGTTTTTGAACTTGAATGCAGGATTTTTACATTTATTCCTATTAGCGTGCTCACTTGATTGGTTCTGGGCTGGTATTCCAGGCAGCTGAACTCATTGTGAATCGTGATTATGTCATCCATCACATTAGCTGTCCCTCCAAGCTTAGAAGCACTGGTTAAAGCGATACCCTGAATGTCTCCATTACAGCCTCTGAGAAGAGGCGGGAAGGACGAGGACAAGGACAGGCTTGTGGCAAGCCTCTCGGAGTGTAGTCAGCACAGACGAGCCACTGAAAACACATGGCGCCTTGCCTAACTTCGTGTTTCCCATCTGCTAGCTCAACTTCCTCCTGCTTCTCACCTATGAAAGACAGACAGCGTGATCCCACACAAGAGCGCAGGGTGAGCAACTGCATCTAATGGAGCCTACCACAGCATCTACCCCAAGGACATTCCCAACCTCCTTGTCCCCAGCTTTGCTGATCACAGATCATTGTCCAACACTGAGAGGTCCTGACAGACACAGCAGGACAGCAGCCTCCTCCTGTAAGCCACTGTAGAAACATGCCCCGGGCTCATTTGCAGCCACAGGGCAAGCAGCAGCACAGAGTGATAACACTGTGGGCAGGGTCCAGGAAGACAGTGCAGAGTGGTCAAGACAGAGCTACTGCTGGAGAGACAGACAGCCATGGACCAGAGATGAAGTAACAGGGTGAGCAAAGCCAGGCTGGGAAGGCCACCCTGCCAACCATGTGGCATCCTGGCAAAGACAAAACCATGGGTACCAGGTTCCAACGGAAGGCGAGGTGGATGAACAGGTGGCACACGGACGCTTACTGAGGACTAATGGACAGCACATGTTGTTAGGCATCTGCCAGACCCATAGTTTACAACGTTAATTAAACTATGAGTTTCAGTTGGTCATGACTCATTGACATTGCCCTGTCAGTCAAAAGTGTGTTACATTAATGCAGGCAGGCGTTCTTCAGAAAAGGGGAAGTGTGGCTGTGGGGGGAGGGGGGAGATTACATGGGAACACTCCGGGGTTATGTTTTATCTGAAGCTGCTCTAAAACAGCCATTAAATGGAAGTTTGAAAAGGAAGCAAAAAATAAGATTTTATTACTAGATGTCAGGCAGTGGTGGCACACACCTTTAATCCCAGCACTTGGGAGGCAGAAACAGGTAGATCTCTGAGTTCAAGGCCAGCTTGGTCTACACAGAGAGTTCCAGGACAGCCAGGGCTATGTAGTGAGACCCTGCCTGGGAGGGAGGAAGGGAGGGAGGAGGATGAGCATTTTCAATAATACATACACAGTCAGGAGAGAGAGGAGAGAAGAGGCCCAAATAAAGGAGACCCAAGTGTTTGGTGCCATCAGACAAGAGGGAGTCATGATGGGACCTTGACAAGAAGTAAGCCGCATCATAACAGGACAGCATCGGTGACATACCAATCTGCTAAACAGTACAGTGGCCCTCGGATGCACAGCTAACACTAAGATTCGAGTTATATGGTGAAGTCTGGCAAAGCCACAGAAGAACAAGACAGACCTACTAGAGTTGGAAGTCTCAATGTCCTCAGCAACCCAGGGGAGGCAGACAGCACCAGGAGGACAGCACCAGGGCAGCACATCCAGCAGTGTGACCTGGCAATGACACAAACCTCACCCACAAAGAGGAACACACAGTCTCTCTACTTGGAGTGTGAACTTGACCTTCCAGAACTTCAGAGAAGAGCAGCTCTCACCCCTCATCAAAGAAGCTTCTCCTCTCAGCAAACAGAAACAATTACAAAAAGCTACAAGCAGCTAAAATGTCCAAAACAACTGACTGTGGCGAGCCCAGTTCCAACAATACATCTACAACACAACTCTACACAGAAGGCTCAGGGAACAGTGCTGAAGAGGGTGTTCAAAGATTGCAAGAGCCAGAAGCCCAGGAAAGACTTATACTAGATTGTGTCTTCTACATGACAGTGAAATCCTAACATTATGGCTCCCTAAACAAGACCCAAAGAGTGACAGCATCAGGTGACTTGCCAGTGTGGATGAGGGAAATCCCACAGCCCCACCCCTAGATGAAGAGCACCTGGCAATTAAAAACTGCTTAGAGGGGGCAAATTAGCCTTCCCCAAAGATCAGCACCCTGACTAGCTAACCAAGCCCAGTGGTCAACCCTAAAAGCATATGCATATAAGCAACACTAAAGGGACTCACACTCAAATATGCATGCATGCAGGCATGCACATACATGCACACACACCCCAATAATAAATAAAGAATAAGAGGTTATAAATTTGGGGTAACATGTGAAAGGGTTAAAGGAGAAGAAAGCGGGAAAATGATGGAGGGGGAGGAGAGATGCATCCATATAGATATATTTCCAGAGATAGATAGATAGATAGATAGATAGACAGACAGACAGACAGACAGACAGACAGACAGACAGACAGACAGACAGACAGATAGATGATTTCCAGACACCGACCCATCAACTGCTTGGCCGGTTCATTTTCAAAGGTCCCTGGAGTCAGTTTGGAAGAGATGCAGGCAGAATGAACAGACACCACAGAGCCTGCTGTGCCTGCTGTGCCTGCTGCTCCAGTTACCCCTTCTCCCAGCTAGTGCTGCTCTCTGTGAAGCAGCTCCCCAAACCAGAAGCATGGAGTTGAGAATTCCTGACAGCCAAACTCTGGGGTGAATAAGGCTTTGGCACTCACTGGTGACCAGGCCTGAATAAGCAGATGAACTTAACTTGGGCAGACCCGAACCCTGGGCAAGGGATCATGTCTATCTATAGAAAATAGACAGAGTGAGCTGAGTGTGGATGCATTCGTCACTCTCTGCTTCCTAACTGTGAATGGGATGTGACCTGCCAGCTCCCACCATGATCAACTATGAACCAGAACGAGCCCTTCCTCTTTCATGTTGCTTTTGTAGGGGCATTTCATCACAGCAATGGAAAAAGAAACTACCACATCTGTGGCCTCTAGAAGAAAGACATAAGGCATCCTGTGAGTTGGTGAAGGGTTATTTTTAGTCATGACACAGAAGATAATACACAGCCCAAAATGATTCTATCAAAACTAAGACTTTTCTGTTCATTAGAAGGCACTGTCCAAAAAATAAGCTGATATGCCATGATGGGGAGAGAGTGTTCTCCAGATACATGTCTTGACAAAGGATGCTTACTATGAAGCATAAGTGAAGGGCACAGAGGAAGTGTGACGTGGCAGAAATAGCATTGCAGGTTAGATGGGCAGGATTAACAAGGACAGCTGGTGAGGACCTGGCGTGGCACACCCAATTCTGTGAGTCCCATGTGGTATGGTCAGTTTTGTGAAGAGAGGTTTGGCCTTCCGAAAAACCTAGCCCTCCTTCCACACTGAGACCCAGCCCCTCCTAGAAGGATTCAAGAAAAGTGGATATGTCAGCAAGAAGGGATGCGCTAAGCATTCACAGAAACTTCAGAGCACCCTGGCTTCTCTCAGCAGGAGATCAGCTGACTGACATATTCAGGCAATGGAGAGTCTAGTGACTTAAAAGAATATCCCTCATGTTCAGGCAAGAATGTGGATTTTTATGTTTTTTTCAAGGCTGTTTTAAATTATTAGTTTTTATTTCATTTGTAACTTGCTTACTGTTCACTCATAATGAATCTCAGGAGCACAGTTACAGAATGATTTTGTCCATTTAATACACTTCCATTTTATTGACCAAGACTCTCAAATCACATTTCTTCAGAACACAGAGCCAGCCTCAGCAGGGACCCCAGTGAGGTCCATGGTTCTGTCTGTGAGCTGGCATGTGCTCCATCCACTCGCTCCTGAGTCAGTAGGGTGTCCCACAGGCTGTTCTCCTCCTCACTGTCCACAAGGCCATGTCAGAGCCTCCTGTCTGAGCACAGTGGCCCTCCCTTGCTCTCCTTCCTTTGAACTGAGTAAGCAGCAGTGAGCCCCCGGGACACAGGCAGTTTGAAGTCCCAGTTGTCTGAGCTCATTCCCGAGGGTCACCACAGCTCTACTAGAAGGTCACCTCCCATGCCAGGACAATGCCCACTCCAGGCACCAGTCTTCTCTGGTGGCCTTCTCACCATCAAGTTCCAGGATAATGGAGCTACTTTCCCTCCCATTCCTATTCCGTCAGGGCCACCAACCAGTTCTCAGATTGAATAATTCTTCCCCAAGGAAAAGGAAATGTAAATGACTAATTATAAAAGGCAACGGTTCTTTTCTCCTCAAAGAAGCTGTCCTGCTAAGTAATGAGTCCAAGAGTAATAGTATGACTTCAGGGTAGGCAAGCACGGAGCCGTAATTCAGCAAGTAATGGCCACCCGACAAACCCTGGCATGAGTGCTGTTAGAGAAATGAACAGACTGGCTAGAGTGCAAGAATAATCCCCTAGGAGCCAGAGAAGGGCACTGGCAGCCCGGAACTCCTAACTACCTGGACCTTGGACTCCATGACAGCGAAGGGCTGAGACTCCATAGGGATCAAACACCAGTCTGCACCCCAGAGCACTAACATTCAAACCAGCTTCACCAGGCCGGGAGCCAGCTACCTGCCTTCATGCAATCTTTTGTAAAGAACTATCCACCCAGCAGAATCTGTTCATGTATATTTCCACTGTCTACAGCAGAAGTCATCCCCCAGAGGAAGCTATACAAACCAAGAGCAGCATTTACAGATAACCTGTGTGTCAGAAACAGAGCTGAGACAGGAGGATCACAAGACCCAGGTTAGCACGGGCTATACAAGAAAGACCTGTTTTAAAAGAAAATTAGAAAACTGGAAAACAACTGGCAAAGGTTAGGCCAAGCAAGTCCTTTGTAAACTCTCCACCTCTTGCTGGCCTCTGAGTGTACTTGGGGGAAGAAAAAACTGCTCCTGCATGGGCTTCAAAATGTCTGCGGCTGCAAGCCCAGACTCCTTCCACAGTGCTCCTTCCAGGGATGGGGCTATGATCCCCTCAGGCACTAGGATCTCCTACCTCCACAAAAGTATAGCCCAAGCCAGCCTCAAACTCATGACCCTCCGGCCTCTGCCTCTTCAGCATCTCCTTCCAGCATGGACCACACCAACCTGAACAACATGGTAGGTCCACACAGAAGGCCTGAGCACAGTCCGGAACACTCCTCTAAGCCTGGGGAGCACTCCCCAGGCTGTGAGCCATACAGTCCCTCTGCAGCTCCTGGGGCGACCATTCTCAGATACATCCTATGTGAGCTACAAGAGTAAGCTTGCTCTTACTCAAGGTGTCTACTGGCCAAGCTGAAGACTGTGCAGTACAAAGGCTCCTCATCTTAGAAACCCTTCCAGTTTTTCACTAACATTTATTAATTATGCACAACAATGGGTTTGGTTGTATTTTCATGCACCTCATTGCCCCACCCTCTGACTCCTTACATGCCCTTCCTCCCCCCAGCTACACTCCGTATACTATCATGGTTTGGGGCTAGGTTTTGTTTTTTGAGACAGGCTCTCATTATATAGCCTGGATGGCCTAAACTTACTATGTAGACCAAGCTGGCCTTGAACTCTGCTTCCCAAGTGCAAAGATTAAAGTGTATGTCACCATGTCCATTTTCATATTTTGTTGTTTTGTTTTGTTGTTGTTTTTTTTTTTAATATGGGGCGATACACATATACTAAAAGAGGACATGGGGTCCCCTCAAGCTAGAGTTACAGGTGGCTGTGAACTAGCTAAGTAGTCATCTGGAAAGCCTTTAATCAGGAGCCAGAGCTCTACCCCCACCCAATCAATCCTGACTCCTGAGGGGTAGCTGAGCAGCAGCTAGACCGTAAAGGTCCAAAATTTCAATCCAGTCTACTTCAGAGGTATCTTTTCTTCATAGCGTCAAGCATATCTTCCCGCTTTCTCCAGCCTCTGCTATCCCTGTATCTCACCTACCTCCATCTCCAGCCTATAGTTACCACCTACCCTCCCTCTGCATGTTCCTCATATCTGCGTTCCCCATCTCCCACCTCACATCTGTATGGTTTGTACTTGGGGTCTGTCTCTCTCTCTCTCTCTCTCTCTCTCTCTCTCTGTGATTCATTTATTTATTGACTCTAAGCAACAAGGGTCAAGATTCCAAGGCTAAGGTGAGTGTGGTACCCACATTGTAACTCCTCACATATAATAAAACAAACCAAAAGCCCAAACTTCTGTTGTCATTTTCCCACTGCTCTCTTCCCTCCAGCCATTCTCTCTGTCTGGGTTTGTTCTGCCCCTTCATCTCCTCAGACCCTCTCAGTCCACTAACCTCCTCTTATGTCTACTGGGATGCAGGAATGTAATGACTGGAATTCTAGCTGCCAGAAGTTCCAGTTAGTTTGTTCAAAGTCTTCAGAATTGTATTGTGGTTACGAACTGTGTCTCCGAACTTCACATTTTAATTTAACATTTTATTTAACCCTAGGCATACTATACCCTTTCAGTCAATGTACTAGGACTCCCATCCCTGCCAACAGTGATACTGGAGCTTCCTACCACACAGGCTCACTGGCTGCTCTGTTGTTGGGAGCATTTCCTAAGGTCCTGGTATGCAGAGAAAAAAAATCTACTTCTTACTCTAAGACCAGGAGCATGCTTGGCAAGGCCAGAAATGGCTTGGGGCCAGGGTCTCGGGGGCCCTGTGACTTCAGATCCTGAAACTCAACTCTTATCCCCTAAAGGACTGTGGTTATCAGTCCCAAGGCTGCTGTGTGTTCAGTCTATGGTAAACTTGGGATATCCTGTGTTCTCCTTGTGCAACATTGCTTGATTAGCTTCCTGCTGACTTCATGCCATTATATGATAGCTTTCTACCGATTCAGTCCCATTTCCCCCCTGCAAACAGTATATAAGATGTGCCTCCTAGTAGGCATGCTTGGGGTGAGCCATCAGCTTGTGCAACATCACCTGATCACAAACTTCCCTGTCTTCTTTATCTTCTCATCCCCTGGTCCTCTCTGCCAGGTCCACATCACTCAGTACTTTCTCTGCGCTCACCTGGGGCTTCTCAGTGAGACGGCCATGTGCCTGGATTAAGGAAGCATGAGTCTCATTCAGAAGCCTTCAATGACCAGCCAGTCAACTGTTGGGGTCCCTGAGACCCTTTCAAGTCGCCTGTTAGAACAAAGCTGTTTTTATAACAATACAGAGACACAAACGACCTTCTTCACTGTGCGGACATTTGTACTGAAACACACAGCAGCACAGTGAGTAGATACCAGCACATGAGCAAGAATCTAAGCAGCACCACAAGCCTTGCTGGTGTCAGTGCATTCCCAAAGCACTGTGACTTCAATCAAAAGGCAGCCTCACTGAAGAGCACCCTTCATGAAGTAGGAATCGTACTGCTGCAATAAAACTAAATCTAGGTAGTCGGTGATTGTCACACTTTTAATCCAAGCACACAGGAGGCAAAGGCAGATGACTCAATCAGTTCAAGGCTGGCCTGGTCTACAGAGCAAGTTCCAGGACAGCAAAGGCTACACAGAAAGACCTCGTCTCAAAAAAAAAAAAATAAATAAATAAATAAATAAATTTTAATTAAGTAAGTAAGACTAGTTTTACTACTGAGAGTACTCAAGCTCTGCCTGGAAGAAGGACCTCTCCCAACATTTTGAGGTAGGATGGAGGGCTCTTCTCTTACTTCACACCGTCTAGGGTAGGGAACCCTAAGCCACAGTGCATCTGCAGAGTCTCCTCAAATGCACTGGCTGGCTGTTAGCAGGCCAGCAAACTTCTTTTCTGAGGACTGTCCTTGCTGGTGACAAGCCATCAAAGCAAGTCACACATGTTCTGTATATGGTCATCTCCAGGCAGCTGCAGTGGGAACAGTTTTCCCAAAGTCTGCTCTCCTGAGCCACAGACCCTGGCCAGTTCTCTTCACTCACCTCCACTGCTCACCCGTCTCCCGCCTAGCCCCACTGGACTTCAGGTCTGGGCCGCAAGAGCAGTACTGATCATACCCACCATAGTGACCCTCAGCACCTGCACAGGTGTGCCCCCCATACTCTGGAGGAAGTAACAGCTAACAAATCAACTACAAAAACTTAGTGGGCATAGAATCTCTCCAACTGAGGCCCACAATGAAACAAATGTAGCTACAGCTACCTAGAGTGTCCAAACAAAAACAAAAGACCGATGTGGTTTCTACCCTCCAGAACAGAGGTTCTCAACTGCTGGGTTAAAACCCCTTTGGCAAACCTCCATCTCCAAAACTATTTACATTACGATTTACAGCAAGATTATAGTTATGAAGTAACAAGGAAAATAATTTTGTAGTTGGGGATCAACCCAGCATGGGGAACTGTACTAAAGGGTCACAGCATTAGGATGGGTGAGAATCACTGCTTTAGAACCTGCCCTATAAAACAACTTCCTCTATCTACGTCAGCAAAGTAGAAGCCATAGGAGCCATGGGGTCCAAATGTGGGCTCCTTCAGAGGCTGTGTAACCTGGAGCAGTGGCCTTTCTCTCTGAGCATCCACCTGGTGTTCAGGACCTTGGACCTGATACAAGGCACACTGCCCACATGCAAGAGATAGACCCAACTCCCATTTTCATCCCTGAGGGCGCTGCTTGTTAGCCACAAAGCTGGTGGCCCTAGTCTGGTCTATCATTTGGAACCCTGACTCCACGGAAGCCCCTCAGGAAGTGGAATGGATGGATAACACCTTTTGATAAGTCAACCTAGCCTTCTAGAAGAACTAGAGACGAGGTAAAGGCCAGAAGGAGAATCTGCATTCAACAAAACAAGACTATTTTCTGAGGGTTTTTAACCTAGACCATGGCACAAGGAAATGGATATTCAGGGAAGAACACTCCAACTGAACAAAAATAATAATTAATAATTAATAATAATAATAATAATGATGATGGAGGAGAGAGAGGTATGACCAGGAGCGGAAAGTGGGCTAGGAAAAATGCCACCATTGGTAAAGGACAGAGCCATGCAGGCCCTTGGGGAATAGGCTGCTGGTCTCTTCGAGCCTGTATTTTAACCAAGCTCATACCTCACGGGCTAACCTAAAACAAAACTGGCTCTTGCATGGAAGAGTCCTGAAGTCTCCAGACTCTTGGGACTGCCTGAGCCACCAGAATCCAGCCAAGCTCCCAAATTGCAAACAGTGGAACTGAGAGCCTTCTACTTCTGCTCACAGGAGGCTCCTGTGAAATCAATCCTAGCCACATGAGGGAAAGACAGATAGCTCCCACTGAGCTGTGAACGTGCTATAAACATAGGCACCAGAGGACCGTGGTGCCTTCTGCTTGTCAGCCCTGTCAATAAGCCACTTTGCCCGACAACAAAGCTCAGGTGAAAAATGAAAGGCCAGCATTGATTCTGTTGTACGGCGATCTTATTTACAAACAGAAGCCAGATAATCTTGTATTTAAATGGCACAAGTCCCATCACTCACAATCAGAGAAGCGACAGTGATAATTTATAAACTTTTACATTACAGTTCAATCCCTTCTCTAATAGGGAAAGGCCTGAAGTTCCTGAAGAAGGAGTAAATATGAAAACATTAACAAAGGCAGGAAGTGATGGATTGATGCTTGGGCCCAAATAAGTCTCTAGTGGGCACATTTGTCTTTACAAGAAACAAAATAAGTCAAGGGCCATCTGCATCAAGAGCAAAGAAGAGCTTTCCACTCTTCAGTTACACAGGGGATGCTAATTTTTCCCCGTCAGCCTCAGGTATGAAAAGCAATGCAAACCTAAGTCTCCTTGACATACCACTTGGCTGAGCCACTCAGATTAAGCCTCGGGGTCTAAGCCATACATTTTCTGAAGCATTATTTGACCTTCAGGTCCAGTTGATGAGCCAAGATACCTACTCAGAAAGATGAGAGTGACTGTGGCCCAGCTGGCTTCCTGCTGCCCTGAGGGCTAAGATGCTCCCTTAGCTGGCACAGCACAGGCCAGGGCCTTCTTTGCATGGCTTCTGCAAGTGGCTCCTAGGGAAAATCTTGGGAATTCAGTCCCTCCCCTCCTCTGTAAACAAAACTCTTTGTCTTCCTAGAGCATCTCTTTTAGCCACACTTTATCCTGGGAGCCGGTGCTTTCTGCCTCCATCCGGGCCCCAGTCTGCAGTGTGGTCCTCCCAGCATGCCTTATGCCTTGCTCCTTCTCAAACACAGAACACAATGCCAGGTACAAAGCAGGTATTTAGGAAAGATATTCTGGGCCAAAACAAACCAAAACCATTCTGCAGGGTGTTTGAGGGCTGGTTTGCCTGCTTCGGCCACTACTATACAAATCATCCAGCAGCTGTCCCCAGCAGCTAATGGGATATGTCCTAGGCACTGTGCAGGCTTCAACACACACAGAAACACTATTTACATAAAACCAAGCTGCCAGGGGGCTTTTCTGTGAACATCACTGCCCCTAACCCTAACTTCCATATGGAAATCACCAATGTCCCCATCACGATGCCCAGGTACTCGGGACTATGAAAGCTAGACCCTCCCCATGGATCAGGGACAGTGGGAGTAACACATGCATACAGAGCCATGCCACCGAAGCGAGAGGGCTATGGGCTACTCACAGGCCTAGAAGTCAAGGGACCTGATGGCCTTTAAGGAATAGGTGCCCAGTAGTTTGCCAAGGACTCGAGAACCAGTGCCCATAGTGTCACTAAAGGCTAGAGAATACAGGCAGAAGCAAGGGGAGATCAGAGCATGGGGATCAAACTCCACACACACCAAGTACTGGACTACTTGGCAGACACACTGACTGTTCCCAGAACCAGGAGCATGTATGACCTATCGCATGCCTATGACCCTGAGGTGAGTATGTGCTGCTCCAGACAGAGAAAGGCTGCTGCTTTTTCAGGTAGACAGCTTCAGCTCAGAAGCCAGGTAGTAGAGTGTGGCCCAGTGGCCTTCCCAGTGGGCTGCAGCATGCTGGCTAGAGCCTCCCGAGCCTCCCAAACTGCAGGCTCACCTGAATGCCATCCAGAAGCTTGCTCATGCACCAGTAGGTGTCAGCCTCAATGTTGCGAAGCACCTCTGCAGGCACACTGGAGACATCGACCTTCTCCACGTCCTCCTGGTCTGTGCAGAACCAAGTATGGAAGATACAAGAAGCAATCAACCATGTGAAATAAACAAATAGGAAACCCGGCCATGCGCATGCACGCCAGCCTCCCTCCACCACATTTTGATCATGCTGAATAAATGGCTCAAGAGACCCACACCTCATCACTTAATGGTTCTCAACTTTAACATCTAATTAGTTGCAGATAATTAATATTCTGAATACATTCTGATTAATTAGCATAATTAATATATTGTAAATTATTACTTCTCAGACAGCTCATATTCTAGAAAGCCCTAACAGAACTGAAACTTTCTCTATGAGAGTTTTTAAAACTCTGCTTCTAATAAGTTTATATATTCATTCTGTAATAATTCCTCTGGAATACGGTTTCTGAGGTAGAGCTTCCCAAACTGCTCTGGGTAAACATTTCTGTGTTACTATCTAATGCCCCAGAAGGCAGAGGCACAGATGAGTTTCAGAAAAGACAGTGGTATTCAAAATAATTTTCTTCTGAAAGTAGAGAAAACAGATGCCTAATTGAAATGGTTCATCAGATATTTGAGCAAACTCATCTTGGCCCCTGAGAAGGACGATTACCCAGGAAAACGCTCATCAACGGTTTAGAAATTGACCGCCCATTTTATCATTTCCTTATTTTCATTTTATTTGCAAACACATGTGCATCTTTATAAAGAAAATGTTCTTTAAGAAGAAAACATTTTAGCCCACATCCATTTTGAAAGTCTAGGCAAAGCCAGCAATGCTAACAACACTGCTAACAATTATCAAGACCTTATCATTTTCCCACCACCCCCTGTGTCTCAGACACACCCACTCAAACAACCTGCCACAACTCCATTCCCACTGTCAGGGTCTCTAACAGCCTACAGCATGCAGAGAAACAACAGCACAGCAGAGATAACCAGCCTGGAATTCAAGAAGCCCACAACAGACCTGGGACCTGGGTCAGGCCTCTAGCCACCCACGCATCCTTAGCCACCACATCAGACCACCTTCCTAACTGTTCCCCACAAAGGGCCTGGGCCAAGGCTCACTAGCTTCTAGCCCTTAGCTATGACTTCCTCTCCAGCACCTGCAGGGCTCCTGGCCCACGCAAGGATGAACGCACTGCCTTCCTGGTTCCTTGTGCATAACAGACCAGGAAAGGCAATGGGAAAGAGCTGTCGCATCAAAGTCCCTGGGTCAAAGCTGACAGGCAGGCTCTTTGTGCTGACCTACAGAACCTGGAGATGGTGACAGTCCTACACACAGCAGCAGGACCCAGCCCTTTGGCACCAGCTCACTCCTCACCTACAGTGATTCTGGGTCTATAAGAAATGGTGCTAATACCCCAGTTCTCTCTGTGGCACTGCTTAGGTTTGGGGGTTTTCTTTTTAAAATGTGACATAGTTCATACCATGGAATCTACTCTTTCAATGCGTAAAAGCAAGACTTTTGCCACACCTACATACTGCAAGCACATGTGCAAGTCTGTGGAAAGAGCTTGTGAGATCACCACCATGAACTCCAAGGCATTTTCCTTACCCGGGTAAGAATCCCTGTATCCTATGAGAGTCATCCCCTTCTCGCCCTCTTCCCAGATCCTGGCAGCATTCACCAACTCCTGTCTGTATCTGTGCCTATTCTGGATGCCTCATAGGGAGGAGCCCAGTCCTTGTAGCATTCAGGGTGCAAGTGTGCTAGAAACTGAGCAGGACTTGTTCTCTATAAGCTGGCAAATAGCAGACTGCCTAGATTACGGGGGAAGGACTTAGCAGGTACTGGACTGATACCTTTTATGGGACCTATCACTACAGACCCGGCCCTGTGCAGAGAGCTGGGCAGGATAGACAATGACAAGGAAAACATATGTTCAGGGGCCAGAACAGCCAGGTGGCAGAAAGCCAGCCCCTGTGTGGAGGATACTGTCACTCATGTCACACTGGACCCAAAGAATTCACAACCCTAAGAGACACAATTGGCCATCAACTTTTCCCCTTCCCTTGGATACAGGTCAGACTTCCAGGCATGGCTGTGGTACCTCATGTGACCCTCCTGAGTTGTCCCATCTCAGAAAGGCAGCATTGGATCTGAGCACACCCTCTAGGGAATACACCGTTCAGTGACAGAGAAAGGTGCTCTCTCCCTGCTTGCTCCCTTAAGCTGCAGTGACAGAAGTTATCACCTCCCTCGGGTGACAGATGCAATAGGGAGAACACGACAGCCTGCCTCACATCCAGTCCAGCCCAGTGCCCCCTTTCCACTGACTGAAATGGGAAGATCAAGAGTGCATATGTGGGTGTGAACTGTCTCCTCCTGCTCCCTGGGGAAAACTCTTTGGCAGAATTGATTCCCATCCTGTGGGTCTAGGAGCAAGTCTGACTTTATTTTCCAGTCTCAGGGCACTGAATCAACGACTGCATTCAGAGGACAGCTTCTGAGATGTCTTCCATTGACATACCCTTTTTCAAGGGCCTTCCAAGCACAGAGACATTTCCTCAGGCAGAATCAAAGGTAAACACCAAGAAGGGCCCTCTCGGACCTCTGGTTCACAGAAGCAGCTGAGCTAGCACAGCCTGGGCCTGCATAAAACAGGCACTGTGTGGGGCAAGTAGAAGCCTCAATATTTCTTAGTCTGTTTAGCCAGCCTATTATTTTATCCAAGGAAATGTCAGCAGCCTATTCTGGGTGTCATTTCTCACAGCAGGTCATTTGTTACTCTTCAGTGTAACGAAGTAATGGCATTTAACTCCAAGAAGCCCTCTGCCAATTCGTCTTCTAAACACCAAGAGGATCATGCTTGGCCTCACTGTTAGAATGGAATAAATACCCTAGTCCTTAACAGCAGCCACATACACTGTGAATAGGCAAGGGTGGAGACCTAGGGCCTTCTCTGCAGAAGGATCCAGGGTAGAAAGGAAGAAAGAGTCTCATGCATAGCAGGAGAGACGATGCTGCTGGAGCTGTCTCAACAGCTCATCTTTCCCCAGGGCTGCTAAGGACAACATGACTGGGACATGCACAGGCCCTGTGGTCAGAACCAAGTGAAGATTGCTACTGCATTCAATGGATGGGGCCAGTGCTATAAGGAGGGGACAGCACCAGGGGAAGTCCTAACCATCCCAAAAGTCTGCACTGATGTGAGTGTAGACAGAAAGCTGCAGGGGACAGAAAGTAGGTGCTGAGTGGTGGGTAGACAGAAGAAACAATCTAAGTGACTTAGACAAGAGGCAGGCACAGGTATTTAATTGTTGTTTTACAATTTTAGGCTACGTTAGGATAGCAAAGAATGAAAATTTCTGCCCATCTTCCCACATCCAGAAACAAAGAGGAGCAGGAGGTGAGACAGGCTCAAAATGAAAAACAGTGCAGTGACAGTGACAAGGGCTGCCTGCCCAGGACATCTGCCACCTTCTAACCACTGAGTCTTTGTTATGTTTGTATACACTCAACCACCTAGCGGGAAAGCCCAACTAGAAGTGAAGTGCTCAGGACAAGGTCTAGGAAGCTTCAGGGCCTGGTGTGAGTCCTGGGTACTCCCTCCACATTTCACCTGCCTCTCTGATACACTGCAGCCTCTGGCTGGGGGAACAGAGTGGAGGAGCTCCCATAAGAGGAACTGAATGGCTTTACAAACTAGGACTTAGTGAGTAGAAATTGTCAGTAAAGCATTCAGCACATGGGCTGTCACTCAAGCAAAGGACTGAACTGAAGCCATGACATCACCCCAAGTTAAGGGCTCCGGGGTAGGGAGGACTCCAGGGATGGCGTTAGGATTTGAAATGACCAAGGTACCTGAGCACTTGAATTTTACCTTCTAATATGAGGCAGCGGTTGGAGCTGGGATCTCTTTCATATCAATTCACATAACAGAGGGTGGCTCCTGGAAAGGAGGAAAATGACTCCAGTTTATATGTCTCCCTCCTACCAAAGGATCCTTCGACACTGGTACAGATGTCTAGTATGCCAGGCTGTAGAGTAAAGAGCCAGCACCTGGCAGAGAGCAAGCTCCTGGTGGTAGGAAGGAGGGAGAGGCTGTTGTCATGACGACACTAATCACCTATGCTGCACAAACCCTGCAATAAACCTCTTCACATAATTAGGAGCTTAACTGATAATCAAAAATATTCTGTTCTTTATAAGCAAGCTGGAATTGCTCTATGGATCTAATCTTCACATTTCCCAACTTGGGAGTTTTAAATTTGAAACCCTGACACTTTGGTGATGGAGACTGTACCACTTAATTACGCAGATTTGGGTTCTGTTGTGGAGAAAGGGTCCTGCTTTGGTGAGGGTAGCGCCACAACTCCAGACCATAAATTCACAAAACTCTGGTTCAGCAAAAACAACTAAGACTGTGATCAAATTGGTTTTGCAGTGGGAATGTTTAATTCTAATATAAATAATGTTCAACTCAAGGTTATAGAAGACACCACAGCCTCCGTTCCCTCTCTACTCCACTGCTGAAAGCTTCAGCCACCAACTGTGGGGCCACAGCACAAACCTACGATTGGAGGGAGGGGTGTGAACAGACAAGAGCCACAAGATAAGGGTGAGATGGGTTAGCCTGAGCATATTTACGACCAGGGAGCTGTTCAGTGGCCTGGGAGACAGTCCCAGCTGAAGAGTATCGGCGGCGGCTTCCCACAGCAACACAGTTTGCTCCCTATCCCTGCCCTCCATAGCCCTGACCAACCTCACAGAACCCACAGGCAGGAAACCAAGACTCAGGAAGAAGGTGGACCTGTGATGCAGGATGCAGGTGGGGATGTAAGCACAGAAAGAAAGGCACCTCCTGGACTCACTTTTTGTTCTCTCAGAACAGAGCAATCTTACCGTGTCTAGACTCTTGGCTTCACAACACCACTGTGAGCAGGCATTCTTGTTCATAGAAAAACTACTCGCTGAAGCAGTAACTGGCTCTATCTCAAGCTTGAAGCACTAACAAGAAACTGGGGTAGGAAGGGAGAGGGTGAGACAAGAGCATCTTTAATGCCTGAAAAGGGAAACTGCTCCTTCGCTGCCCTCTGGACTCAGTGGTTTTTGGCTGCTCGTTTGTAGGGATGTTTGCCAATTTAAAAAAGAAAAAAAACGGGGGTGGGAGGAAGCAAATGAGACAGAGACGGAAGTGGAGGGGTGTCTGTTCAGTGTAGGTGGCTGCCCATACTAAGTTCATGGTGGTAGAAAGGAAGGTGATGTTGAGACCGGTGAGACTCATAGAGCCTGGATACTAGCTCTGGGCTGACCCATATAAATCCCTATCATCACAGAGACTGAAGGCTGAGAGCCAACCCAACTGAAGGTGACCATAGGACAGGACAGAGAAAGATGCAGAGACCCCGAGGTAGACAAGGGCTATTGGGCAATGCCTACAGCAGCACAAATGAGTATGGTCCACTATAGTCAGCAAATGCACAGGAGACAAGTCAATTCCACAGTCACAATCGCCACCGCAAAGGACAGAATGTAGCTTGAAGGCCCCACACAGCACATGCCACAAGCCCTATCTCCCATCTATGCTTCCTGGTACTGACCCTCAACCCAGAAGAGTACCCCAAAGCCTGGGTCTCTAGCACCTGCAGCAGTACTATCACAGAGCAGATGCTCATTAATGCATGACGAGGGAGTAAACAGACTTCCTTCAAAGAGCTTGTGGTCTAGGAGGAATGACTAATTACAACCATAATGAGAAAAACTACTCCTTGAGGAATGAGAAGTAGGTGCCAGCCCAGTTTCTCGGCTACAGAAAACATTCAGGCTATTACTGAGCCGACGGCTGTGCAGTGGAACTCTCATCTGAGTATGCCAATGACAGTGCGAACAACACTACAGTAAAAGGGAAGTCACTCAATCGAAGGAAGCAAGCCTTCTTCCCAGCATGCCCCCTTAACTCGCCCTTGCCACCCCCTCAAGAAGACTGTTCTCTCAGAAGATGGAGAACAATTTGGCTATTTGGAAAGCTTTAAAAAGCTGTTTGCCTTTAAAAATTATAGGCTCAGTTTCTCAGGAAAGCAGGGTGCTCATATGTCCCTGGGGGATCCTAACTGTCTCAGAGAAGGGTTTCAACCCCAACCCTGCTCTTCCTGACATGAGACAGCAGGGAATCCATGGACCTTATGAGTCATTAAGCCACAAGATGTGCACCTGAGACAGGCTCAGCACTCAGCACCTCACAGGATGCCTGCCTGGCATTAGGAGGTCTGGGTCCCTCGTTATTCCTTAGTGAGGAAAGGCAGCGTGGACTTTCAGCTAAGACCTTCTTTCTGACGCTGTATTCCAATTAGGAGACTACGCAGACACCCACTCCTCAGCAGTGGGTACCTATGGAAAATGAACTTTCTAAGGATACAAACATCATAAATCAATCTACTAAACTGATTTATCTCTATCTAATTAGTCAAAAGTAACCGCAGGACTTCATATCAATCCGCAAAACAGCCCTGACTCAAATTGTGCATAAAGCAGCAGAGAGAATAAAGGACCAAAATAAGACCAGCAACCCTGAATCCTTGTCAGTCAGCCCCACAAAGATGGTTTCATTCACCCCACACCAGGGGGTCTTCCACTCACCTCAGTGGGTTGTTTAGGGCCCACTCTTGTCACAAACAAGAATGCACTACAGGCTCTGAGAAAGCTGTGTGGCTTACCCACGTGCCCTCAGGGGCAGGTCAGGAAGGCAGCCGGAAAAACAGGGCTACTGTATCATGTAAAAACACTTAAGTGCTTGTAAGAGGGAAAGTCCAACAAATTTATGACAGGCCAACAGCTCATAACAATAATCTACAAAGAGTTATTTCTCAGTAAGAAATACATGGCAGTAGGCCACCTGAGAATAAAGAAAACACCCTCAAACAGCTTTGTAGGAAAGAAGCCAGCTAAAGCCATGAAGTAAAACCAACTGATCCATAAGACGCATGGCTCACCCACACTGGGAGGTTCATTTCAGTTAAAATGGTGCCTGCCCAAGCCAAGGAATAAGAAGCAGACTTTTAGAACCTACAAGGCCAGCTCCAAATATAGTACTCAGCCCTAAGAGGATCAAGAAGACTGTGGGGAGGGGTTAACAAAATCCACCGAGATCTCTTGGAGAGACTCTCAGAGCACAGTTTGGCAGGAAGAGTCAAAGGTCCACCCACCATGGTAGAGAAATGAAGGCAGCAGAAGCCTGAAGCAGCTGGTCACAGGGCATCCACAGTCAGAAGAGAGCAGGGAATACCTGCTGGTCCTCAGCTCCCTTTCTGCAGGCTTCCCTGCCCAGAGAACAGGGTCAGCCTCAGTGGGCAGGTCTTCCTGCCTCAATTAATATCATCCAGATAATGCTCGCTCTCACGGCACTCCCAGGTGATTCTAGAGTCTGCTGAATTGACAATTAACACTGCCCATCACAAACACTAACATGTAAGAGGTCTGCAGGGCAGGTTCAAGTTCTCCATGGAGTAAAATGACTGGGCACTTTTTTTCAAAATCAGTGCAGACGAAATCTGAGACACTTAAAGTGCTACCTGCAAGAGGAAATCAGCCACAAACCTGTCACTGAAAATATGGGCACTGCAGAAGCTGCTGCAGTCTTCAAGGAAGCTGATGCTGGTTGCTCAGCCACATACCTTCTTTTGGGGGCAGATGTCAAATCACATGTCTTCCTGTTTATTTTATTTTCTGTTTATGTAGGAGTGCATGCATGCCTATATGCTCTGAGAGAGTGCTTGGTGCCCTCAGAGGCCAGAGAGGGTGTTAGACAGAGGTCAGAGAGGGTGTTAGATCCCCTGGACTGGAGCTACAAACGGATACAAGCTGCCATGTGGGGATTGGCAACCAAACCCAAGTTCTCTGCAGTAACAACAAATGCTTTAAACTACTGAACCATCTCTCTGGCCTCACATCCTACTATTATAAGGATTGTAGCACAAGGATGCCAGAAGGATTACCTAAAGCAATCAAGGCAGCCACCTCAACTTCAGGTGGAAGGTGGAAGAGCAGGCCATGCTGGGGGCCCTGACACAGGTTGGCTAGAGGCAGGCTAGAGGCAGGCTCAGAGTTACAGGCTGCCAGCAGGGACTGACACTGGCTATCTTGAAGACTGCTCCTCAACCTGACCCTTTCCCTTGGTCCCTTTACATTGGTAGGTGAAATAACAGCATTAGTAGGGCAGGATCTACATGTTTCCCACTGCCAGAGGCTCTCCCTGGCCAGTTCCTATAGACATCTGCATCTGGCTCTCCTTTCAAAGCAAGCACTGGTCTAGCTCAGCACCTCAAAGGGCTCTGGAACACTGCATCAGCACATAGTGAGAAGCTGTCCCATTAACTTTCTCTGCAGAGCAAGCCATCACAGTCCACAGTCACAATACTACCTAACATGCAACCTCCATAAATCACCTCTGTTGGTTAGAAGGACACTGGTGGCCATGCATGGTGGTGCATACCTGAAATCCTAATACTTGAGGCTGAGGTAGGCAGATCAAGACCTTGAGAGAATCCTGGCCTACAGAGTGAATTCTAGTCTGGCTTAGGCTATATGGAGAGGCATTATTTTTTAAAAAGAGGGTGGGGGGGAGATGGAGATAGGGAAGAATTAATGGCATTTATCCTACCTCCCTACTCTAAGGAATCACACTGAGTCCTTAGCACGTGGCCTTGGAAGGCCTCTGACACATGTCAAAACCTGGTGCCTCAATTTTCTGGAGTGAGCACAAGGCCACTAAGAGAAGAGCTATGAAAAATGTGGTCTCTGTCAACCAAATTACATAGAGAAGTTTTCTTCTCCCTCGTTTGTGTTAAATGCACAAAATGCAGAATTTGAGGTGTGGGCCTAGAAAGCCTTAAGCCACACAGAAATTGGGGTACATTACTGAGACAGGAGCCTGGCTCCTAAGGCCTCTGTGCTTGTTGCAGATGTGTATCAACTCTAAGGATGGATCAATCAATGTGATGTGAGGGATGCAGAAGCCTGAGTATAGAGGCAGACAGACAGACATAACTCATCATTTAAGCTGCAGGGGTTTTAGTGGGTGAGCGTGAGAAGGAGCCTCAGTGTCAGCCCACAGCCAGAACTCACAGTGAATGTAGGGCACAGTTTTAAAAGGGACTTGGAAACATCCTTGACATTCATTTGTCATGTTCCATGACATTTTCAGTGGAGTTTCAAAACCTAGATTGTCATAAATTAGTATAATGAATATCATTGTTTATTCAAAAGCAGTTAAGAAATTAGGATCAACACTAAAGCAACGTGAGATAAAAAGGTTAACTATCAGAATGAATGTAAGTTATCTAAAAACCAAGGGCAAAGGCCTGAACACCCTTGGCCCCAACCTCCAAATCTAAGGGCTCCTGACCCATAGACTTCAGAGTACCATGCAGCAGCATCAGAATATTTAACTCCAGAGCACCTGGGTTTCTTTGGGGTTTCACGTATAGAGTGTTCTACCTGAAGCATCTGTGGAAACACTGTAAACCCTAAGTACTGACATCTAGACCTCTAGCCCCAGCATTTCAGATAAGTATGTTCAGCTTATGCCTGAATTTTCTAGGAGGGTTTTATGAAAGGTTCTTTGTGACAGGAAGCCTGGCCAAAGGCTTTCGTTTCTCATCTTTAAGAAAATTCAATCCCGTAAAAGTTGCCTGGGAGTCTTGTTCTGTGCTGTGTTCAGGTGGTGTTGACAAGCTAAATGGCCTAGATCCGTCCACTGTATATCAATTTAAAGACCTTTGAGTCGAGCATCAAAAGGAGGCAAAGGATAATGCAATTTCTAAATTGGGTCCGACACCGTGACTCACACTAAGGTTTGACAGCAGTACACAACATGTTAGTGCCAGGTTTCAAACAGACTCAGAGGCTCCTCTGTTGGAGGCTGGAAGAGAACTCGGTAAATTAGAGGGACAGCTTGGACTTGTGGCCTTGCCTTAATTCATCATTAGTGGGCAGTCCCTCTGTGAGATTCTCCAGCCTTCAAGGGCCTAAACAAAAACTAGCCTGAGTCTTTGACACAATCCCCCTCTACCAAGGAATCAGAGCCATATTTTGGGCAGAAGTCAACAGGATTCTGCTGATAAAAATAGAGGCAGCTTTCAGGGATACCCAGGGAGGGAATGCTGGAAGGGCCAAGTGAAACAGGTCAGCTCAAAGGGCTGAGGAGCCAGACAGCATCAAAGGAAACAGATACATAAGCTAACAGGATCAGTGCCTTCCAGAAAAGCAGTCCAGGCTGATACTCAAAGGGATAATGAATACAAACTATGTTGATGAAAAAAATTCTGCTACCAAGAATGAACTGGTTGCACCAGACTGCTGGGAAAGGGGTACCAGACTTCTTCCTGGTTCCTTGGCTGCTTTGAGCAAAGGACTGTCAGTCAAGCAGCTGGACAGACTACCACTACACCAGCACCAACCATTGTAAACACACAAGGAACACCTTTGAGCAACTACACAACAACTGCAGCTGTTTGCTGCTGAAGCACAGCCAAATGTTTCAACAGCTTACACCATATTCCCTGTCTGTTAGGGAATCTAACCTCTTTTCTCTATATCTACACATGCTGTTGAGGAGCTAGAATGTGCTTTTAGTTGTAAACATTCATATCTCCTACTTTGTAACATCAACACCTATATCTCAAGCAATTTTTGAGACATGTCTTTTCCCCACCAACCTAAGAAGTTATTTGTAAAGACAATCACGTGGTATGGAAGCCAGGGCAATGAGAACCAGCAACAAGGTTTCTGGATGTAAATTTGGGGTAAGCCAAAATTAATAAACCACTTCAATGATAAATCAAAAATTGTAATTAGTATTTTAATTTTTTTATACATAATAGACCACGTAACACTAGACTGAATATTATATTACCACCACATAATTACACCACAACATGCTATACAGCCCATCCTTAACACTGTTATTAGACTCATAAAATATGCTTCCAGAATGAGAAAAAATAGCTGTCAAGAACCGCATCTTATTATTCAACTATTAAACTTTCTTAATCATCAATCAGTTTAATTGCTCCTGACATGGGTTATAAATAACAATTTGTGGTTCAATAAAATACCACCAGGGGTAACCCCTTCACTCCCAAAGCTGATCAAATTTTCTTCTTGGATTTCAGGGATGATTTTATCTGGGATTCAGTCATTTCCATTTCACCTGCTTTTAGCATTCTAAAACATTTTTGCTAATTTATACACAATCTGTTATGCCATGGCTGTATAAATTACACAGCATTATCTCCCATTAGATCCTAGCATGCAGACAACCCAATTCACTATAGCTCTCCTGAGGCTGAATGAAGACATTAGTGCCTAAGTGCTCAGAGCTGGTGACTGTCCACCCTCCAGTTCAGTCAGTGGGGTCCTGAGTTCAGCCTGCCACCCATACATGGAGCTGCATCACACATGGACAACCAAGAATGGTCCTTCCCAAGAACCTTTCACTGGAGGGACAGAAATCAAGCACATCACGCACTGGAACAAAAGGCGGGGCTCTACTTCCTCATGCTCCATCAGCCACAAGCTCTATGTATGTGCCAGTGTTCACCTCCCTCTGCCCTGAGACCATAGAGCTACAACAACCCACGGGGGGGGGGGGGGCTCACCAGACACCACTCAATGCACCACACAGCCCTGCCTGTCCCCTGTGAGAATGAATGCACACGGCTAGAATTACAGAAGTGGGATGAGGGGTGGACCTGCAAGTCCTGGGAGTTATGTCCAGTGGAGTCACAGACATCAGAGCCATGCGAGTAAGAACCACACACCCAGGCATGCAACTGGAAGCAGAATGGATGGAAGGAGGCTCAGAGCAGGCCCAGAGATGAGAGGCCCTACTCTGCTTGAAGAAGAGAGCTGATGTCCACCCTATTTGAAAGACAGAGGACACAGAGGCTTCTGAAAGTAGGTTTTCAGGTGATTTCAGTCTAGAGCAACAAAAAGGCATTCAGCTTAAACTGCATATATCTGACCGCCTAAGCTCCCTGAATGCCTCATGTGCTCCTGTTAGAAGACAGGCACTCACACTGGCCCATAATGCTCTCCACGAGGACTCTTCCAGAGGCCTATCTAGAGTATGGAGCTGCTGTTCCCGAAAGCCCCTTCCAGTCACTAGCTTGATAGCCTGGAGGCAACACCAGCTTCTCCTTATACTTCAAGCCTCCGTGTGCACTGCATGCCTGGCCCTCCTTCATCTGACCTTCCTCGACTCCAGGCCTCCCTCCACACCTTTCCTCCACTAGTCTAGAGCCCTTCTCCATGGCCCACAGATCTCTCACATGCACCCTGCCATGCACCACAGTTCTTAGCTGTGCCCCCAATCATCAAGGTCCTCACAGGCTCTACAGGAACCTAGAACTTAGCACAATGTCCCATCCATCATAGGCGCATGAGATGTGAGGCACAAAACAGACAATGGGGCAGCCATGCAGCCCTTACTCAGGGCATTTCAGTTTGCAAATGCTCCCTGTCACACAAGGCCTTTGAGGTATTTATTCTTGGTGATATGGATGAGACAAGATGTACAGGGTCCTCCAAGTCCTCAGGTTTCAGTGATAAGGGAAGTCAGGTGGGACAGGCTGAGGTAGGGGTTCTGCAGCCACGGAAGCTCTGGAGCACAGAGGGGAGGAAAAGCGACAGGGCACTAAGGGGCCTGCTGTGGCCATGACTCAGTAGAGAGTGGGGAACCTGTGTGTGCCCTCTGACCTGCATATCCTTTAATTAATACAACAGACAAGACTGGTGCAACAACCAAGAAAAACTTCCAGGGGCCACCAAACTGCTCACACTTCGAGTGTCCCATGTCTCCTTCTGGACTCACAGAGAGCAGCTAGGCAGTCACGCTCCCCTATTCCATGGTGAAAGGCACCCAGCAGGCACTGGCCTGTGAGGGGCAAAGTGAGACAGAGCTGAGGATCTGACAAGAACACGTGCACCCCAGACCTGCAGATCTCCCCATGCAGAGAGTTCAAACTCCATAGGAGCTTCCCCAGCCCAGCTCAGCAGCCTTCTCTACCCCACTTCCTAACTTAGGGACCGGATGGCAGCACCTGCTCCTCTGCGGGGTTTCTGAAGGAGACACACAGGAAATGATCCACTTACCAAAGCCTGACACAAGTCAACATCGGGCAAATGTCAAGAAGGTATCAACTGGTTTCTGAGGACTCCCACAGACTCCCAGTCGAACAGAGGAAGCATAATGCTGACAGCAGACTTCCAATGGGAACCTCATGCTGCAGACAAGGAGGAGCAACCTCAAACACTGAGAGAAGAAACAATCACACAATTCTATGCTCACTGAAAATGTGTTTTAAACATAGCCATTGTTTTGTTTTGTTTTGTTTTCAAACATGCACTATGATACAATATATTAAAGAGCACTGGCTGGCCTAGAACTCACCATGCAGACCAGGCTAGCCTGGATCACACTATGTACACCAGGCTAGCCTCAAACTCAGAGCTCTGCCTGGCTCTGCCTCTGAAGTGCTGGGATTAAACCATGTGCCACCATATCCAGAGTGAGATCCTGGAAGTAGACAGACAGACATTACGAAGGAGGTCGGCAGGGCCTGAGAGTCAACTGAAAGGGCTCTCAAAGACCACACTGAAAGAATCACCAGTAAATCAAAGAATAACCCAAATCCTAAAATACTCTGCAATCCCTATTAAGAGAAATGACTCAGGACGGGGCACAGGTGTGAGAGATCAGAAGCCCTCCCATCCCCTGCAGAAATCCAAACACTAACACAGACCCTTCAAGAAGGAGAGAACAGCACCTATGCCCTTAAATGAAGGCTGGTCAGTGACTTCCATCCAAAGGACAGGACGTGAAGAAGGGACACAAATGTACCCTGGAGAGAGCTGGAAAACAATTAGCACAAGCCTGGGATCATGGTCACCATCAACAGTACCGAGGCCATGTTGACAGTGTGCACCCCTGACCCCATATGAGAAAACTCACACTTCTTTCTCTGTTTCCCTCCCAGCAGCCCATCACCCCAGTCTTCCTATAAGACAGACACCATGGAAAACCAAATCCAGCACGATGTACAAAGGTCTAGCAAACTGCATGGCCAAGTTCACTGTGTGGGGACAAGTCCTGGGCAAAGGCTGAAAAGGAACAAGTGTTAATCACTTTGTGGAAGGGTGGGGGTGTGGACAGCATCAAAAGATGCCTCTGGGAGAAAACCGATAATCCTGCTTACTGTGTCCAGTCCAGAGAGCAGAGGCAGAGTGTGATCAAACCAGAACCGGTGTCATTGGTACCCAATGACATGGTACCAGGGAAGTCAGAGCAGAGATTGGAGCTGGTCAAAGATAGAAGATGGAAGAGACTGTGGGGCATAGACCCAGAACCTAAGCCCAAGGTGTAAGGCAAGGTCTTTGCTGTCTCCACATACTAGGTAGATGCAGCAATCAGAGAAGAGAGCACAGGCCTATCCCCTGACATCAGGGTATATGACCTATATCTTTAGGGGTTTGCCAGGATCCAGGTGATGTAGGGAGGAGTACTCAGGTGGCAAGTTTGACCATAAAAGTAACAAACACCAGATCTCAACCCTGCACGTCATCAGCACCCCTGCACAAATGTGGTAAAGAAACCCATATGTCCAGAAAAACACAAGTGCGGTATGTGGCTTAGCTTCTGAATTTCACAAACCAACTACAAAGAACTTATGGGCATCTACACACATGGCACAGTGAAGCCATTTGCATGCCAGAGCAGAGAACAGAGAAGGAAGCCCAGACAGAACAAACACCAAAGAGTAGAAGACACACATGCAGCAGAACAAGGAGTCAGAGGCGACAACAAGGAAGGGGACCATAGATGCAGCCAGGAGGGCTCACTGGCCTGGAGACAGAAGGGAAATGCTTTCAAAGACAAGTGGACCTGACACAGAGGAACACAGTGACTGCTGGGCAAATGGTCACAGGTGGCTTCAGAAAGAGCTGACTCAGAGAATACACAGGGTTCCGCCTGTCCTGTACAGATGTCCCTGACTTGGCCACGTGGCTCATCTTATTCTCAGCAATAATGAACGGCCTCCTCTGGCTGACTCCTACCCTTACCATAACTGTTCCAAGATGTGATGCCAAAGACACAAGAGTAGTGAGTAGACCTGTCTGTCCTGTGCCTGTGGCACAAATAGAGTGTGCTTTCACCACATAACCAGGACTGGGGACAAAAAAAAGCCACTGCCTGCACAGGAAATCTGTGAATTCCAGCCTTCTGCTCCAAGCAGCTCAAACTTCATTGGTTATAAATCAAGTTTATGAATTTTGTATGGATCTAAAGGAAAAAAGCCATCCGTCACTGCTGAGATGCTTGTCCACTTCCCGCCTCACTGTAGCTGGACAGCGGGCACAAGGACTTGTCCCTAATGACACATTATCACTACATCAAACTCCAAGGCATGGAAGGCAGTGGCACCCAACCTGGAATGAAGGACAGCCTTGTCAGCGTAGACTTCTAATCTGTCCTTCAGCACCACTGGACTGGCCATATATTTTCAATACTTGGTGCCCTAGGCAAAAGCATACAACCTTCATTACTCTTTGGAAATACATAATACATGAATCCTGCATTCAGTTGCAAAGGCCTGAAGTTAGACTGCGCGGCCCAGCCTCAGAAATGCACTGGTATGGAGACTGCTCTTCCGAAGTGATTCTGTATTTTATTGGCAAACTGGTACATTATTGTTGTAATGATGTTTTAAATATAAATATCATCAGAGCTATAACCGTAACGCACGCAACTTTATTTCAAAGACTTCCCAGCACTCACATCTCAGTCATTAACCTCCCAGAGCAAAGAAGCTGCCGGCGCTGTCTGTGATGTGCAGATGCTAAGTCCGCACAGAGACAAAGGCAAGCAGACAGATGAGGGCTGGGAAGCTGCTGGCGGCTTTCCCCACAAACACACACAGGTGCGTGCACACATGGGTGCAGATGCAGCCCCCGCCCCATGCCTCTTAGGGCAATGCCAGGCTTGTATCTTACAGGGCACACAAGGCAGAAGCACTTGCAAGAAGCTTCTCTAATGAGGAATGATGAAAAGTCTGTCTGCAAACTGGAACAGAGGCAGAACAGAGGGTGGACTCCAGTGCTCCTGTGGTTCTGATTCCCTAGGCTTTACACACGTGAACACACAGAAGGCACAAGGACAGTAGAGGTCCACCCCTCTCCTTCCTTCTCCTCCCTTTCAGCAGCGTGGTCCCCCACTTACCACTCGTCTCTTCTCAGGAAGGTCTATGGCCACTACATTGATCCACATGCTGCCACCATCCTTCTCTATGGGTCCTCAGATGTCACCACACCCGAACTAGAAATGAGGACTGAGCTTTGAGACTGCTGGCAACTAGCTCTGACCTTGAGCAGTAAGAGTCAGGAAGCGGCAAGTCTCCAGCTGGCTGCCTGGAGGAGAGGGCCACACTTCACAGTAGACACAAAGACCTGGAAGGACGACGGCCAGATCAACAACTCCCATGTTTCTTTTGATAGAAAAGCAATGCTACAGGGTCAGGATACACAGCACATCGAAGCCTAAGCTTAGGCTTCCAATAGTCACACCTTCTCAGGAATGCCCTCCCTCCTCTCCCGTGGGACACATCTGTGGAAGCACCTCCGAAGCCTCCTTCTCTCCCTGATTGCCTTTCTCATTATCTTCTTTCCCTCCTGCTCTTCCACCCACTACTCAGGCCATCAACAAATCCTTTGCTCCCGCCCCATTCAACCTAAACAGCCATCACCACCTTCCTCAGCAACCCCTAACTCCAACCCACCACTGGCTGCCCACCTACACTAGCACAAGGCCTATCTGGTCTCCTTGACTTTGGCTAGCTTCTCCTCAAACCTAGTCTCAGCACATTTCCAAGGTGACCCTTCACAAATGAGGCACAATGACCAATGTCCTATTACTGCCTTCTCTGCCTACAGATCTGGGTCCCCTCCCCAGGCATAGAGTAAAGCCTCCCGTGCTGGGCTTGCTCCAGCCATTGTGAGGTCTGGGCCTCCTCCAGCTCTGTGCAGACTTCTCCATGGTGAGGCACAGGGCTTGCTTACACTCCCAGAACCCACTTGTGCGGAACCACAGACTAGCTCCAGATCAACCCAACCACGTGCCACCACCTTCATTACCCCTGTAACTCCTTCTCACTCACTCTGCCTAACGCTACCCTTTCTCTATCTTATAATACATTTTAACACAATACATTTTTAAATACGTTTAATGCCACCAGAAGAATAAAAGTGTCTGGAGTGCAGAGAGATGCAGTAAGCATCCATGGCACGAGGGCACAAGGCACAAATCTACTAAGCAGACACCAGATCAGATATTCCCAAGAAATAATTCTTATGTCCTATCACAAAGTAAGTGACAACTGTCAGGAACTGCCCCAGCCACTTGAACCCACACCACCCCAGCCCTGTACCCACACTACAGCACAGCAGGTGCAGCACAAGGAAGGCGAGTGTGGTTTCTCCACCTCCTTCCCTCCCCTCTGGGTGACCCAAGGCCAAGAGGAGCCCGGCTCCCTCCCCCAGCTAACACCTCCATTCTGGAAGGTCTAGAAATGACAGCTCTCCTCAAGGTTCAATAGTTTCCTCTTGTGGAAATGAGAGGATGGCCACAGGCTCACAAACCTCCTTCTGTTACTCAGCTTCTGCCTCCACAGTGAAGAATGTATCCTGTCATGCTGTTCAGGGCTATGCCAGTATCTGAATGGACCTTCAAGCTACACCTGTCTGAGGATCAGTTCCAAGGACAGTGCTCAAAAGTCAGAGCATCAGAGGAGCCACACATCTTACAGGAGTCGAGGGAGCAGAGATGCCTCCTGCACTGTGTCTGTTCCCTCTGTGTGTTCTGTGACCAGCACAGAATTTGCACGGGACACGGGGTACCCATCAGGTAGGTTTCTAAGTGTGCTAACACATACATTTATGTGTCAGTGTAGCATGGCCACGGGAGGGAGGTGACACAACGGAGAAGCACACTGCCCACATGTGTCTCAGGCTCTGAACTATGACACTTTTTTCTTCTTAAAAGGTGTGACTTCCTCCGCCTTAGCCAAAGACCACTGTGCCTGCATCAATGGAGTCCCATGCTAATGAAAGCTGAAGCCACCATCTTCTGCTGAAGATGGGGCCCTGTCCCATGGAAGCCCAGCCCATGGGACAACCAAAGGAGGTCTCACACCCAGAGCTTCGGTCCCATGCTAAAGTGAGTCTTTACTGGAGCATACCCAGGAGTTCAGGAAGCAACTGTTGTTGTTTGCTGTCGAAGCCTGCTCTGGGGCAGACCTAGCAAGGAGAAATGAGTGAGGCCCACATCCTGTCAGTTTAACAGCTGAAGGGAAATCCTGGACTGGTTGAGCAGCAGTGACTTCTTGTCTCTTGTTCACCTAAATGGCTCCATTTGATGGCATGCAGGCTGTTTTGTGCTCAGTGTGCTCTGTCAATCTCTCTTGTTCATCTCTAACACTCCAGCCCTCTGTCCTTGCGGACCTCCAAAGGCATGTTTCCTAGACAACACAGCACAGCTCAGAACACCTCATTTATGCACGTGTACAAAGAGCATCCTTCTCTCAGTCACAGCTGGCATTAAAAGGCACGTTTATCAGGTGAGAGCAGGAGTCTAAAAGCCCTGGCAGTTTTTCTGCATCTCTCTGGAGAAGAAAGAGCTCAACAAACAGGCCCCCCCAAGTAAGCAACACAATGGAAGGGGCAGCAGACTCTCCCAAAAGGACAGCCAAGCTGTCAAGCAGATAGACACAGAGAGGGTAGACGACCTCATTTCCTGCACACCACCTGGAGCAAGGAAAAGAATAATCATACCAGCCAGGGCCAGAACTCCCATTCAAAGAAAACCAGAAATGTGCAACAGACAGACAGATGGACAGGAATAATGATGGGCAGACAATGGCTTTTACACACTGTGCATACAAAGACCTGAACTTCACTGTCCTATCTGCAGGGACTCAAGTCCCTTCATTGCATAAAATCTGAGGACAATTCAAAACCATTTAGAGCAGATGGAAAAGCCCAGGTGGAAAAGTTTACTTTTAAAATAACAGTCTGCTCCCAGTGCGGGTGGCTCAGCACTGGAGAAGCTGGAGTGGGAGGAGACCAAGAGTCCAAGGCCAGTTTTAACTGAGTAGCAAATTCTAGGTCAGCCCAAGTAACCTGATGAGACCTTGTCTCCAAAAAGAAAAACACAAGTGCATTTAAAGTTAAAGGTTCTTAAATGAATCCAATCATTATGAAATAAAACTGCTATGTAGAAAATAATAAGCACATAAAACATAATCAACATTATTAGTCACTAAACAATACAAATTAAAGCTACAATTAAATAGCACTTTGTATCTACTAGGATGACTAAAAAGGGGGAAAAACATAGTAACCAGAGCTGACAAGAACATGGTTAAATAAAAGTACTGTGTTACCAACAAAACTGTAAAAGGGCACAAGGGTTTGGTTAGGGTTTGGTTAGCCCAGAATTCCCACATGACCAGCCATTCCATTAAAGAAGTGAAATCACATCAGTGGAAAACACCATAGGTGAACCTGCCCCAGTGCTGACCCACTGAGCAATGGCTGGTGTCACAGAAGAACTCCTGTTACAGAAAGGATGCTGGCATGTGCTGCCCAGGGGTGGGTCCAGAAGCATAGGATGCACCAAAGCAACCAATCAGAGAAGGTCGCACAGCAGACGACTAAGCATGTGGGGTGGGGAAATCCACACAGAGAAGTGATGAGAGCTGAGTGGTGGCCATAGCTTGGGAAGGATGCACAGATGGAGCATGGTGCCCCGTGGGATACAGTAGAGCCGGCCAATGAGGATAGCTGAAGGCTGATGGGACAAGTCCCTGAAAGTCTTTTCAGTCACCATCCCGGGTGTTACAGCCTGGCCATCTAGCAATACTCTGTCCTTCACAGCTGAAAGACCAGCTCCCTCCCTGCCTCAGTTTCTAAACTCTGCTCCTACAGACATGGTCACATTGCAAGGCTGGACCATGCGGAGAGGAAGCTGAGAGCTAGCTGCCTTCTGACCCAGCTAAGCATGCTCCAGCCAGCACAGCACCTCACGGCTTCCGGTGGGAGGTGGGGTTCATTAATTACAGAGAGACGGATGCCACCGAGAGGCTGGGAGCAGCAGCCAGCAGCAAAGCATGTGGCTCCCTCCAGAGAACATTTCTCCCCTCCTAATTACATTAATTGCAATTAACTCTCTCCTCCTTCACAATTCTCCCACTCTGACACCTGCCCAGGCCTCTGGCTTCGGTTCAGTGCCATCTTAGCTGCCAGTGGTCCTGGCGCTCATCCCATGGAGTCCCAAAAGGGAAGAGCTTCTACCTTACAGCCTGGGTGTGTGCACCTTGGCGTGCCTTCTCTAGATCCACCAGTGACCCAACACCTAGTCTTCAGAGCAAATTAATATCTCTCATCCTCAGCCTGAGATAAAGTCGCTGATGACAGACAGACACTTCATTTTTTCCTCATAATTCATTCACCCTAAAGGAAAATTTCATAAGTAATTAAATTGATTTTCCTTCCTATTTGGGACACAGATCTATTAGGAACAGTAAAGTAATGGAAAGCCTGTTTTTCCATGAGAATCCCTTTGGGAGACTGGCAATCTTCGTGTTCCAGCAAGAAGCACATCCTGGGATGCAGTGGAGGGAGCCTCAGCGGACGGGGAGCCAAGCGCACATCATCTCTCTTCCTAATTGACATGTGCTGTGTACATTACATTCAGGAGGGGTTCGCAGGCACTTTCTGGATCTAGAAAGGCTCTTAAATATTAATGCAGTTTGGATCCTTCTTGAATGCTTATTACTGAAGCAAAATCGCAGACATCTGACATCACTGGCATGGCTAAGCAGTCGTGAAAGCGTGGCCAAACTAGCCACTTCTAATTACCCACAAGAGACTCCCCGAGACTTCCCTGAAGAACCAGATGGCCACAGCTAAGGCTGGGCCTTTGAGAGCGAAGAAGACACAGTCATAAGGCTAAGCTCTTCACCCACAGAGAGACACACTCTCCCTGTCCATTGCTCAGAGTGAGAAAGCACTCAAAATGAAAACAAAAGACAGCCCCACTACCAGTGCCCGGAGGAGACCAGCACAGAAGGACATCTTGTCTGATGTCCTGAACCCAAGCAAAGAATGAAAGAACCATGAGAGTTGTGTGTTCTCAACTGGACAAAGTTTGGAATCTCCCCACAACCATGTTCCTGAACTTCACCAGCATCAATTTCCCTACTGTGACATGGAATTGACTTTAAAGATTAGAGAGAATATATGTAAGATGTGGTGCACAGTGCACGCAGGCCACAGCAGGAAGATGTGGCTGTGGTGCACGGTGGTTGCCAGACCTTCATCTTCTTCCTTATGTGGGCGGGGCAGGGGCTTGCATCCAGGATTTATATACTCATTGTCTTACCGCTTACAGGTTACAGTCCATCATGTCTGGAAGATGCCCCATAGACAATCTGATGGAGGCAATTCCTGAATTGAGCTTCTCTCTTCCCAGCTATGTCTACACTTGGGTCAAACTGACAAAAAATAACCAGGGTACTCCTTTACCACTGAGCCATTTTTATCTTTATTTTTATTTTTAATATTTATTTATTTAATTTTATGTATAGGAGTACATAGTAGCTCTCTTCACCAGAGGAGGGCTTCAGATCCTATTACAAATGGTTGTAAGCTACCATGTGGTTGGTGGGAGTTGAACTCAGGACCTCTAGAAGAGCAGTCAGTGCTCTTAACCACTGGGCCATCTCTCCAGCACCGTGAACCTATTTTCAAATACAAAAATCAGCTGGCAATCTACATAGTCTGTACATGTTCCAGACCTAAAATGTTAGAAGCCCATTTGGGAAGACTGCCCCTACCCCATCACCTGAACCAATCACTCTGGGGTGTAAGGCAGCCTGAGCTACCATCTCCCTGGAATTCAGAACAGTGAGCCAAGCCCTCTGCCACTCAATGTCCATGGCCCTCCATATTTATGAGACCCCCACTGATGGATTCTAAAAATCACAGCTCAAGATCTCTGTCTGTACAGAACAGGCACAGCCATTTTCTTGTCATTATTCCCTGATCAATGCAGGAAAACAACTGTTTACAGCACATTAACATGCACGGTATGATGAGTCATCTAGAGACTGTTTAAAGTCTACAGGAGGAGGTGAAGGCTGCATGCAAATACTATGCATGCATATATGGATGTGAGCATCTGCAGACTTCACTGTCCACAGGGGCCCAGGAGCCAATCTCCATAGATGCAGAGGGACGGCAATTGCTCAGCAACCATCCTGACTAAAACTGAACCATCTCAGAATTGCAAATCCTGATGGCACATTCTATATTCACTGTGGACAAACCCCACCTGCACAGGGCTCCTCACATACTCAGCTGCTGAGATGGAGTCATGACTCCAAATGAATAGAGTTCTGCTTCTTATATGTCCTAAGCACACTGCTTTTTCAATATTTTAATGACTTACTACCTTTCTGAGGGTGCCACCTCCTTTTCTCTACAACGCACAAGATTTTCACCTTTAGGTTTATGTACAGATGTGAGCCCTGGACATCTTTGTCTCTGCATCTCCTCCTCCCCTTTCAGCAGTCAGCTATCTAGGAATGGCATCGATTACATCTGACCTGAAGACACCAGAAAGAAGGGATGGTCATGCAGTGTTGTTCTAAAATGCAATGTGACACTGCCTGCTGGAGGCTGACTGCCCTCCATCATTCATGGGTTAAAGGGGAGGTTACTAGTAAGTAGTGGAACCTGTCAGAGGCGGCACGGTGGGAGAACCCTAGGTCACTGAGGGAATGGTCCTGATGTGGTCACGGAACCCCAGCCCATCTTTTACAAAGTCTTGGATCCTGCCATGCCACATAGCACATGCCTCAATCATGTGCTGCCCCACCACAAGCACAGAGCACACAGCCTGGTAATCTTGACCTTCAGTCTGCACAACTATAAACCTAAAGAGACCTTTTCTTATGGCAAGTTAATGAACCCACGGTAACAGTGAAGGAAAGCTAAGGAACACGGAGCCCTTCCTGCAGAGTAACTAGGTGAGAAGATGCCCTTCCTACATATCCTTGAGTTTTTTTTTTTTTTTTTCCTACTCACTAAAGACACCATCCCCTGAGGCTGCAGAGTCTGAATCTGCCCCTACAATCAGTGTGCAATCTATAATCTGCCAGCTAAGGTGTGTCCACTAGTACAATAGAGGCATGACTGCTATAGAAGTAACCAATTGCTTTCTGATTAGATTGGAGGCCCACTCCATAGGAAGAATCAATCCCTGGTACTGTACACCTGATCAAAGCCCATAGCTGGGGACATCATAGGATTCCGGGAGAAGCTACTATTATTGTGTTGCTAAATGGATGGGTTCTCAAACTGCCTTCTAAATAGTTATGCTTATACCCATAGATCTGTGTTGCCCTAACCTTGGCCAGGGAAGCTTCTGTTTGCAGTGGAAAGTATTCAATTCAGAGAGCCATAACTGGTCAATGTCAAACATCATCAGAGAGGGAAGAGAAAAAACTAGAAGACAGGGAAAATTGGAGGGGGAGCTGTGAGACGCTGCCTTGTGGACATAGCATGGCTACTGTACCCACAAATCCAGAGCAGTGGTGGCTGCTTACACATAAATTGCACCTTTATGTCAGAGATGAAAGAAGAACTGCATGAGGCCCACACACTTTCCATCCTGTTTGGAGGAGTCTCGTAAGGCCCTATGCATCCTGGAAGAACTACAGGCAACTGTTGCTTCCTGAAAGAGGAAGTCATTCTTTGAGTGGTCCAGCCACTGCTACACTGTTCTTGCTCAAGCAGATAACCCCAACCCACACTCACGAAGGCAACCCTAATTAAATGCAGTGGCATGTGCACCTACAACCACACATGCATGAACACACATGTACACATACACACACATACCTGCACACACAGGAAAGCAGGAAAGGGAATAGGAAGAAGGGATTTGGTGGCAGGAGAAGAGAATAAGAGAGGATAATTGGGGGAATTTGGATCAAGGAACATTTTATATGTGTATATAAAGTTGTGAAAAAAATAAAAATTTAAAAGAAAATACCCCACTTCTATAGACTTCAAAACTGGCCAGAGTCTGGATAGCAGATTGTTCAGGGAGAGCAGTTTGCTCACATGAGGAGATTTTGCTAACTTGCTTTTGAGTTAGTGATTTTATTTCCACTTTGTTGAAACAGAAAAATAAGTAACACAGGTAGAGAAATACAATGGCTGCCACCAAACACTGCTTACCAATATCATCTTCCTCCCCCAGCTTCACCCCATTAACAGATCAAGAAGAAAGGCACAAGCAAACTTCTATGTGCTCAGTACCTCCTGGAAGCAGAGTAAGCAGGATTCAAAAGAACTGTTGGTGCCAACAGAAAGCCCAGCAGACTCCTCCCAGGTCCAGTCACCCCAAAGCTTCATGGAGGATAATGCTTCCAACAGGAAGGAAGGGCCCTCTGAACTGGCATGAAGATGCTCTTGGTGCAGCAGGGACCCTGGACCTGAGCACAGCACAAACCCCACAGACAGTGTCACAAGCCTGGCCTAAGAGGCCTACAGAACAAACGCCCATGCCAAGAATCTGAGTCCTCTTCATGTGCTCCCCTTGACTGTGGTCTACGAGGTGGATGAAGCTTGAGTTCTGAGGCTCTCAGGCCAAACCAGGGGCTCAGTGCACCCTAGCAGCCTCAGGGAGTTGAAAGGGCTTATGGTGCACCACATGCTCAATGAGGAAGAGGGTGCTATGGCCCAAGGCTTTTAAGGATGCAGGCTGCAGAGTAATTAAGCACTTAGCACAGCATCTGACAAAGTGAGCTCGTTAATAACAGCAGTTAAGCCTCCATCCGCAAAGCACTTACACCTTCAATAATCTCACAAATGGCTTCGCACATGAGCCAGAAACGAAGCATCATAACACCAGAATAAGAATTCCATAACAATCCATCAGTGTGCTGGCAGACATCTGTCTTCTCAGGTTGTCAGTTGAAACACACAGTGACAAATCAGAACACAGTGAGAGGACCTCCTAACTCAGGGGAATGCCTGTGACCCAACACAAACAAAGCACACAAGGAAAGCAGCAGGCAAGGCCACACCTCAGGAGGAGCTGATGGGAGCTTCTGGGTAGTCACTACAGACTCCAAGTCAGACAGGCCAGGAACCTCTGGAAGCACAAGGTTAAGGTCAAGTCCAAAGCCAGACATCTTCCTAAGAAGAAGCCTTCACAGGCTTCCTTCCCAGAAACATCTATCAGAGGTTGCCACAAGGCAACCAAGATGGCGGCTATACTGCTACAAAGCTGCCCACACTGACCACCCTTCCACTACCTGCTAACCCAGAACCAGAGCACTCCTGTTGGTTACAGTCACATGCTGACTTCTACCACATTGTTGCCACATATCCACCAGATAACTGCAGTCACCAGGTTCCAACCCACTGCTGTTCTGTGGCACATGTGTGCCTGCCCCCCCCCTCTCTCTCATGTGTGTGTGTGTGTGTGTGTGTGTGTGTGTGTGTGTCCTGGGAATGTGAATACAGGAAAGAATACTAGCTGCTGCTGCTGCTGCTGCTGCTATGTGTGTGTGTGAGAGAGAGACAGGAATGTGAGTACGGGAGAGAATACTAACTGCTGCTGTTCTCTGAACCCTCTGAGTCACTGAGCATCTGAGCTTGAGCCATGCAGCCTTGAAGGATACTACCATGTCTGTAAGCGCACACACAGATGAGCTCTCTCCAGTCAATCATGTTAGATCACACCAAAGACAAGGGGAAACGGCAATCCTGCAAATGGCTGAGGAAAATACGTAGTCTGTCATCTTTATGGTAAACCGCCCAGTAGATGCTGTCAAGGTCTACAAATGGCTGCAGACATTGATTCAGTGGCACCTCTTCCAAGAATGAGTCAGTCATTCTTGGTGCCTCTGATACGACAATGAAAAATAATACAAATGCAACCGAGAATACATTTATTCAAATACTGTGTGTATTATCCACAACAGAAGAAGCTATGCATGTGTCCATCAGCAAGAAACTACCAAACTAGGTTCTCTCCTCACAAATAAGGGACTCCAGTTTCTTTTTGAGATACAATTCACATACCACAAAATTAGGTCATTCAAAGGTATTTAGTATATGCACTAAATTAAGCAGTCATAATCACCGTCTAATGTAGCATTTTACACCTCCAAAGGAGATCTTGCATTCATTCCCAGACAATCCCACACCCACATCCTGGGTCTCTACATCTGCTCTGTCTCAGGCATTCCTGTTGTTGTAACCAAATGCCTGGCATGAAGCCTCTTACAAGGTTGACCATGGCTCAGTCCGAGAGTGCAGACCAGCACAGTGACATGGTGGCAGGCAGGCAGGAGAGTGGGTCTTCTGGCCACACTGTGTCAGCAGTTAGAAAGCAGAAGACAGACAAGGGGTAGGTTAAGATTATAAAATCTCAAAGTCTGCCATCAGTGGCCCATCTCCCTTAGAAAGGCTCCACCTCAGAAATGTTCCACAACCTTCCAGAATGGTGCCGCCTGCTGAGAGCAAGTGTTCAAACACATGAGCCTGTGGGGAAAGTTCACATTGAAGTCATAGCCCTTGTCCTGGCCACCTCGTAGCTACCCTTTCTAAGGTGGGTATGAAGAGCTGGCTCACTGGGTCCAATTTGCCTTCATGAAGAGCTGGCTCACTGGGTCCAATTTGCCTTCCCTAATGATTAACGACAGTGACTATCTTTACCTGTTTTTATTGGCCATTTGCAAATTGACTCTGGAGAAATGTCCATGGAACACTTTACCCTTTCTTTGAAGTGGGCTGTCTTACTGAGTTAAGAGTTCTCTGTACCACAGACAGAAGACTTTTAGCAGACTTACAATTTGCATACACTCTCCCTATCTGGCTTGTCACCTCATTCTTGATGGTATTGTTCACGATACAAAGCTATTCATTTGAGAAAGCCCCTTTTTAATTTTGTGTCTTTGCTTCTGGCAAGTCACCTGAGAAATCATGGTCTAAATCAAGGTCATGATGGCTGACTCCCCTTCTCCTTCATCTCTTACAGCCCCCTTTTCCCTTTTACTTACTTCCTTACTTACTTATTGAGGCAGAGTCGCCGCTGGACTTCAACTCGGAGATCTATCTGCCTTTGGCCCCGAGTGAGGGGATTAAAGATGTGCATCGCCATGCCTGGCCTCTCATGACCCCTCAGACTTAGGTCTGTGGTCTGCCTGCTATTGTCCCAAGAGGCAGGGCTGAAGGTTTATCCCTTCTCGTGAAGATATCCAGCTGTTCTAAGACTGTCCCTTCTAGTACTCCTTGGTAAAATATTTTTATTGTCAAGGGGGTCATTAATACTGGGTTCTGTCTTTTTTTATATCAAAAGACATAATCACTTGGTTTTATAGTCTTTGGTCTATAGATTAAGGTAATACATTGATTTCCATACACTGAAACATTCTTGTACTCATGGAATAAATTCCACTTCTCATATACAGAATCCTTTCTCCTCTTTGCCACACCAGGCTTGCTAGCATTTGTTAAGGAATCTCTGTGTAGTTTTCTTCTGGCAGAGTCTCCCACCTGGCTCTGTTCACGGGGTAATAAATGGTAAATATAATCCATTCCTCCCTCTTCTGTTTAAGAAACTCTGTGACATAAGCATGTTAATTCTTTATCATACACGTTGTCTTGGGATTATGGGACTGTTTTAAAGATTACTAATGCAATTTCATATATATGTAAAATATAGGCACGTGGTATATCTGCATATGTGTATGAGAGAGAGGGGAGGGGAGGGGGAAAAAAAACAACTTCCAGGAAGTGCCTGATGGGGCTATAGAGAAGAACAAACCTGAAATCTAAAGGCATGTAGGGCAGAGCAACTCAGGCACACACTTAAAGAACCCCTGCTTCCTTGCACGGCACTCTTTCTGGCCACAGCCTTCAAGTGCCCAAAAGGAGGAGGCCCACCTATACACTGGGGGTTAGCTGCTCTATTCAAAGGCAACTGATTTAAATGCCGCTCATGGAATTCACATCTGCAGCAACACACACTGGTGTCTGGCCATCAGCCTGGCTCCACTGAACCACAATGTAGCGGGACTAACAGTGCCTTGCACAGAATTCCTCCATTCTGAACTTACTTTGCAGGGTTACTCCTGAAATCCCCTGGGTCCTCTGCATCTCTGAAATTACCCAGTGTCGCTTGCTTAAGTGTCTTCCTCTCTCCCTTCCACTCTTTCTCAAAACTGCTCTGGCAGCTAAAGCTGTGGGGACCTTCTCTGTCTGCTGTCCATTTCACTGGCTTCCGTTCTGTGAGAGTACACTCCTCCCCTCCTCTGTCTGCTCTGCCAATGTCGGCAATTGTGCTAACAGCTAGAGACCATGTCTGAGTGCGGGCAGCCCACTGTGGGTCTCTGCTGGGGTAGAGCCCAGATGCACCTTCAGGTTCTGTGTCTATTTCCACCTTCTTCTTCTCTCAGGGAATTCTTGTGTCCTAAAGTTTCCAATTTTTTCAGATGCTCACTGATTGCTGCTCTGATGCTATTGTAAAGAAGAACACAGATGCCTGATTTGCACGGGCTTGCCCAGTGTTAGCACTTGTCCGGCATGAAGCAAGTGGCCCGTGCTCTGGAAAGAAGCACGTCCCCTGTGCTGCTGAGAAGCGCATGGTTCTTGCTGGCCACCATCTTGTAGACCCTCGCTGGTTTTCTGCTGAGTTTTCCTACCCATTGTGATAAGCACTATGCTACCATTTTTGTTTGTTTGTTTTTCGAGAGAGGGTTTCTCTGTGTAGCCCTGGCTGTCCTGGAACTCACTCTGTAGACCAGGCTGGCCTCGAACTCAGAAATCCACCCACCTCTGCCTCCCAAGTACTAGGATTAAAGGCTTGCACCACCACCGCCCGGCATGCTACCAATTTTTTAAACAATTTTTTCAACTGTTGAATGATGCTGTATTTGAACAGTAAAGAGACGGGTAATCCTGAAACATGCACACGCAAGCACACAATATGTACATCGTGGCTGCAACGTAGAGCAGTGCACTGACAAGGCCTAAGAAAACTCCAAACCTTCCAGTGACAGCCTCTGGCCCATGTGGCCACACTATGACTAAATTTGTTTTCCAATCTGTCAGCAGAAGCCCACTGCTCTGGCATTTTGTAAATGTTTGTAAACTCACAGGAACTGGAGTTCACACCTGTCCATAACACTCTACCCACTCACACCATGTCTGCACTTTCTCCTGGATGGCAATGGCCACAGAAGCTGCACTGTGCGCAGATGTTCCTTAGTGTGCTTCTGCAGGCTGCAGGCTTGGGAACAAACTGGACAGCGGCGGCAGCTTCCCACTGAGGAGCACGCCGGGAAACCAGGCAGATGAACTTAGCTGCAGTACAGGCTCACATCACACAGAGGAAAGACTGGTACACTGAGGGAAGAGTGAAGGCCAGTGGGAGAGGACACACTTCTGACACTGAGTGAGAGGCCTCAGCAGCACCCTCTCGCCACCATCCCTCAAATTCTGTGGCAATGCATGCTGGAGGGGCTACCATGCGTGTCACCTGGTCAGCGTCCAGTTCTCCAGCAGCAATGTGTTTCCTGGGTAAGCAGTGTGGTAACAACCTGGCAGCACCACATACTTCAGCCATATGCAGAAACACCTGCTCCAGAAAGCAACGCTAAGAGCAAGCTGTACTTTAAGTTCTGACTTACACAAGAAACAAAGAAATAAGTATTCTTAATACTCCTGGGGAAATGCATTGTTTGTTCCAGTCCCCTGCCATGTTTGCTTTCAAGAGTAATTTATGAGAAGATGACATACAGAATCAAATCAACCTGAGATTAAACCTCCTGAGCGAGAATCCGCTGTGAGACAGTCTTCCTTGCGCAGAACAGTCATCGTCATTCCTCCCGAGCAGCCAACCAACATTCAATTACCCTACAGTATCAGCCAAAGTGCCTGGTCAAAATTGTTTCTAAATTGAAATAGCAAAGACACGTGGGGGGAATGCATCTTTGTTTTTTAGGGTTTTGTGGGTTTTTCCCCTCCTATACTCAAAATATTTATTTAAACTAAAATACATCCTCTGCTGAAAAATGTGTGAACCAAGGTGATGGACTGATGCTTTTTAATTTTAAGCCAAATTTAACATTCTTGGACAGAAAATGATAGTGACTGTTTTAAAAGTATGGGATTTACTTAAAAATTATACCATGGGGGGGGTGTTTAAAAAATCCAATACCAGCAGAATGAGTTCATGAATTATATGACATTATCTTCACAGAACACCACATGCAGGAGGCAGGAATGAGAGTGAGGCAGGAAGATGTCTCAATATAACAGAGAAAGCTTATGTTACTACTGGTACAGGCAAAGCATTGAGGACATGGGTACTGCCAACTGCAGTAATACAGGTGTGCAGAAGCACCAAAAGGACTCAGAGCACCAAAATCACGGTCACCCACAAGTGGCCACCGGCTGCCTATATAACAGGCCTGCTCCCATCTGATAATGTTTACTGAGTCCCAGGAACCTGAGTGACCCCTGAGCTAGCTAGAGGAAAGAAGCCCAAAAGAGTGATCTACCGACGGGATGGTCCCACTGATTCTTTCCCTCCAATCTGTACTTTCCAAAGTGATGACCCTCTTTCTTTTACATGAGCTTAAAAGCTCTGGATTTTAACTGCACAACAGAGCCATCTTAGGGATTCGATCCAAACAGAGCTGCCAAACCCCTATAGTGCACAGCATGACACCAACTTGCCCAGACCCAAGTACAAGGAAAAGGCAGACACCCAGGAGGGTGCATGTAAACTGAGTTATAATAAGCCAAAGGGTTCAACTGCTTGCTTGCTTGCCTCCCATCTGAGCCAACTCTCCACATCTGTGGCCTCTTATAGTGATCTTGAAGATCATGCAGCCCCTCTCCTGTCCTTCACTAAGACCTGCCTTCCTCAGAGCTAGTCCACAGCAGTGATCACCTGCTCCTCCTGAAACTTCTGAGACTTGCAGCCTACGCACAGACCTTTCCTCAGCCTGCAGGAATATCAACTGTAGGCAGGTTTGCAAGCCTGGGTCATTCATCCCCTCCAACCAACAACAGCTCAGGACATTCTCTGTGAGAACAGTCCATGTCTCTAAAGCTCTCCAATACACTATTAAGGTCACCAGTCCATCCTTCCCGAGCCCAGAGTCTCTCCTCCACATGGGGCTTTTTCTCTGAGTCCTGTAGCTTTAAAAGAATTTTTTTCAACTTTTATTTAGTGTGTGTGCACATTCATATGTATCTTTGTGTGTGTGTGTGTGTGTGTGTGTGTAAGTTGGGGAGAGGAGGCCTTGCAAGAGCAGCTCTGAGCCCAGGTCCAGATTGACTTGCAGAGCACAGTTCCTACCTCCTCTGATCATTGTTTCTCCTAGACAATTAACACCACAGTCATGGTCACTCACCCTGTCTGCTAATGATCAGGAAATGCATTAAAAATCACTTGGGTCTTACAACATAAGACAGTAGTAAAGCACTTAAAACAAACTTATTTACCACATTAATCAAATGGCCCATTCAGCCTGAACCATCAACCCTCTAAGCATGTGGCTGAGCTTGGCCATCGACTGAGGGCCACAGACAGAGGTTCTACAGCTCCAAGACCATGAGGAGTACCTTGTTACCTCTCAGATGGGCCTGGGAGAGCAGAGATGCTAAGGGGTAAACAGTGGCTCCCCCTCATTGCTTAGTAATGTCCTATGATAGAAGCAGCTCATTGACTGGATCTATTGACATCCGCAGGGTGACCTGTCCTTGACTGATCCCATCTCTCCAGATGACCACAAAAGGAAGGATCTGCAGCTGACTGCAGGTTGAAATGCTCCAGTCTATAACCACACAAAACCAAGGCAGCACCATATAAGAGGGGGTCTCATGAAAACAAATGGTGTGAATTTTAAACCAATGTTCAAACCAAAGAATGACCCATCCTATGTGCTCAGTATGTTTTCACACATGAATCAGAAAGTGTGCACACCACTAATCATGACATATTATAAGTTGCTCAAAGCAGGTGATGTCATGTTATGGTTTGCTACTCTAATGTAAACAAAAGAAAAGGACACGTTTGCTTCTCTAATGTAAATGAAAGAAAAGGGGCAAGAGGACTCAGTAAAGAAACTTGTTGCTAAGCCTAGCAAAATGAGTTCAATCCTCAATATCCATATACAAGAGGGAGAGAAATGACTTCCACAGATTGCCCTCTGGCCTCCACAGGCATGTACCTACCAAACAACTTACCTATACATGTACACACACACACACACACACACACACACACACACTAAAGCCCCCAAAAAATGTGACAATACAGAACTCTGAGTCATGGCACAGTCTACCTGTCACACAGCTAACTGGTCTGCATGTCATCCACCTTCTCATGAAACAACGCTACTGTTGTCAGGATCAGGAGATGCTGAAAGCCAACAGGAGCGAGCCTGGTTCATAGCTATACACAAAACACTGCACTAGTCATACTCTAGGACATTAACCCAGCCCTGAGAGCCAGTGCACTGAGGCCACTAGGAGAAACCAAACTCCCAAATAGACTCATTTCTCCCATATATTATTTTAAAATGGGATACTGTCAGTTATGAGTATATCTGCAGTGACTGAGTATGGATTTAAAGGTGGTTTCTAAAGCTGGCCTCCAGGATAAGACTGCCCCTCTCCAGGATTAGTGAAGGCTTCTCTTGGTTGTCAAACTTGACTACATCTGGAATTAACTAAAACCCAAATAGCTGGACACACCTGTGAGGAATTTTTCCTTAATTAAACCATTTGAAGTGGGAAATGCCACTTCATTTTTTTTTTTTTTTAATTTGTTCACTTTCCATCACGCTCACTGCCCCTCCTCCTGGTCACCTCCTCCCACAGTCTTTTCCTCACTTCCCTTCTCCTCTGAGAAGGTGGAGCCATCCTCCAAGGTATCCCCCACCCCGGCACATCAAGTCTCTGCAGGGTTAGGCACATCCTCTCCCACTGAGGCCAGACAAGGCAGCCCAGCTAGAAGAACATACCCTCAGACAGATGACAGCTTTTGAGATAACGCCCCCCCCCCCGCTCCAGTTGTTTGGGACCCACATAAAGACCAAGCTGCACATCTGCTACATGTCAGGGAGGTGGGGAGCCTACATCCACCCCATATATGCTCTTTGGTTAGTGGTTTAGTCTCTGAGAGCCCCCCTAGGGTCCAGGTTAGTTGACCCTGTTGGGGAAGATCCACTGGATCTTTGAGATAGGAAGCTCCACTTTTAATCTTCACCACATCTTCTGCTGGCAGCGTATATAAAGGACATGGAAGGAGGGAGCTTGCTCTTTTTGCCTGCTTGCTCTAATTCTTGCTAGCAAGTCCATCCTTCACTGACCTACTTCTTCAAAATTCAGGCATTTACTGAAAAGTGGTTGAGACATCTGGCCTCATGGGCTCAACAACTACTGGATTCTTGGACCTGATAGACAGCCATTGTTGGACTAGCTAGACTATAGCCTGTAAACAATCCTAATAGTCCTTTCTAGAAGGAAGGGAGGGAGGGAGGGAGGGAGGGAATCTTTAGAGAACCCTGACTAGCACGATGCCATTCCTTAGGACTGTGATGTTGAGAGGCAATTTGCTGGCACTGGTGTAAATATGTAGTAAGCACAGCAAATCCACTGATGTTCATACTGGGTATCCAGGAGGCACGGTGTTATGGTGTGTGCCTACCTGTGTGCTCGCAAATGAAGACCACGAAGAACGGGGTGACCAGGTCATTTATTCCCTGAACGTATCCACTGGCAGGGTGTCGGATTGCCCATATAAACAAGATCCTTTCGAAAATCTGAAAGAAAATGGAATTGGCAGTAAAACAAGAAATAACATGGTAGAAATTTAAAATACACTCACGTTTTTAATTAAAAAATATGCCATCAATATTTCTCATTGTCTCCAACACTAAGGCACAACACATAGACATATCAATTCTAGTTTCTTTGCAGAAGTCCAACAATCCTAGCTTTTTATTGACTCCCAAGCACCATAGTGTTCTACCAAACCCTGGGTTCAGCTCTTCCCCAGCACCAGCACTCTCTTCTTGGCTCCTTGGAGACAGGTAGGTCATAGGGACACAAAGCAAACCAGAACTTGGCAGTGATAGATGGGGGGCAGGGAAGAGGGAGAAGGGGAAGGAGGATAGGAAGGAAAGAGGGATGCAGCACAGGTGCCTGCATCCGGGTCCCAGCAAGGGAAAGGAATTTCTTAACTCCCCAGAAAGTTATCTTCATCCAAGAAGACACACGTAGGTACCCTGAGCCATGACGGTGGTGAGTACCCTAGCTTCCTCCTTCCTCAGGACACTCACGCTCGGCTGATCCCTCCTCTTCACCATCTTTCATTCCACTCACTCTTCTCCATCTTCCCTCTTGAGATTACTCACCACCCTATACATATGTAGGCATACCCACACCGATGGCTTAAAGACCTTCCTTTCATCCATTATCACCCAGGTCTCCCCAAACTCCGGCCCTGCCCCAGGGGTCTCTTCTAACCAGCACCCACACTCTGTACCCTCCTCAGAGCCCAGCAGATTACATCTTAATTCCCACAGCCCCGAGGGCCTCTCCTTGCCTCTGGCTTAACTGCTGGTATTTGAGACCAGTTCCAAGCACTCCTTTCTGTTCTGTCTGTTCTCTGCCCACCTTCTTTATGGAAGAGCCAGTCACATCCTACCTTGTGACCCTCTGGTCTCCCTCCTTCCCACTGTCATTCACTGGTAGCTCCTGCTTGGACCTGGGTTCCAAACCCTGACAAGGCCAGGCCTTACTGTAAGCTCTGCCCAGACTTCACCTAGGCAAGCAGCAGAGGAAGGCAGTCTAGCGTGCTCACATGAGTAAAGAAAGGTGTTCCAGAACCTCTAAGTACACCAAATCTGGAAGAACCCGATGGCTGCACACTCTGGGAAGTCAGGCCCTGCCTACATCACCTACCACCCTAAGTACAATTGGGCTTGGTCTAGAGCCCTCAAAGCGCATGAACCCCAGGATTTACAGAGAGGCCCAGAGCCCTGACAAGCAAAGCTTCTAATCCCAAGGCGTGTGGTCTACCATTGGCAAACTCAGTCCCCACCCCCCACAGCATTACATCATCACCCCTACTGCTCAAATGAATAACAAGCGGCCACCACCTGTAGCACAGCAGGCACCAGCTCAATATTTGCTGAGTGAGTGACGCGCTCATGCATATAGATTTGTATACATTTTTCATCAGTCAACAATTTCCTAGAGAGAAATGAATATTTAAACAAAGTTCAGAGGCTGGGGTACAGCTTACTAACAGCACTTGCCTAGCATGTGTGAGGGCCCTGCAACAATCACTAGTACCACTGAAAAACTGAAATAAAATACAATAAAAACAAGTTCAGAGGCTAGGGACACTGCCCAGTCACAGTGCCGTCCAAGAACACATGTGAAAAGCCAGAGGCGGCTATACTCCCTATCATTTAATCATATAATCCTAGGGAGCGGGGCAGAGAAAGTAAATCCCTGCCACTCATTGTCCAGCCTGTCTGGGTGAAGCTAAGAGCTTCAAGGTGAGCGAGACATGCTGGCTCCAAAACATAAAAGCAGGCAATCAGGGAAAGACACTCAGTGCTGAGCTGATACTCATGCACACAAACAAATACACGATACGCACACACACATGCACACACTTCAAACTCTGAACCTCGTCAGCGCCCCCCACCCCACCCCACCCCACCTGTACACAGGAGATTGTCACAGCTACCTAGAAGCTGAGCTCCATCTGCTTACACCCACACAGGCAAACCAGACATATGCTGTGCCTTGGCCTTGCACACACCATGAAAGGCCTGAGAAGACTGAAAAGACTTGGGCTGGCCTGGGCTCTTAAGACTGGTTCTGGGCTGGAGAGATGGCTCAGCGGTTAAGACTGCTCTTCCGAAGGTCATGAGTTCAAATCCCAGCAACCACATGATGGCTCACAACCATCTGTGATGAGATCTGATGCGTATCTTCTGGAATGTCTGAAAACAGCTACAGTGTACTTACATATAATAAATAAATAAATCTTTAAAAAAAAAAAAAAAAAGACTAGTTCTAAGCACAAGCCTCTGTCAGTGGGACTCCAGGTAGACTTGGGACCACCCAATAGTGCCAGCACCTTCCTAGGAGGAACAAGGCAAACCAGTAGCACAGAGGTGCTGAGGACAGAGAAGCCCAATTTGCAAATAAGAGGCCAATGCTTTCATGCTCCTCTGCAGACACAACAGTGTTCCCCTGAAGGAGCCTCAAAGCAGGCCTCTGCCAGCTGCTGGTGACACAGCACACCCTGTCATTATATTGCACTTGGAAAAGCAGAAAGATCCAGAAATATTCCAGTTTCTTGTGAGCAAAGGAAAGTTCATAGTCAGCTCAGCTGTTCACAGCTTAATTCCACCAGACCTCTCTCAGTGACCTAAAATTTCTACCTTACAGCTTTGTTTCTAGAACCACACAGACATAGGCTTCAGGGGAATAAGCTAAGACTGACGTCCAGTAAATGGGTAGTGGCTGGAACTGCAAAACCAGTCCTGATCCCTTGGTCACTAATATCTATTGGAACGTCCTTGTCATATCATCTGAAAACCTTCTGGGGGACAGGGATATTCTTCATGGGGCCACAGCCCACAACCCCATGAAAAACCCTTGGATTTTTCTAACAATTTGAGCAGAAGGGTAGAAACAGCATGCTCACTTGAATAGGACACTCCGTGTTGGCAGGGTCAGCTTAGCAAAGAGCAGGTGTAAGGAGAAGATCACACACATCGGGTGCAGAATGTTAACTCAAGCTCAAGTGCTGTGGGGAAGCATACATGACCCACCAAAGGGCATGATATGCAGAGGCCTTGGACCATGGATGTGCCTACTGGAAACAGACTGGTCTGAGAGGCCTCAACCATGAACACTCACAGACATTACTAGCTCTTGGAATTCTGTTCACCATTCTTGATATCCATGTCTGTTGGAGGGGCTGCATTAAAAGTAGCACAAACTGAACTCTTCCCAAAGGCTCGTTTCAGAAACTCTGGAATGAAACTCTTACTGCCACATGTTCCCCCAGGTCTGAAGAAATCACAAGGCCTGGCTAGGGCTCAGTGGGTTATGTGTCTGTTGTGCAGAAATGAGGCCCTGAGTTCAGAATCCCAGCACCCACCAAAAAGAAGTCAAGCTCCGTGGAGAATGACCAGAATCGCAGCACTGGGGGAGGGAGGGAGGGAGGGAGGGAGGGAGGGAGGGAAGAGGGTGGGGATTATCTCACAATTATCTATAACTCTAATTGCAGGGGATCTGATAGCCTCTTCTAGCCTTGGCAGGCTACTGCTTGCATGTGGTACAGAAACACTCATATACATAAAATAAAAATAAATCTTTAAAGAAATAAAGACAAAAACAAAGCATTAATTCCCTCCAGCCTGATCAGCAAATGCAACGCAAACTGGGAGAGTTGATTTTAACACACAAGCAAGGAAGACCAAGAAACATAACCAGGAACAGGCAGCCCGGGCCTGGCCAACAGACTCAATACTACAGTAATCAAGACCAAATCAGGACAGAAGAGACAGACAAACCAAGGGAGCCAAGGCCAGCCAAAGGAGCCCTGGCACATTGGAAATCCTGAGAGACAGCAGACAGGTATGGCTGCTGGTGGCCAGGGCCACAGCTGGCTTTCCACTTGGGAACCATTCCAGAAATGGAGGTGCAGAAGAGCAAGCCAGGAGAAAAGGAATAATGACGGAGGTGTCATGTACTGGCTAGTTTTGTGTCAACTTGACACAAGCCGGAGTTATCACAGAGAAAGGAGCTTCAGTTGGGGAAATGTCTCTATGAGATCCAGCTGTAAGGCATTTTCTCAATTAGTGATCAAGGGGGGAGGTCCCCTTGTGAGTGGTGCCATTTCTGGGCTGGTAGTCTTGGTTCTATAAGAGAGCAAGCTGAGCAAGCCAGGAGAGGTAAGCCATGGCCTCTGCATCAGCTCCTGCTTTCTGACATGCTTGAGTTCCAGTCCTGACTTCCTTGGTGATGAACAGCAGTATGGAAGTGTAAACCGAATAAACCCTTTCCTCTCCAACTTGTTTCTTGGTCATGATGTTTGTGCAGGAATAGAAACCCTGACTAAGACATCTCACAATCCCTGACCTCAAACTATGCTACAAAGACACAGTAACCAAAACAGCAAGGTACTAACTACAACAGCAGACACAGACCACGGGAACAGAAGACTCAAACAAAACCACACAGCTGTACCTGCCTGGCCTTCCATAAAGGTACCAAAGCATAGAGAGAAAGACAGCCAGCCTTTTTCTAAACCACTGGAAAAGAATGGCTTAGACTCTATCTCTCACCCAATTAATAAAAAAAAAAAAAAAAAAATCAACTCAAAATGGATCACAGACTTTAATAAGACATCAAACTTTGACCTTCTAGAGGAAAACCTAGGGCTTTCAGTTGAGGACACCTCAGCAAGAACTGATAAGCAGGACTGTATGAGGCGCCAAAGGAAACAACTCAACAGACTGCAGAGACAGCCTGCAGGACAGACAGGAGGAGGTCTTTGCCATCTGACAGAGTGGGAATCCACAATCTACAAAAACCACAAAGAGCTAACCACCAAAAACGTATCCCATCAATAAATGGGCAAATGAACTGAACACAAAGCAAAGAGATAGGGCCAATAAACATGTCATCAGAAGTTCAGCATCCTTGGCCATGAGGAGATTAACAAATCCAGACTGCACTTAAAGTCTATCTCACCTTTAAAACAACAACTAACGCTGGTGAGAAAGGAGCACTTCATCCCTCAGTTAGGGATGCAAACTGGTGCGGCCACTGTGAAAATCAGTTCAGAATCCTCAAAGCACCCAAGATAGAACTGTCACATGATCCTGTGACACCACTTCTGGATAGTTAGCTGGAGAGAATTAACACAACACTATGCACAACAGCCAAGTAACAGAATCACCCCAGACATCCATTAACAGATGAGTGGATAAAGAAAATGTGGTCTATGTAGACAATGATGTTTTACTCAGCTACAAAGGATAAAATTATGTCATCTACAGGAAAATGGGCGGAACAGGAGTCCACCACGTTAAGTGAAATAAGCTAGACTCAAACAGTATCACATGTCGTGTGTGTGTGTGTGTGTGTGTGTGTGTGTNTGTGTGTGTGTGTGTAGGAGACGGAGACAGAGAAACCGAGACAGAGAGAGACAGAGAAACAGAGAGAAAGACAGAGAAAGACAGAAGACTAGGAGGGAGTATTGGGTTGGGGGAATGGAACAAGTAAAAGGAGAGAATAGAAGAAGGAAAAAATAAGGATAATTAATGGCAGGAAACACAAGCAAAGTATATTACTTGCATGTGTAAAAATGTTTTAGTGAATTATATTAGTAGTTTTTTTAAAAGAAAGTAAAAATGAGACTATTAGGGACCAGGTAAGTAGGTAATGATGGGGTAAATCCAACCGATGTACTTTACGTATGAGCAAACACCCTAGTGAAACCCCTGGTCAGCACGCTAATGGCACCACCGTCTGTCATCACCCACCATCATGACAGGCAGACACACTCAGGGCAAGGAGCACGCCACATGAGCACACACTCAGGGCTGCACTGCCCAGGGAGCACTTCACAAGAGCACACACTCAGGGATGCACTGCCCAGGGAGCACTCCACATGAGCACACTCTCAGGGATGCACTGCCCAGGGAGCACTCCACATGAGCAAACACTCAGGAATGCACAGCCCCAGGAGCACTCCACAAGAGCACACACTCAGGGCTGCACAGCCCCAGGAGTACTCCACATGAGCACACACTCAGGGCTGCACAGCCCCAGGAGTACTCCACATGAGCACACACTCAGGGCTGCACAGCCCCAGGAGCACTCCACAAGAACACACGCTCAGGGCTGCACAGCCCCAGGGAGCACTCCACATGAGCACACACTCAGGGCTGCACAGCCCCGGGAGCACTCCACATGAGCACACTGCTAACATCAGACATCAATGCCCACCATCAAGAAGAGCAGCCCACAGTTGTGCCACTGGCAAAGACATGACAAAGAACTGGAGAGCCACCATAATCATAGAGGTTACTTACATCATACAGAAGAGCTTGTGGCACAAGAAGGGACTTCAAAGACAGAAGCACTATTCTCTATCTTGTGCCTGACAGTGGGGACCTGAAATTAAAACTCTTTGATTTCTTTGACAGGACATAGATATTAAAGGTAGCTGTCTGATCTGACATTTTTGCCACAAAAACGGAGCAAAGAAAATGAATGATAGACTAACCCCTTCCCAAGAGACACCAGAAAAGTGTGATGAACTGATTCAGCAGCAAGTAAGATGTTTCTGGACTCTTAAACTGTGGCCCCACTTCTAAATTAGAAGCGAGGAGCATGACACCAAGTGTGGTGGTTTGAATGAGAATGCCCCACAGCTTCCTATATTTGAATTCTTGGTTCCCAGTTGGTGGGCTGTTTGGGAAGGATTAGGATGTGGGGCTTTGCTGAAGGAGGTGTGTCACTAGGGGTAGGCTTTCCAGAAGTTTCAAAAGCCCACACTAGGTCCAGGCTCACACTCAGTCTCAGCTGCTGCTCCAGCACCACGCCTGCCTGCCTGCCAGCTGTCATGATCCCTGCCGTGATGATCATGGACTCACCACCCTCTGAAACTGTAAGGCAGCCTGATTAAATGCTTTCTTCAATAAGCTGCCTTGGTCATGGTAGCTCCTCACAGCAACAGAACTATAACTAAGACATCAAGTAAAGTGACAAGGATAAAACAGATGTGAAGACATGGACCCCAATATTGACATGCTGTGGAGATGCCCAGTTCATTGCTCTAAATGCAGCATGCCCACATGGGGAAGGAAAGCCAATGAGAAGAATCAGGGTGCAATGAAAAGAGCGACAACTTCTCTGTTTCAGGGCCTACAGACCACGGTGAGACTAGGAAACATAAAATGAGGTTCTTGCCTTTCAGAACTTAGGGTGGAGAGACTCTGTAGCACAGCCACGGTGAGATGGGGAACAGGTGGCTGCTGCAGGGTCTCAAAGCATCCTCAGCCACCTGGTACGCACAGATGCACCAGCAGCTCAGGGGGTCTGGCAACAGGGTGAGAGAACTGCACTCCAGAAGCAGGGACCAGCACATGACCCCTGTCCCCAACCCCACCCCAACCATACCTAGGCATATGAGGACCAGATCTGGATCTGGGGCAACTGCCACCTCCACTTGGGAAGCCTTAAAGCCTGACAGAGGAGGCTGATGGTCCATGGGTACCCTTACTGCAAGAACGTCCCTTCTTTCCCCATCACATATAGGTGGCACCTATATCCACTCCAAGTTTCTGGTCAAAAATTCAGATTCACAACCTGTGTGGTTCACTATCCTGTGCCTGTTCAAATGTATCAAGACATCACACACAGCAGCAACCTTACTTCTGAACCTGAGATGGCTCTAAAGCAGCAGAGGGCAGACAACAGGACAGCTGTGGAGGAAAGGTCACTAGGCAGATGTTGAACTTGACAACATCTGCACTTGAATATGGTCTTCAACAAAGATAAAGGACTAGCCACAAACAACTAAGTGTCACAGGTCAAGTTCATCAACAAAATGGGCAGGGACTAAAAAGTGAAAGGTGGCTAAAAAGTAATTTTTCTTTCACATAACAGTACTGGAGGAAAAAAAAAAAAACACAAAAAACATAAATGGCTGATTTCAGGAAACACCACAAAGCCCCCACCAAGCTGCCACATGGGCTTCTGCGCTCAGGATCCAGCTTCACCTTCCCAGTTCCCATCCAGCGAACTACATGTCACCAAGCAAAGTGACCAGGTTACAAGTAGTACCACACTGCCAACTCACATGACTTAAAGAGATGTGCCTGCTCTTTCCTATCTGTGTCTTATTGTAATTCCCTGCTAGTGGGATGCAAATGTGAACAAAAGAGCCAAGCAGCTGCTTGGACTCTGAGGTTCAAGCCAAGCACACAGTGGCAACCAACTGTCTAACAGACAACTAGCTCCAGACTCAGTCATCAGCTTCTACCTCATGAAGCTACCATGGCAAGAGATTTGCTGTCACCATGGATATATGCATCTCAACTTCTAAGGTGCCAGAAATCTAACTGGCTCCTGCATACTGGCCAACACAAGACCCACCATCCAGTGCTCCTTCAAGGACATGCTCCTCATTTCAAATCCCCAGAAACACAGTTATGCTCAAGTGATCCACGGTCACCCTTGGCCAGCCTGGATAGTCTGCCCTCCTCCCCAGAGGTCTGCCTGTCCTGAAGGCTGCACAGCCCCTGCTCAGCCCTGCCAACTGCTAAATATACACACCTCTTATCTCTAGAGGAGTCCTGGGCCTGAGCAAACCCACTGCCAAGGAGATGCTAAGTAAAAGGTTCAAGGCCCAACCACACAGCAGTGGTATTGAGGCCACAAGGCCAGCTCTATGAGCAGTGTGCTAAGCTGTAGAGAAACACACCACACACACACACACACACACACACACACACACACACACACACACCAAGGTCTATTTTCCATGTTTAAAGAAAAACTTAAGTAAAGAAGAGGTCGTAATGCATTACTCTTGTCTCCAGCCACTGTAAGCACACCACTGAAAAGGGCAATCAAAGGGAAGTGCCTCAGAGTGGCCGCTCCTATGGAAACTCATTCTCCCCTTTTGTGCTCCACAATCTACGAGCACTTTTACTTCAGTAATGTCGGAAATTTTTAGCAGCTTTACTGCGCAGGCAAGAGATGTCCACGTTTCAAAATGCATTTACTGGGGGAAAATAAAGATGAAAAACAAAGTATTTCAGATAGTAAGTCTACTTTAAAGAGATACCACTTACTTTAGTGACAAAAATATAAAGGCTAGGAATAAATCTAATAGGACATATATAAGGCCTTTCATAAAGGCTTGCCTAAGTCTGATGGCCCAGGTCAGTGATCTCAGCTACTTGGTAGGATGAGGCAGGAAGTTCAGGGTATGTGCGCACTGTCTGAGTTCAGGGCTACCCTGGGCAACTCAGACAGACCTGATCTCAAAATAACACTAAAATAGGACTGGAGACAGAACTCAGTGGAAGAGGGCCTACTGAGATCTAAGGAGTCCAAGCAATCCCATTCATAAATCAAACAGACTTTTAAAATCCCGGCAACATGATTCAGAAAATGACTTGACTGCATAAAGACTAAGAGGACCCAGACAACTCCAAAGAGGAAGGAGGCAGTGCTGACGTCCCAGTGGATGTCTAGGAACGTGGCCCAGATAGACAGATCCAACACTGAGGTGATAAGCTCAAGTCCCTACACAGCCCCCACTGTGATGACTGCCCATAGGTGCTGCTATCAGCTACAAATTAAACACAGGATACGGAAAGAAAACTTTCAGATGGCTGGGCCTGGTGGCGCAGGCCTTTAATCCCAGCACTCGGGAGGCAGAGGCAGGCGGATTTCTGAGTTCGAGGCTAGCCTGGTCTACCAAGTGAGTTCCAGGACAGCCAGAGCTATACAGAGAAACCCTGTCTTGAAAAACCAAAAAAAAAAAAAAAAAGAAAACTTTCAGATGGGAGAACATTTACCAGGCAGATGTTGTGGAAAAAGAGTTCTTAAAGAAAGTGTCCCATGATAACCTAAGAGGATATCACATTCAATTCAGCAAAGCTACATCTGTCCCACCAAATAACTGGCAAAGAATTAGACTCCCAGATGTATAAACATCACAAACTTAAAGGAAGGGGCAGGGACAGCCAGTAACAAGCATTTACCAGAACAGGGACACAGAAGACGTCCATCTCTATATACAGAGAGGCTCTTTGACCAACAGCAGCCAAGGAAAGTGACGCCAGAAGCATGATAGGAATATCCAGACATACAGAGCTTAGGAGCCTGGCCATGTTCCAAGAACTGCCAAGGAGTGGAAATCCAGGTTTCCAGCACTTTAGGTGAGCCCCGTCTGCAGAGCTCTCCAGAAAGCATGTTGATGGTATCCTGAGAGCCTTGGAAAAAATTCTCACGGGTAGACCTGCATAAATGGAGGTGACGATTCTAGTGACACTGTCCCAACTGCAGAGCAGTAGGAAGTGCCCAAACATTCACCCTGACTGCTACACAAGTAGAAGAAAGCACAAGCTGCAAAGACTACATTGCACAAAAAAAGGAACACACAGCTCAAGACACAACATTACCACCACACTGCTTCCTTAGTGTTGAAGTCACAAAGTATGGCAAATATAATTTGGAGACGAATCGTCCAACTCTTTTTGGAGGGAGATGGAGGGAGAGGTACAGTAGCAGAACCATGAGCATAGAGAAAGAGTTTCTATGCTACCAGTTTGAAACTCATAGAGGCAGCTGGTCATCAATGGAGAGGTTCTAACTCCTAAATTCAAGGACATAAGTTTCTACTATAAATACTCTCACACATATTGCATATATTCTTTTTGCTGTAATTTTAAGTGTACATCAAAAAAAATTTTGAGAACCATCAGTGATTCCACATCCACAAATTATGGATTTTGGGAGCTCGTGGATCAGGACCCTCGAGTGTAGTGAGCAATGGTCACACACAGAGACAAGCATTAGCAGAGAGTCCCTGGTCAGCCTCCTCTTACCTCTGTCACCTTGGGCTGAAGAATCAGTGCTTCCGGGCTCATCCGAGGGATGTCGATATGGATCTGCAGATGCAGGAGAGACACATGTTTATCTTATAGGATGGAGCAGTCCTTGATGGCACGTGTGATTTGCCCTTAACCTGCTCTGAGAGGACTGACACCAGGCTCCTGCATAGGAAGCGCCCAGAAGCACACTCCATCTGAGCAAGGCTTGATGTCCTCAGGTGATAGGCATGCCTGAGCCTTCACAGTCCAGCAATGCTCACTGCATCATTAGGAATAGAGTGGGTCCTAAGCTCCTCAGCAGCATGAGCCAATGTCATCAGTGCACAATGATTTTTAGCCCGACACTGGGCGGGATTCAAGGACACTAACAGTGTCCTGTTTCAGCAGTGACAGGGCTGTCTGTAACATGGGCCACATTCTCCTCTACTTCTCAATGTCCATGAGGAATCTAGGACACATTAAAGGAAGCATTTGAAAGTCTCTGCTGGTGTCAGCAGACTCCTGTGTGAGCACCATCTGACATGAGAATTTTGGCAATGTTTGTCAGCATTACAGTGGAGACCACCTGAGGGTGAGGTTTAAGAGGTGACCCAACAGGAATGTTCTGAACACAGCTGGCACCACAAGCTGGCTCCACATCCCAGGAGCGCACCCGACACCAGCAACACTAGCATCACTCTGGGGCTCCAGGGAAACAGCCTACATAAACAGAGGGAGACAGCATATTTGGACCCAAAGGGGACTCAACAGTTTAGTTCCATCCTTGCCGATGTGCAGAGAGGCAGCTAACACCTAATAAATAGGGTCACCATTTCACTCTGACACTACAGCCTGTGGCCAAGAGAAAGCCACTTAGGTTCAGCCTCTCCACCTACAAAAAGCCTTCTCTCTGTGTCCTTCAAAGGGCTACTGGTGACAGTCAGGGTCTGAGTCCTTGCACAAGGGCACAAGATGAGGTAAACTTGCACACAGAGTACACATTAAGAAACTCCACAAGCACCCTTACTGAGGGACACCTAAACAGACTCAGGAGGGCCACATGTAACAGCCCAGGTATGGGTGAGGAATAAGGTTACCCAGGTTCACTAGCAAGACATCCTGGGAGCTACCGCCAGTATATTGCTCTCTTCGGTGACATGTGTGTGCTGGCCTCCTACAAGATGAAAAGCAGACCTGACCTGCCTCCATACCCAGTACCAGCAAGGATCACAGGCAATGTGTTTCTTATGCAGCCAGGACAGCGTTGGCATCATACCCCATATCCTGCCCCTGGTCTGCCTCATCAATAACAGGCCTGAGAAAATGGGGGAAAGGCCACGAATATCAGCAGAAATAACCTAAAGACAGGAAGGCAAGCCAGGTAAACCTCACCACAAACTAGCTCCATGTGCCTGGACATAACCTTCAGTGAGACAGTAAATACACGACAATCCAGTGCAGGAAGGCACTAGATCAGGTTCCGGGCCAAGGCGCTGGCCTAGAGAAGCAGGCTATAGAATGCTGGGCACAGGCCAAGGTATCACATGCCAACGTCACCCAAGGCAGAGCTGGTCATCACTAACAGATCTCAGCATCTATTGTGTAACTCGACTCAAGCCTCATGCTTTACCTCTGAGAAGGAACACAAACAAGTCAGATCTGCCGCAGGTAGCCAGCTGACATTAATTACTTTCAAATGGTTATTGTTAGAAAAATATGCATCTGCAAGCCTATCAGGTTCCTGATAGATGAAACACATCCCCTTCAAATCACCTCCAAACCGCAGTATTGAGTGGAGAGAGAGATCACACACATACACACCTGTCGATACATGTCCTGGTGAACTTCGTCATTCCTAGAGCTGTAATAATGCTCAATGAAAGCAAAGTATTCCTTCTGTTTCCTCTGCAGCGTGGCTGGTCTTCGGTCAACATTGGCAGGAAGGTAACCCTGGAGGAACAAAAGAAACACAGGTGTCTGTGGTTACTGTGCATCATGAGAGTGCCCATCCAGTATGGCTCAGGCAGAACAAAGTAGCAGGACAGCATACAGCACCAGCAAGCCCTAGCAGTGTCACTAACCAGTTCTAAGTCGCTCTCACCTAACAAAAGTTGTCTCAGGACACCCAGACCCAATGGAGATACTAAACCCTTCTCCACAGGGCTTACATCCACAAAGAATGGGGAATTTGTCTGGTCTTACACTCAAACCATGCACACACACACACACACACACACACGTATTGATTATATGTGCACAGAGCTGTCATGGGGACACATCTATCCTTCAGAGTCTCTGCGGGCCCTGGCACTTTTCAATACATAAAATGGACACTTTCTATGAGGCTGCTTATTTGTTTCCTTGTCTAAGTTTTTAAGTTAGTCTTATAACTTAAAACTATAATTATAAGTTATATGGTATAACTTTAAATTTTGTTAATTTTAAGCCTAGGCAGTTGACTACTATTCCCAGAAAGACAGTATTTACCATTTAACCATTTACCATTGCCCAAAGTGACGGTGTTCTCTGCAGCCCATTGCCACCACCCCACCTGGACCCTGGAAGTGCTAGTCTCTCACTAGGGCCGGCTGGGTCTGTCTGGGACTCTCCAAACACAAGTTCAGAGTCTAGGATTTTGTGAGCCTGCCTTCTGAGGTTTGGATATGGGTCTGCACGGCTCTTGTTGGGCCATTCTGGTAAGCTACTGACGAATGAACAAAGCTTACTGGGTCTTCCTGCACACTTTCGAGGTATGTATCTCCGACTTCTCAGGACTAAATAGCAAGAGGCAGAGGTGCTGCATCAGAATGTAGACAGACGTTTTTAAGGAACTGCCAGGTCTTTCCCAAGGAGGTGACACCCTTTCACACTCCAGCCATCACTGGGGACACATTAGATGGACACACCATTGGGTAACCCAACGCCCAGGGCTTTTCTTTGCTGCTTCCATGAATCTGGTTGAATATAGGGGGTCTGAGCTGCGGCAGCCACCATGAGCAAGGGTGAGACTAAAGCTGCTGTACAGTTACTCCAACCAAAGCTGCCACGGTCGCCATTCCGGCTGCTTTGCAGCTAGCCACCAGAACAACGCAGAAGGAATCTGCCTTCCCCAGGAGGCTGTGGGTGACCCGGCAGGGAGCAATGCTGAAGGGCAAGCATGGATGCAGTCCACTTCCAGCCAGGTCAGTCAGGCCACTGCCCTTTCCATGTCTGCAGGTGAGGCCTGTGGGAAGCATCCTCACCCCTGCCTGTGGAAGGCTGCTTTGCCCATGTCCTGTGATGAAGAGCAGGCCCTCACTTGGAGACAGGCCCAGTTGTTGAAGTACAATTGGTTCTTTTAGGAAAACACCCATTACCCAACATTCAGGTTCATATGCTGCACTTGAAAATCATAGTCAGGCATAGTGGCCTGTGCCTTTAAGCACTTGGAAGGCAGAGGCAGGTGGATCTCTGTGAGTTTGAGGCCAACCTGGTCTACAGAGAGAGTTCCAGAACTATATAGTGAGATCCTGTCTCAAAAACCCAAAAACAAAAAACGAAAAAATAAAATCAAAGCCACACCTCTTACGGAAGCAGCCATTTGACAATAGGAGACACCAACTGAACCCATACCTACTTCTGTAAATGACAGCTTGTAGAGCCCACTGTGCCTGCTTGAATCGTGTGTGGCTGCTCTTGCACAGTTCCACAGTAGTACACGGCTGCATGTGATCCATCATGCATGTGGTCTCATCAGAACACGCCATATGTTCTACATACATTTACATAAACTACCCCATCTCTAACACACTGGCCGACAACATCTGATTATTTCCTGATATGAATTCCTCCTACGTGTGAGCTGCGCGCACCACAGATCCTGCTACTTACTCCCAAGGAGCACACAGGAGGTGACCAGTGATACACCTCTACAGCCCTGTTACTAACGTGTCAAATACAACTCACAGCAAACACTATAAAATGCTCACCTGATAGCTTTCAAGGGAAAGCAAACTTCATGACACAGTGTTTTCTACAGGAAAACACAACCCTCAGATGATGCCTCTCTTCTCTGAAGAGAGACTGCCAAGACTCCACTGCAGTCTGCTGCACACAGCAGATGCAGCACCAATAGGACCAGAACCAGCCCAAATGTCACCCACCTGGTAATCAGAGCCTCCTGCAACACACCAGTGGACATCCCAACCAAGCTCTTAGTGCTAGGGACACAGGGACTGTGTCCCTGAGATGAAGGCACAAAATTAGAAGAGTAGGGTACAAACAGACATAATGACAGGCATGTCTCCATCCAGTTAACATCTGCCCCAGGGACACCCATCCAGGCAGTAGGCTTTGTCCACACCTCCTTTCACCTTGGAGCTATCTCAGTTTCAGTTCATATGAACTTAAAGAATAACAATTTCCTAAGATACATCTTATTCTTTGTGTGGTAAATGCCCATCCACTGGACCTCCAAGGAAGGTGCAGCCCCACCAGGCACAGGCCACTTCGGTGCTCCTTTAATCCTAGCCATTCAGAAGTAGTCAATGTTCCGGCTTTCAGATGGGCAAACCATGGTGGCATGATCAGAGCCACAGATATGTGAGGTCAGACTCAAGCTAAGGCCTTTCCATAGCATCATCCCTGCCTTAACCTACAATCCCACACCTGCCAGGGATGCCAGCTGACTCCTGGCTCACAGAGAGCCTAGGCACAGGCCACACACTGCCACACCTGTGTCCCCTGCTCAATGTGAGGAACAAGGTGGCTCTAGGGAGAAGCCAGATTGCAGAGAGCCCCACCCCTGAACTCTCCACCCTAGTGAGACTTGTCTCTGCACTATGGCTTTGGAGATCCACACTTTCCCCTTCAGTGAGGCCCAGGTAAACTGCACAGGTAAACAGCACTCTGGTCTTGCTCATACTATGACCAGCACTCATCAATCACCTCTGCCAACTTCCCCTACCCAATGTACTTTTATCTCTTCCAGTCACAATGTAAGCTCTCTCTTTCATCTCAGAGATATACCCAAGGGCTTAGAACACTGGTCCCATAACAGATACTCAGCAAAGGCTTGCTGGATGAACGGATAATGTAAGCAAGGTGAAGAGAGATGACACAGACCTAGGGTCTCAGGGAGAGACTAAGTTAGCAGTTTCCTGGCTGGGTTTGGTTGAGACAGTAGGGAGGGAGAATGGAAAACTGCACAGAGCCTGGAGGTGTGCAGGAAGGGTCCAGGGTGAGCAGAGACCCAACCAGAGCCTGGCAGATGAAAGGCTGGCTGCTACAGTCAACAGCCTGGCCCAGTCTGCAACTCAGGGCAGTGGGGTTACCAGAGTGGTCAGCAGACACAGTGGAGACAGCCACAGCTACCGGTATCTTTAGGGGACAGAATAAACACTCTCAAGAGGTTTCCTGCTCCCAGAATGTTAACTTAATGAAACACAAACTCTAAAAGGCAAGTATGCCACCATAAAAGGCCCACCCATTCTTCTGCCATCCCCTTCCTAGAGGAAAAAAACACAGTGCAAATGCAGGCCTCTTGATAATTAAGCAAGACTAGAAATTATGCAAATGAAATACATTCAAGTATGCAATGAATTTTAAATGACAGAACTACAGAAGACTTAATTGCTGTATTAGCATGCTATAAAAACACTAATCATAAATGTAAAACAATGCATGCAGATACTTAAATCCAAACTGTCCTGGTGACACAAAAATCAATGTGTTCCCTCCCACCGCGTTCATATGCAAACCAACTGTAACACACTGAAAGAAGCTACGCTGATACTGGAGCCTCGCTGTCATTTTTATCCAATATCCTCACTAGCATAAATGTTAAATGTTTAATTAGTTTTTGTTCACTCTTTCTGAAAGAGTTAGTTAAAAAAAAAAAGAATCAAAAATATGATTCTCTTTGGGACTAATTTTGAAAAAGATTCTATGCTGTTTGCATGTAATTTAAAAGTTAAATATTAGCGCTAGTGTTTAATGGGGTGCCCTGGCTACAGAGCTCTTCAGAATAAAAGACACACGGCTAGATTTCGCCTCTACAGAAGAATTTCCTCTCGTTAATTAAAAGTAACACTTGTCCACAAACACCAGAACTATGCTGATGACAAACCGTGGGCATGCTGGAGGGAAGTCACTAGTAGGCCAGACCTTGAACTAGGCTCATAATCTAATCCCGACTCACCCATGGCCACCTAATCCAGCCCCCTAGTCTAGGTATGTCAGGCCCAGTGAGCAACTGCCTTCTGTGGGGCCATGCGTTTTTCAGAGACCAGTTTCCTATCTGGTTCATGAGCATCCTGGTTCTGTCTTCCATGCTTCCTGGAACCCTAGAACAATAGGGTTCAACCTGGGTCCACTAGCAAGTCCAGGTATCAGTACTGCCCAACCTCCCAAGTGACAGTAAAATACAACAAGTTAAAAAGAGACCACAGCTAGTCAGACATGGAGTGGTCAGGTAGGGGTCACTGTTGGATGGGGCCATCCCTGGGCTAGTGGTCCTAGATTCTATAAGAAAGCAGGCTGAACAAGACACAAGAGGCAAGCCAGGAAACAGCACCCTTCCATGGCCTCTGCATCAGCTCCTGCCTCCAGGATCTTACCCTGTTTGAGTTTTTGTCCTGGCTTCCTTCAGTGATTGATAGACTACCGATGTAGAAGAATAAGCCAAATAAACTTTTTCTCCCCAACTTGATTTTGGGGCTTGATGTTTCATCATAGCCACAGTAACCCCAACTAAGACACATGCTGAAGCTGACAGCATCTGCAAGTTGCCATCAAACAAGGAAGCCATTCTCATGCAAACTCTAGGGTCCAGCTAGCTGAGAAAGAACCCCGCCAGTTCTGACCAACTCCTAGCTGACCACTCCATGTCTGACTAGTATCCCAGCTAAATGGCTTCCTTTCCTGTGCAGGTCCTGAGCCTCCTGGCAGCAGACTTCACAGGAAAAGATCACAGAACCAAGGGCCAAGTGCTCAACAGCTTGTGCCTGTGCCTGTGCATGTGCCCGTGCCCATGCCCATGCCCGTGCCCGTGCCTGTGCTCGGTTCTGCCTGCTCTAGTGGCCAGATTCCCTCCACAAATACATTTGGCCTTGGCCATGGAGTCCCTCCCAGCCATTCCAACTGGCCCTGCCCCAACTCAAGCTCTTTCTAGCTTCCCTTATGCCCCTTGGAGGGCACCCCATCACTGCTATACATTGCACATAATTAACCTGGTGACAATCACTTGCTTCTCTGGAGGACATAACTCAGCTTCTGAGTAAATCTGAGTGTGCCTTGTCTTGCACACAGCAAGCATCCAACAAAGGACAAGTGGGGCACAGGGTCCGGGGAAAATAGCTCCTTTTCTGTGCAGTAAGCCCTGGCCTGCACTGTGTCGTAATAGAAGGGTAGGCATTTTCTCTGTGTTGTGTAGGACCTAATAGGGCTGGCACTTAGTCTCCAGCATACCCTGTCCTTTTCCAGCACCAAAAATAATGCCTGAAACACGAAAAGTTCAACTAATCTCCAGCAAATAACAAAACATACTAAGCAATGGTTTTACAGGTTATTCTCCTTCCAGAAATAGCTACACAGCCCTGGCTCAAGTCCTTCAGGATGAGGACCTGAGATCAACCATACGTATGGTCACCCTGCCTTCCCGAGGAGGCCTGAGAGGAAGCGCTTGTCTGTGTCACTGGCCAGCCCCACCCTCACTGCGCCCTTCAGCCTGTGACCTGCCCAACTCCCTGTCCAAGTAATACTGACATCCTTCAGATATGCACTGTGCGCTTGCACTCATGCCAAGGAGCCTTGCCTGACATCCCCACTTGTCTATACTACCTCCGTGGCAAAGAGCTGACTTTCCTACTAACCTAAAATTTACCATCTCACCTGTCAATTCAGGCCTGAGAACTGGCCTAGCCTTCCTACCCTCCTTGTGCACTCGTAATGGCCTTGGAGACACAGTGTAAAGGCTCCTCTTCACAAAACTGATCCTAGGAACTGGCTACCCCATAGTACCATCCCAACCCCTCCCCTTGGCTGACACTTAAGCCCTGAGCACCTCACAAGTACACTGTGCCAAACTGTGCTAGACTGAACCCTGCTGCATGCCTGGGCCCCTGACCTCTTCCTAGAAGCAGCTAGGTCTCCATAGCCTTCAGTGTTTCTAGGAAGCCCCCTACAGGTTTTCTTTGGTCTACATTGCTAGCACTTCTGCGAACAGACTCCCAACACCAACACAGTGGGGTTGCCCACCGCTCACCTCACCTCAACCTCTGCTGTTCCTCTGATGTTCTCTGCCCACTGACATGGCAACCAGTATGCAGCTAAGCAGCTCAGGGCACTGCAGCTGTGACATGCACAGGCGCAGAAGTGATGGAAGGGGCAAGAACCTCTCATGAGCCTTTCTACCTAGACCAGCCAGTTCTTAATGAGCACAACACCATGACATAGAGGCTTCCAGACATTTACATCATAACTTCCTACAAACCAATCAAGAGTTGTAACCCCTTCTAGAGAACATTTGGAAATGTGACTACAAACACTTAAAAACCACAAAACAGAGCGCAAGTGATCATGGCAGGTCTAGCCTTAATTGCAAGAGATATTTAATCAATAAATATTTGCTGTTCAGAGCTGCATCTGCATTTAGGATTACGAGGTACTGAACTGAAAATTTATTACGACTCATTAGCACAAAAGTCTTTTAAACACTGAAAGTCAGACTCAATTTAGAGTAGGTGCCTGGAGTTCCCCATGACTTAGCTCCCAAAATAAAACAAAGGAAAGGGAGAAGCAAGCTGCCAGTAAACTATCCTCACTTCCAATCTCAAGCCTAAGTGAGGGCATGCAGACAGCCACCAACCACTGAACTTTCCCTGGGGGCTTCTGGAGCTACAGCTTAGTGCTAGGGCTCAGGGAACTGGACCCCACTCTCCATCACACTAACAAGCTATGTCCAACACCTCCTGTCCCATCCACCTCCTTGTCCTCTTCCTTTTCCTGTCCTCCTTCCCCCTCTTCCTCCTCCTCTTCCATCTCCTCTTCCTCCCCCTCTTCTTCCCCCTTTTCCTCTTATTCATCCTCCTCTTGCTCTGCTCTTGTTCAACAACAGCACTGCCAATCCTTCTTTGCTGACACATACCCATTTCCTATGGGCTGTATGGTCTTCCATGCTGTAAGCTCCTGAGTCACGAGCCTGCATACACGATTCTTTAATGGTGGAAGTCGGTGGGAATGAGCGCAGCTGTCACGAGCCACTGCTCATCTTCACTTTCTTCCAGACTTGCCAAACCAACCTTGAAATTAAGCTAAAACTAGACAATGCCTTCCTGGACACAGCAAAGGCTTGTGTCATTATGCAACCAAGACAGACAAGTGCGTGGCCATGGTCAGCAAGCCATACTCCCCCAGTCAGGTGCCGGGCCACTGGACTCACAGGAATAAAGTAGGTAGGCTGAGCACTTGCGTGCAGACTTACTGAGAGAAGTTTCCATGTAATTGGACGAACTGGCTTTGGGATTCCAGACCAGCTCAGCTTCCGTAATTCCTCTGTTAGAAGAAAAAAACAGAACAGAGAAAAGCAGGGTTACAGAAAGTTCTACAGCACCTTACCATATCCCATCAGTGTCCTTAGGGGGCAGGGAGCCCCACAAATCGAACCAAAGTAAGCCTAAATGATAAACATCTCAGAGTAAATGTCCTCAATACACAAAAGATAACGAATGAGTCATACCACCTATTAAAGCAAACCACAACACTGCCTGTTTGTGCATAAATTTTAGATGGGACTAGTTTATCAAAGGCAGCCAGGTATCTCTGGTGCCACCCTGGGACAGGTGAGACCCTTTCTCTCTGGGCAGTAGCATCCAGGGTCCCAGACTCCTCACCTCCCACTAATTCTGTGTTCCCTGAGTCCACATGCCAAGTCTCCATTTGGACAGCTCAGCTGACTCTCCTTCTCTCTCGAACTCCTGCCCACTCACTCCTTCGTAATGATTTATTTATTTTTATTTTTATGTGCATTGATGTTCTTCCTGCTTGTATGTGTGTATAAGGCTATCAGATCCCCCTGGACAGACAGTTATGAGCTGCCAAGTGGGTGCTGGGAATTGAACCAGGTCCTTTGGAAGAGCAGTCAGTGCTCTTAACCGCTGAGCCATCTCTCCAGCCCCCACTCTCTGTTTCTTAATGCCTATCTAAGTTGTCTCCTCAGTGCTGGTCTATAGGAGGTGAGCTTGTCTTCACACAGCTGGCAAAGGTGTGCTACACGACATATAGATAAGAGAGTTTCAGAGTAGGCAAACACAGGCCTGGATGTCTTGACAAATACCACTAACAAAGAGAACCAGAAAAGGATTGGCCAGAGAGAGAGGGGCCTGCAGCCACGGCAGTGAGTGCCTTAGAGGGTAAGGAAGGTCACCGTATGAGATGGTGGGGAAGAATAGTAGGCCCTGGTTCTGCTTGTCTCTGATCTCCCTGGGGGGCTAGAGAGCACAAGTGGGTGTGTAGAGATGTCCACACACTTCAGTCCCAGCAAGACAAAGGCAACTGCTTCCTTTGCCTCCATTAGAAATCTACTATTAGACTCTTCTAGCAGCTCAGAGCTCATGATTAATACCAGGAATAAGAGAAGTGATTACAGAGAAGACTTTGGTAATATAATCAACAAAATGCAAAGTCCTGACATCTAATCTTTTTCCAATTACTAAAGTCTAAGTAAAATAAGTAGAGAGTAATTGGACGACAGCACCAGCCATAACCTGCAGTCACAGAACCCTCAGAAAACATCAAATCTCCCCCAGCTCCCCAAGGACGCCAGGGAGAATGGGGACCTAATATCCGAAACCGAGAACAGTATTTGCTAACTGCATCTCTACCTCCCTGCTGAGCCTCTTCCTGCACAAAGTGCTGTTTTCTGGCTGTGGTTTATGAAGAAAGCACTGAGAAAACACAATGGTTAATGTTCTCTGACCCCATCTCCTCCACGTTACACACACACACACAGAGAGAGAAAGAGAGAGAGAGA
>NC_034606.1:51296434-51298080 GCF_900095145.1 Mus pahari | reverse complement strand
GAGAGAGAGAGAGAGAGAGAGAGAGAGAGAGAGAGAGAGAGAGAGAGAGTCAAGAGTCTTGAATATACATCATGAGATAAAGTTGTCGACAGGTTCAGTGTTTAAAAAGGGCTTTGCATACATTATCTCACTGGCTCCTCAAAGCAACTTGGATTAATCAGGGCTGTGAGCCCTGTCCATGAATGAGAACTGGTCTCAGAGAGGTTAAGTAACTTGGCCTTTAATACATACCAAGCTGTCTCCACTGTATTAACTCCTATTCTTAAAGATTTTGTAGCACAGTCAAATACCACTTATCAATACAGACAGAGATCCCAAAGAAAGTCTTAACAGATCCAAACACAGTAGTATATCTAAAGACTAGCTCACATCACAAGCTTCACTCCAAGGGTGCAGGGATGGGTGTGTTGAATCTACTGTTGGAGAAAAGCCACTCTCAGCAATGACAGATGGCCCAAACATGTGTTCCCTCTGTAGAAGAATGTTGCCTGTGCAAAGTGCCCACAACTCCTGAGGGCAACGCTGAAAAGCTGAGATGTGGTGAGTGGTTGGCCAATCACACACACACACACCCCCACCGCACAGTTCTGTGAGGTGCTAATGCACGGCTAAACCCTCCCTGTGCTCGATATGCCATGGGACTGGGCATCCATCTTAGATACTGGGAGAATAGCACAATTGCTCAGGACTCCAATGAAGTCCTCACTCCCTCACTCGTACGGAATCCCTTGGAAGCCACTATTTCTCTCCCTCTGACAGTGTCCCAGTTAGACATGAGACTGAATACGGTTAAAAGCATCGACCTGAGCAGCTACAACCTACTGAAGAGAGGAAGAAGCAAGACCAAGGCAGGAAACGTAGGGTCGGTCCACCCTAAGCAGGATGGGCTGTGCGCAAACTTGCCAAAATCAGCAGCTTCTCCCTGTGCCACAGAGAGGAGAACACTATGGATCTAAAACCTGCAGGTCAGCAGGCGTGGCGGCCGCACCTTTAATCCCAGCACTTGGGAGACAGAGGCAGGCAGATCTCTGCGTTTGTGTCCCAACCCGATCTACAACAAGAATTCTAAGCCAGCCAGGGCTACACTTGGAAACTCTTTCTCAGAGACAAACAGCAACGTGTACAGGCCACGCGAGGAAGCTAGCTTGCAGGGTCCCCTTGGAAGAGCATGGAGACAGGCAGGTGCCAGGCTCAACAAGGTTTAAGGTGTGGTTCCTCTGGGGTAGGCGGGCAGCCAGAGGTGAAGAACCCATGTCCATGAGCAGCAACAAAACCCTAACTAAACCAACCACTCAAGACAAAGGGCCGGAGGAAACAGGGAAGCAAACAAGTCAGACCCTAGACAGACAGTGGGTCTCAGACTGGAACTTTATGTCAATTTTCACTCAAAAGAAAATGCAATTTTAATACAAAGAGAAGTAAAATTGCAATGAGCTCTGCTGGATGTATCCTAAAATTTGGCAAGTTCATCTGGAGAGCAAGGCCCTAAGAGAGCCAATAAAATTCTTAGTAAGAATAATGTTCCTTATTCTCTGTTCTCCTCTCTTTCATCATCAGCCACCAAACCCAGATACTAATGCACATGCCAGCAAGATTCTGCTGAAGGGACCCTGATATTGCGGCCTCTTGTGAGGCTATGCCAGTGC
>NC_034606.1:51250112-51296219 GCF_900095145.1 Mus pahari | reverse complement strand
ATAGGGAACTTTCGGGATAGCATTTGAAATGTAAATAAAGAAAATAGCTAATAAAAAAAATTTTAAAAAAAGAAGAATGTGGGAGGAGAGGGAGAGGGGAAACTATGTTTGAAATGTAATATGTGAGAGAATAAATTTTTCAAACATCTTTAAATAAATAAAATAATAATAATGGGGAGGGGCAATAAGGAGATGGCCATCTCCCTAGGGAGTGACTGCCACACAAGCCTCTGAATCCCAATCCCAAATACCCATGCACCTTATTCAGCAGCACATGGTGGGATCCCAGCATGGCAGGCAGAAGGAGTAGCCAGAAGGATCCATGAGCCTGGCCTTGCTGGCCAGCTAATCTAGACAAATTCATGAACTCCAAATTCAGTAAGGAACTCTTTCTCAAAAAATAAGTGGAAAATTTTGAGGAAGAAATATGACATTGACCTCTGGCCTCTATGCACATGTACACAGACATGCAGAGACATGCACACAATACACCACACAATAAATAAGATAAAAAATGTGGAGCTGGAGAGATGGTCCGGTGATTACCCAAGTTCAATTCCTAGCACCCACATCAATAGCTCACAACCATCTGAAACTCCAGCTCCAGAGGACTAGGTGACTCCGGTCACGGACACCAGCATTCATTGCACATATCCACAGGCAGACAAATGCCTATACAATTTAAAATAATTAAAGTATGTCTCTAAAAATGTTTTCAAAAAAATAAAGGCATGGTTGCACATACCTTTAACCCTAGCACTCAGGAGGCAAAAGCAGATGGATCGCTGAGTTCAAAGTCAAGATGGTCTAGACAGCCAGGGCTACACAGAGAAACTTTTGTCGATACATAGATAGATAGACAGACAGACAGATAGACAGAGTAAACAGATCTGCAGTGAGAGTTAAGAAAACCCACGGGAGAGTTAAAGGCATGAAGACAGGAGCCTTCCGTGAGAGCCTATGAGAAAGATCCCCATGGGGCAGGAAAAATGGTTCAAAATCAAACTTGTGCACACATGAGCACTGAGATATGATAATGCGGCATTCACATGACACTGCACCTACTTCTACAAAGAGTCTGGATCTTAGCACAAAAGCAAGGTCTGAATGACACCGAGTCTAAATGAGGGTAGCCTGGCTACCTCCTGTGTGTAAGGGAAAGGCTAAGGCACTGGAGGGCAACAGAATCCTCTGCTATATTTTAATGGCGTACGGCCTTCCAAAATGAAACATGAATCTCAGAAATGACAAATAAAAAGATCAATAAGCTAAATATACAAGTCAGGAGGCAACTTTACAGTGAAAGGACCTAGATTATTAAAACAGGAAGTGGCAAGTTTGACAGCTTCGTGTAGCATATGGAAAGGATCACAGTAGTCACACATAAAGAGCACATACAGAAGTTAAAAGGCGAAGAACCCAGGGGGGAAAATGAAGATTCCCAGAACAAACAGCAGTGGCTATACAAAAGCAGGACACAAAAGTCTGGATATCATCAAGGAACTGCATGTTAAAATAAGAAACCCTCCACAATAGGGTTGGATAACATTGTAAATGCTCTATAACACCCAAAGGACTGGGCACACAGCTGCTCTCAGTCTGCTGTGAGTATAGACTGGGGTAACTTCAGATTTTTTAAAACCTCTGAACAGCCACTTCACCTGAGGAAGCCTCTAGTGTTACTTGTAAGACCACATAGGGGCTGTGCCCAAGGACTTCATGGCGGAATAATAAAACATGTGCCCTGTGCTAACTGCCCACAAGAGGCTTCTCTTCTGCAAGAGGGCAGACACCAGCAGGGACACTATGCTGCCACAAACTATGGTGACTCAAATGTAAATCTCTAGAAACATGCCAGTCTGTCCTGCTTGTTGGTACCTACCAGGCAGGTGCCCTAGGAAGTCTTTTCTGTCATAAGTTATTATTCTAATTGATGCTTTTCTACTTTGAACAGCACTGTAAACTTTTTTTTAATACTGTACACACAAAGAACATGCTTTAATCAGGAGGGACCAAATCCTCCTGAAATAAAGCTGCTTTGGGGGCCGCATAGGGAAACAGTCTCTGTGCCACTTCTGCTAGATGTCCCATCTCTCCTCAGCCTACCAGCAAGGATGCTAAAACCATCTCTTCCAAGCCCTCCTAGAAGCATCCCTCTGCTGTCATTGCTAAGAGCCTCCTCTCTGTCTGCTCTTCCTCTGTACCAGTGGAGGAAGCCTCTAGAAGCTGTCCAGACAAGGACACTACAGAAGTACCTGCTTGTGATTGCTGAACACCAGCCTGTGACACCAGACCCAGGACCCAGCTTGTTGCTACCCAAGCTACACATAGGTCTCAGCTGTCAGACCAGAAAGCAGAGACCACATGACCTGCAATCCCCAGCTTTCTTGCTGCCCCCAACCTGTAGGAGCTGTTCACAGCAGCTAACCTGAGCACAAGAGCCAGGAGCAGGCTTACATAAGACTGACTGGCCAAGAGCTCAGGGATGGAGTGTGTGCCCAACATGCATAAAGCTTGGGATGTGACCCCGGACACCCCAGTACTGAAAAGAAAAGAAAGCAAATACCATGAGTGTCGATAATAAGCAGACATGCAGCCAATTGAAAATGAAAAGAATATGAAGAGGCATTTATCCATGGAAATATACAGACAGCCAATAAGCACATGAAAAGACACTCAAAATCACACTGACAGGAGGAGCCACTTCACATGCAAAAGCTAAAATTTTAAAATTCAGGAAAACCAGAACCCTCCTGCACTACAATAAGTGTGAAAAATGGCACAACAGAAAATGATCTGCCAGTCCTCAGCACGTTAGACACCCTCAATACCTATCCAAGAGCACCGGAAACAAGGCTTACAGACATGTGCATCTGAAGAGTCGCCACAGGGCTGCTCACTGGACACGACACAGAAACATCCATGCCCATCAGAGGATGAATGGACACACAGACTGCAGCCTACACACCATGCCTGTCAGCTTTCCACTGTGGCAACCCCTAAGACAACCATCTCCTAAGAGAAAAGGGTCACTGGCTCACAGAACTGTTCACAGCCATGCTGAGAGATGGGGAAAGGAAAGGTCTGGGGTCCTCACATTCCCTTGGAGTGCCTAAGCTCCAGGGACCATGAGATCTGGTAGGTACCACGTCTTTAAGGTTCAGTGTACCCTACCCCAAAAGTACTACAGGCTGAGAGGACCAAAGATTAACACAGGGATCTTTGAAAGGTACAGCCAAACCACCATACAATGGAGTCCTATTTAACCAAAATATATTAACAAAGGTTGCGTGTAGCAATGTGGATGGGCCGTGGAAATACTGGGAAAGAAACCAGTCTGCAATGACCATCTACTTAGGGTTTCATTCATAAAAATGTTCACAATAGACAAATCTAAACAAGAGGTAGAACAGTGGCTATGTAGCTGAGGCAAGAAGAGGTAGGACACAGGAAATGACACTCAGGAGCACATATTCCTTTAGGGAAGTGGTGAAAATGCCCCAAGACTGACGATGACGGTGACTGCACAGCTCCGCACATGTGCATACACTGAAGACCTCTGAACTACACACTTTAGATGCTGGATTCTGTGGCATGTGATCTATCCCTCAAATCACACCCTCTCCTCAGGAAGGGAGATCTGGAAGATGGGAGCTTTGCAACAGCAGGTACAAGGCCGGGCTTTGGCAAGCAGCTTTTGTTCCAGACAGAGGAAGGCTGGTCCCACAAGATAGAAGGAGCCATCAGGATCTGGACGAGGCTAGCCAAAAGATGGACAGATAGTACAGAGGACTAAGAGGAACTCAGGGAACACTCCACCCTTCACCAAGTCAGAGGTAGGTGGGTGGAGGCGATTCTGAGTGGATCTCTGTGTTCCTCTAACCCATGTGCCAGAATCATCTAAAATGTGCCCACCCCGGGCCAATAGCTTTGTTTCTGCGACTCTGGAATCATGCACAATACCAACAGGCACTTAGTGCCCATCACAACACATTTAGAAAAGGTGGTTCTTTCTCAGTTCTCCCACTCTCCCTCCCTTCCATGCCCCCTCTGTCCCCGACACACGTGCAAATATTACAGTGCAGAACCAGAGCTCTAGCCATTTGTGGCCTCCAGGCCTCCCATTTGGCCTGACCTATAAAGGTGAAACACTTATTTTGGAGGGGTGTTCTTTATCACAAAGATCCTAAATGAGTGTTGTTACTTAAGAGGTATCTGAGAGCACACCCAAGATGGCCAAGGAGAATCTCTGGCCTTCAGAAGACAGGAGAAGGGGCGGGAAAGCAAAGTGCAACCCCCAGGTTGTGAATCAGCTCCCTCTTCCCAGCCTGCAAGAGTCCTAATCACCTGTTAGTCACTTCACAAGGTCTAATTACACTGGCTTTCCCTTCAATACATTGATCTCACAGCCAATGCTGCATGGCATTTAATTAAAGGAAAGGCTACTGCTATTTCATGTTAAAAATCTAAATCCTTGCAAACAAATTAGAAGCTTGAGACTCCCATTTGTGCTTTCTGGTAAGAGCCATTGAAGACAGACCCTGGGCCTCCTAAGAATTTCAGCATACAATATCGTGTATTTATAATATTTGTATGTGTGTAAGTGAGACAGGGAAGGCGGAGGAGAGGAAGGACTGAGAGTGCTGCACTTAGCCCTGCTCCACAGAGGTGAACTACCTGTGACAACAGCACCAACAGCTGGGTACACCCTTGTACTGATGCCACCACACCCAACACTAAAAGGCAGGAGTGCAGGCTCCTAACACAGCTCCTGTCCTCCCTGTGCACAGGGTTAAGACCCCAGCCCTCCACACCCGCTCACTCACACCAGTTCTCGTGCTGGTGTGCCATCCTGACGCCATCTGCAGAAGCACCTCAGACCAAAGCCCTAGACAGCAATGGGAGGGCAGGGGTGTGCCCAGGCACTCCAGAGGGACTCCCTCTGACTGCTTTACTTCTACTACCTGGAAGACTGGGAAGCACATGCCCTGGATGCCACATGTGACTGAAGGGACTGCTGGCAGGAAGCTGGATGTACGAGAAGGCCAGAGACAGCCTTGCTGTGATAAGCCAATAAACTTCAGATAAGTACCCAATGTCATTACAAAGGCAGAGCAACAGATTCCTCCAGTCCCTACAAATGATGTCAACTGTGATGCTCTGAGAGATAGCTCAGGTGGCAAGGAGACAGCTGAGGTTGCCAGGACCTGGCCAGAGCCACCATCCGTCAGCCCAGAACTCACCGAGCAGACTCAGGCTCAGGGCAGCACCAGAGTACTTTAGTTTAGAACACTGTCTATCCCAGGTTCCCACCCAGAGGTCCACCAGTGGCCCAAGAAGAGTGACTCTGTGGGAACCACAATGTTCCTTATGCAAACAGTGCTTTAGTGAGCGTCCCCTCTTCTCAGGGTCCTTGAGCCTCCTGTGCCCCACTGTACAAGTATTAGCTGACCTGCTTCCAGGCTAGTGTGTCCTCTGGTCACAAGCTTCCTGAGAATGTGGGCTCATGAGACAGGTAAGAAATGACGGCTTGTCTTAGTTAACGTTTCTATTGCTGTGAAGAGACACCATGACCAAGGCAACTCTTCTAATGAAAAACATTCAAGTGGGGCTGGCTTACAGATTCAGAGGTGTACTCTGTTATGGCCAAGGCATGAAGCATGGGGGCATGCAGGCAGACATGGTGCTCAGGAAGAATCCAAGAACTCTACATCCAGACCAGCAGGAAGCAGGAAGAGAAAGTGACACTGAGTCTGGTTTGAGCTTTGGAAACCTGAGAGCCCACTCCCAGTGCCATACTTCCTCTAACGAGGCCACGCCTCCTAATAGGGCCACTCCCTGTGACTCCATTTTCATGCTCCAGGAGCCCCTGCCCCAGGAAGGCTACCATTCATGCCTGTAGATGGGTAGCCATGTGATACACTGTGGTTCAGAGCCAACAAGATGAGACACAAGAAGCAGTCATTCCAGGACAAGAGGTAACCAGTCTGTGTGCAAGCATCAGGAAATGCTCTAGCTGCCACAAGGATCCAAAGCCTGCCTTAGGACACTGGGATCACAGTAACTGGAAAGAAAAGAAACAAACACTAAGCCCCACCCTGTGTCCTCCTTGTGGCTCTGTCCTCAGAGCTTCTATTATCTTAACACAACTTTAATAGCTACTAGTCAGGCATATCTGAAGAGAGCAACAGGTACAGTCCAGACAGACCAGCAGGTTCTTGCTGTATAGATGAGCACAGAACTCTATTCCAAAGGGCATTAAGTAGCAGGAAGCTAGGCTCTGTTCTGGAAGCAAAGGAAGACTGAAAGTGGCAGGGGGAGGCCCTATTTCTGTGTGACTTCCCTCCTTAGAGGACAGGGAATGAATCAAAGGAGAGGGAGAAGTGAGAAAACTGACCCCAGGTCAACAGAAATGAACTCTGACCAAGGGCAGGCTCAGGTGCGCAGAGAAGAACACTGGGCCAGCGTGTGAAAGAACAGGGGCAGGTTGGCTGTCACTATAACGGGCATGGGGAAGAGTTGACAAAGACCATTAGGCTTTTCCCTAAAAAACCAGTGACACCTACCATGTAAAGAGTAGGTCAAGATGACAGCTAGTGCTGGGTGTGGTGGCACATACCTTTAATCCCAGAATTAATCCTAGGAGGATTCTTAACCTAGGTTACTACATTACAAGAATCTCAGAAAAAGGAAGGAAGGAAGGAAGGAAGGAAGGAAGGAAGGAAGGAAGGAAGGAAGGAAGGAAGGAAGGAAGGAAGGAGGCAGGCAGCAGGCAGAAGAAAACAAAGGCAGCTAACCTGAATAAGAGAAGAAAGAGGGAGGACAGAGAGAAGGCAGGCCTGCCGCCACCTGCCACCACAACTGATATGCCCTAGTCAGTTGATCACTCTACTAAAAGAGTCGTCACACGCATACTGGAGAGCGTAAACACACGCCTTGCTCCAGCTGACTCCACTCTGCTTCCCTCAGCCTCTGCCACAGGCTTCAACTGCCATATTGTTCTCAGAGCTCAATACAACGTGAACACAAATAAATATTTCCCTCAAGAGTGTCTGTCCCTGTGGTGGGAAGTCTAACACGATGACCACTGCCATGTCACTTGCCAGTGATGACGTGCCACCCTGCAAGGCAGTTCCCATCCCTACTTTACAGATGAGGAGAGGCTGGCTCTCAGCCCAAGTCCGAGCCCTCTACCTGCACTGGTTGTGTTTCAGATGGAACGAGTCAGCAGCGAGGCAGAGGCCCTCTGCAGAAGGGTGTCAATGGGCAAAACCCAAGAGCTGAAAAATGTCCACTCATAATCAAGAGAGGTTTTGAAAGAAAAATCATAAATCTCACTTTAGTAAATGTGGTGTGGGGGTAGAAGAGAGTGGAACCATCCATCGCTGGAACATTCAGGGGGTAGGAGACACCCAGAAGACATGTCACAGATGTCTAAAGAGAAAGCTTTTCTTTTTTTTTTTTTTTTAAAGATTTACTTATTTATTATATGTAAGTACACTGTAGCTGTCTTCAGACACTCCAGAAGAGGGCATCAGTTTTTGTTACGGATGGTTGTGAACTACCATATGGTTGCTGGGATTTGAACTCAGGACCTTTGGAAGAGCAGTCGGTGCTCTTAACGACTGAGCCATCTCACCAGCCCAAGAAAGCTTTTCAAGATGGGCTGAATGAGGAGAGAAGCTCAGAGGCAGACAGAGAGACTGAGAAGTAGTACCCAGTGAGCAGACAGTGAGCTAGCTGTGCCGTTCTGGCCTGAGAGCCATCCATCGCCGGTGAGAACTCACTCATGTCTGTTGGAATCCATAGCCACGTTTGGGAGCAGTTTCTTTTTCTCTGAATCAGGAAACTGAACTGACTTCTTGACTCCAGCTCACCTCTCAAGAACATCTGGGCAAACACAAGGTCTTTGAACACCTTCAAATTTTCTATTTCTGCAAAGTGGAAATAAAAGCCAGATTCCCATCAAGTGGCACTGTGTATCACTCAAGACAGCTACAACCCTAGGAGCTCAGGTGGGGCAAAAAGATGGATGTCTTGCTTCAATCTAGACAGCCTCATGGAGGTGGAGCCGGCCTCAGGCAAGGCACCCTTGTCTCTCTGCCACCCTCCTCTCCTTGGGCAGCAAGAGATGCCAGACCACACAGCATCTACAGCATCTCTGCAAAGAGCCAAGCACTCAGTGTACAGGTAGAACATCTGATCCTGACTTTGCCCTTGGCTTGTGGGGAGGGCACTTCAGCATCCCTGGAGCCCCACATAGTGAGACAAGGCATCCTTTAGGAAGAAGCCCATCCAGGCGCGCACTTCCAACACTGACTATGCAAAATGAAGGACTCTGGGAAGTCCCTGTTGGTTTGCTAACACTGTTCTCTTTCAAGTACCCATTTCTATAATTTGACATCCAAGCAGGAAAAGTATGTGCACCAGAAAGGCCAGAAATCAGCAGCTGCTCTGTGCTGAGCAATGCCCTCCTCCTGCCTGACCCCTTCGCTCCCCAGTCAATAGCCACAAACTCAGACATCTGAGTCTCCATTTCTGATTCTTCCCCAGTGCCTATCTCATCCCCTCTGTGGGGAACTGTGGACTGCTGGTCACTGTCCTAATCCAACATCTAGGCCCACAGAGGAAAGCTCATCAGATTCGCATTTTGCCTCACGGGCAGAGAAGACAAGTTGGGTTTCGCCCTCCAAAGCCGAAGAACCCATGCTGGCTCTGTACTCAGCCCAAGCCAACCATCTTACATTGTGATGGGGTCTCTGCAAACAGCTGGGGTAACAGAAGGGACTCCAGGACAAGCACAGGGACACGTGAGAGGCCATAAGAGATATCCAGCCCGGGTCTGAACCAGCAAGGTAGTGTCAGGTAGCAACACACTGAAACTATCTTCAGTCTTCCCACCCAGGGCTGACCGTCTAATACCATCCCTCCCATGCAAGAAACCAAAACCTCCCTGAGGGATAGGACATGGCCAATGACAAGTGCCAAAAGGCACATAATTTAAACTTTTTTATTGCCACACAATTTACATAACACAAAAATTCGAAGCAGATAATCACAGCTGCTCTATGTCCAAGAACACAATGGTCCTGGAGGAGCATAGGGTAAGTAAGCTGGATCACATGACTAATGCTCTTCGGTTTGCTCTGCTACTGCCACTGCCTAGCCTCTCTCAACAACCATTCCAGGCTGGGAGAAGGGCCTGATGGACAAGTGAGCTGGCTTAGCTGTTCCCTAATAAAGATATCAGTGACTGCACCTTAATCAACACCAGGCTGCTGAAGGCCAAGGGTGTGCTGGAAGTGCCCCAGAAGGTAATGGGATCAGAGGCCACAGACCCTGACATGCCCAACGGTTCAGAAAGGAAGGGACCAGACACTGTTACCAGAGACTAACACACACCAGGAGAAATGCTATAAGAACACAAATTTGCTCAGCCTTGTAACCCACAGTGTATGTGAACACTTACAGCAACATGTCATAATGCAGTCAAAACTGTAAGCATATTTATGACTATTTACAACAGAAATAGTACACAATAAAAAAGTAATATAGAGAAACAGCATAAACATCATCTTACAGCGCTAGCTACAGCAACCAAAAGGCCCTGTCATGGAGAAAAAAGTGATAAATATATCTAGTAAAGAGCCCAACTTGGCCTTGCTGTCTGCAGTGCTGGCAGAGACCCTGCAAAGCAGTGGTTAGTTACCCTGGCCCCGGGTCACCTGCAGCTCTGAGGACCCCATGGCCTGTTCTCAAGTAGCTGTCTCAGTGAGGCATTACTTAAAATTCACATGCAGCCTGCTTTTAAAACCACTGCAATTAATCACAGGCCAATTTATGGACCTAGAATGAACCCCAGCTAGCTACACAAGCACAGTCTCTCCACAGCAGCACCCCTTGTGGTTCTCAGGGTCCCTGATGGAAAGCTGCCAACCTGAGATTTACACCTGCAGGGGCCTAGGCAGACCCTAATCTCCATGAGAATACTTCAAGAGCTCCTGTCAAGTCCCTCCTCCACGCTGTCTGAGGGAGTGAAAATATCAGAGGCCCTGAATACCGAGGAAATGTATCAAGCTACTCGTAATGAGCAAAGCCCTCTATGACAAAACCATCCTTCAAATAACAAACACGCTCTCACCCCACTCTGAAATAAGACTGCCACCGAGGAAGGAGGCTCGCCGGCCAGTGAGGGGGTGGCCAGGGAAGTTCTCATTTGCTATTTTTTATACAGACACCCACACTTGTGAGCACACGTGTTCTCATTCTCACTCTCGTTCTGGCTCGCTCACTCGCTCTCAGTCTGTAAACTGTTTCCCAAGGTCCCTCAGAACTGGACCTTAACATGCTTTTCAGATGTTTTGTTTATAAATGCCAACTTGGAATTGAAACTTGAAATGCTTGAAATGCTATTTTCTCTCTCAGGAATGAGGGGGCGCACTTGTCTCCAGTGAATCACAGTGCCTGGTAGGCTCAAAAACAAGGTGAATATGTGCACCTAATCATAAGAAACTCCAAAGTCCTGACTCAGGGGACACTGAACCACAGGCATCACCAGCAAACCTGGCAAGGATAACCTGAGAGCAAGGAGGAGGAGGAGGAGGAGGAGGAGGAGGAGGAGGAGAAGAGAAAGAGGAGATGCCGTCGCCACCGGAAGGAAAAGAAGACACAAGACAGACCTAGCCGGTCCACACCCAAAACCCATGATGAGTCATGAGCGTGGGAACCTGGAGCAGGACTGTGGGACCAAGGGACCATGGAACAGGACAACCCAGCACAAATCACTCTGCCTCCTGGGCTCCTAAGCAACATCAGAACATACCACATGTCCCTAGGTCAAGAGGCCACTCAAGCCACTGATTAGATCCCTTCCAAATGGCTTCTGTCAACCTGAGACCTCAGCCGAAGTCCCAGGCAGCCCAAGACCACACAAGTCCCTGACTGAGGAAGGCAGGGAGCCTGGAAGGGACAGGCGTGACCTGCTACGTCCCCACAGTCTCCGCTCAGAGAGGCCTGTCTGAGGGGCTCCTGGCAGCACCATGTTCTGAAAATAGAAGGAGACGTAGAGGTTTTTTTTTAATGCATACTGAAGTACAGGGAGGTGAGATGACATGATGTCTGGGATTTTCTTTGAAATACTCCAGCAAAGGAAAAGGAAAAGAGGGACAGATGAGCCAACCGTGGCCACAACTGACAGTCGCTGAATGTCGGGGACTGGCGTCCTGGATTCATTGCATGTTCTCTTGACCTTTGTGTGTGGTTGAAATTTTTCATAACACAGGTCTTTTTTTTTTTTTTTAAGATGAGAGAGAAGGTAAAGGAGGAACAGGCTTTCTGACAATGACTGATGACGCTCTCATTCTGGAAAACTCCTGCTTCCTGAGCAGCAGAGCCTCCCCTTCTGGTGAAGGCTGCCTCCCTCTCACACCCAGGCATCCCAGGATCATCCACATTTTTTAGTGTGCCCACTCAAAGATCTAATGTCCTGATAAGGAGGCTGTCACCAGTCTGATGATATGCACACGTGGGATGGATGGCCGTGCTAACAAGGAGCCACATTCAAGGCATCCTCCCCATTGAACATCAGAGCAGTGACTGCCGTTCACCTCGGAATCTGACAGCGTTGCTTACCTGTGGCATTTGTGTGCTGCTGGCAAACACATAAGGGAAAAGGGAAGAGCAAGGTGCCCAGCCGCAGACCCTCAGTGGCAAACTCCGCAGGGCTGGCCTGGCAACAGCACTAATGGCAACATAACATGCTTCTTGTCCCAGCCAGATGGATGTCTAAGAAGCCTCTCATCCTTTAAACACAGAATGTTTCCCCCTGCGCCAACACCCCCAGACCACCCACAGGCCTGCCACTGCCAGTTCCCAGCTGGCTGCTGCAAGCAGGAACTGCGGCAAGACACTAGGTCGTTCCGGAGCCGCCTTGCACCACTTCCTTCCTGGGAGCCGGAGCTCCAGCTTGAGGACGGCGACCCACTCCGAGGTCCCCAGCCTGCAGCCTCCACGAGATCATCACTCTATCACTTTCAAATAAGAGCCTAATATTTTGAGCATAATGATTTTAAGGAGCTCAACAATTTCTTTGCATGCATTATTCATTTGTGACACAAAACTGTTATTTCACTGAGATTACTGTAAATCGCTACATGAAGAGCTGGCTTGCATGAACAATTAAATGATAGATATGATAAACTAGATTTATAAGCTTTATGTTCCTATAACATAAATTCCCTGAATGATTTAACTCGGCAGAGCCAGAAAATCCCTTCCAGATGCCAGGTCTATGGATCTGCAGCTCCCCCACCAGCATTTCCCAAAAACTTACTCAAGGCTGGAAGGAAAACATTTAATAAAAGGTTTAATGTCACTATGGTAACCAGAGCAACTTGTTTCAAAAATGAATAATAGCCCTGTTAGGTGCTTCATTAAAATTTTCCCAACCAAATACTGCCCTTAATCTTCTCAATGGAACAAAAGGCTTATTCAGAATACATGTACACGACTGAGACTCAGTCAGACACAAGCCTGCGCCTGAGCGCAGATATCCGTCAGCCGGCAACACAAAGATGGGATCTAATCAGCCGAGATGAGAGAAAGTTGGGTATTTATCCGGAAACAATTGACTAAAAACCTCAATATCCCACTGTTTGGGTCTTTTCTTCACTAATCAGAAAATTAAGGGCGGCCCTCCCCTCAGCAGTGTCTCTCTCCTGACACAGGTAACTACTGCCTGCAGACAGCACAGAAACCAAAGACTACAGAGTCCTAGACACCAGGGCCCCTGGACTGCCGGCCCAGCAGAGCTGTCTTCTCCAGAGTTCTAGAGCAGAAGCAACAAGAACTTAAGACCTGCCGGGCCTGGTGGCGCAGGCCTTTAATCCCAGCACTCGGGAGGCAGAGGCAGGCGGATTTCTGAGTTCGAGGCCAGCCTGGTCTACCAAGTGAGTTCCAGGACAGCCAGAGCTATACAGAGAAACCCTGTCTCCAAAAAAAAAAAAAAAAAAAAAAAAAAAAAGAACTTAAGACCTGGCCACTGGTGACCCTGGACAAGGTTGTGACCATGTCTAACCCAACATGCTCCGCTGCTGTCCACTCCAGGGTCAGTTTAGAGCCACAAGCTCACAGTGCTTCCCAGTTCAACATGCAATTCCGCCCATCAACTGCTGTAGTGCCCAAAGGGATGCTGAGACTGTCATACGCATGCATGGGTCACGCTACAGATCCTATAGGGGCCCAGATGGAAGATCCGACTCAGGCCAACCCTGTTTAGGAATTACCTAGCAGCCTTGGCCTGTGCATCCCAACTGAGCTGTACTCCTGGTCTGTCTATTCCACTCATCACTCTCCCAGTTCTCATACCCAATCACCTTTGAAATGTGCCTATCTGAAGCCTTAGCCCCATGTTGCATGGTACAGAGGAGGTGTTTATGAAGCCCTGAGGGTGAATACACCAAGATAAAGGGGCCACGCAGACTCTCAGCAGTCACCTCACTAGAGCTGTTCATGCAATCCTCTCCAAACCTGGGAGACAGGGAAAGGCATATGGACGACGGCTCATGGCCTGCAGGCAGTTAAGTACGGTAAGAACAGCAGGGAGATGCAGACATGATTCCCAGAGGACCCAGAAGGTTTGAATAAGAGTCCAGTCCCCACACCCACAACACCCTGCCCTCAAATCTGCACCACAGTGAGGCCAGCCCACCCAGCCCAAAACTGTCCTCTTTTGCAAGTGACAGGCCAAAGAGAGACTGCTGAATCATGTCTTGCTGAAAACCACCTGCATCCAGCCTGAGATTTCCTAACACCCTCCCAAATGTTTTCTAGCCCCACCACAGTAGGGAACTGGCACCTGTTGTGGGATGAATTGAAAGCAGCTGCCCTTACAGATCATGTGAGAACGTGGGGTGGTGTTCGCAGGTGAATTAGCTTCACAGATGCAACTCACTTTCATTAATAGGAGAGAAACTTGACCTTTGTCATCCCAGAGAAGCAGGAGGTAACACAGCTCTGTTTGCCTGACGCCCTCAAAACAGATAAATGGATCCAACAGCCCTCCTCTGAGAGCACCCCAAAAGTCCCTAGTAGCTACGGACAGAACAAGGGGTTCCTACGGCAGCTTGTTTCACCGAAGGCATCCTGAGTCTACACTGGACTCCTGTGTGGCGATAACAAATGCAGGCTTAGTAACTGCAGAGGGTGAGCTCATAAAGAATCTTCACAGTGACACTGTAAAACACACAGCTGGGGACATAGCACAGGGGCAGAACATTTGCCTAACATGTACATGGCCCACAACTTACAGCCCCATGCTTCAGAAAGAGGGGAAGAAGGTCAACAGTGTCTCCATCACTCAACAGCCAGGTTAAGCAGCCTAGAAAACACAATGAGGCAGCCACATTGTGCCTACTCACTCTGTAGACCAGGCTAGCCTCTAACCACCTTCCATGCGTTAGGTGTAAAAGTGGGCCCCAGCCATGCCTGGCTCCATTCTCACTACTAAGGCTTCATACAATGACACTAAGCCACTGCATACACTGAGCACAGCAGTGTGTAAATGCTACCCTGAGGACTTTCTGAAGCCAGAGGCTGCTAGTAACCCAACCAGTCAGGTATCTCACCAGCATGTCACATACTGACTGTTCAGAGCATGACTAAGCAAGGACATTGCCCCTATCTAACACACTGCCTGTTCCCAATTAAACCAGCCAGCAGGCAGCACCACCATCTTATATGCCAGCTGCTCACAGCACAGCTAACCAAGGTTATCACCACTATCTAACACACTACCTACCCCTAACTTATGCAACCAGCTACGTTACCATTATTCCCATCTGACAGGAGAGGATGGTGAGGCACAAAGAAGCTGGTGTTCTTAGCTCATTCTAGTGAGAAATAACAATGTGCTGGACCCCATGGTCACCACACCACAGTAGACGATGTCCTACACAAGGAAGCTAAAGCCTAGAGAGCTTAGGAACCGACTCAAAGGTAAAGGACTGGGCTGAGAGAAGTGTTTGGACATAAGTCCCCTGAGGATGTGGGACAGAATACATCCCAGCCAAGTGCCTTGGTTTGCAGAGAGTAGCCTAGGAACCAAAGTCATGCCATGGTCTATTAGAATCAGGACCCCACGGTCCAGTAGAAGCAGGACCCCACGGTCTAGTAGAATCAGGACCCAAGTCCCGCTGTTCTTTCCTCTGCTTTCCTGTTAGCACACAGGCTTCCTCCATGCTGCACAGCCTCTGTGCACTTCCCCACAACCATGCCTGTCAGGACACTCACCCCTCCTTTCCATGCCAATCTACCAAGGATACTCACTGGATTCTGTTTGCATAGTCTGTACGCTGCAAAAGAGCAGTCTAGCACTTCCAGAAGGGATACTGGCTAGGCTCAATACAACTGTGATGTAAACTCATCAAATGAGTATTGTGCTGGAGATTGAGCATGTCATGTGTAATGTTTACTTTCTCCAGAAAATCCGTATCTAGCCAACAGCATGTACACTGCAGTTAGGGGTAAATTAACATGCACATCTCACTTTGAAATGCATCCCCAAATTGACGGAGAGCTAGCTAGAGATGGGCAGATGGGGATAGACATGTACCACTCAGTTTGACTGCTTCCTTTCTGGTTAGAAGCCCTGCGTTTGGCTGGGGGTTTCTCCTTTTCCCTCTGTCCTGGCTAGTGTTCCCACTGCTGTGCTAACAGGAGTAGGGAATCCTTCTATTGTTCTTGACTTTAGAGGAAAGGCTTTCAATGTCTCATCATCAGGCACGGAGCTAACAGTGGTCTTGTCCTGCACAGCCCTTGCTGTGTATACTTCTCTTCTTCTTACCTTTTTACTGATTCTTTGTGAGTTTCACATCATACAGGCCAGTTCCATTCATCTCCTTTCGCCCTTACAATTAACCTCCCAAAATAAACCACACACACACACACACACACACACACACACACACAGCATAAAAACATCTCACAGTGGAAGCCTTGGTATGTCACAGTGTGCCCCACAGTCTATCTCTCTGTCCATAAATCTTCACTTGCAAATGTTCACTGCAGTGAGTCACTGGTCTGGTTGGAGATCTCTGGCTTCTGTGACACCATCAATACTGGATCCTCACCATGACTCCTCCTGGTTATCCTGCTGTTGCACAATGTCCTGGAGATCCTGCAGCTTTGGATCAACAGGACTGGGCTTTTCGCGCATCCTAACCATTCACAGACATTATAGATTTTGGGGTGAGCCAACTCAGAGCCCTGGATCTGGGCCTGGGTGGTAACTGAGCTGGTCAGGGCACTGGTTCTCTCTTATCCCCATAACCAGAGCTCCAGCACAGCTCTGGCTAAGCCACCTAGTGCCACCATTGGCAGGAGGCAATGCCAGCTCTCCTGCTCCCATGATTTCAGGGCCCATTCTCCCGCACCCATGCCTCCAGGGACAGCTCTGCTGTGCTGCCCAGTCAACACAGGGGCTACCTTCCCACATACTGCAGTCTGTGAGGGGCTGGATCACCTCGGCTGCTCTCACACTCTCAGGGATGGCTTGCCCATGCCTTGGCCATCAGGGCCAGCTCCACTGTGTTGCCCAGGTGAGCTCTTCCAAATGCTACAGCCAGGAAGTAGGCAGGACCAGCTCTCCCAACTGCCATAGGTGGTAAGGGGTGAGGTGGGCAGGCATCACCTCTATACCCACATCACTTTAAGGTAGAGGAGTGGTGGGGACAGCTCTCCCATGCTCTAAGGGGCAGCTCGCCCACCCCACCCCTACCCACCCACCCCACCCCCATGACCCCCCCACCACCAGGGCTCACTCCACTGTGCTGCCTGGGTGAGGCATAGAGCCCCTGCTCTCCATGTGCTGCCCCTCTAAGAGACAGGACCAGCTCTCTGGATGCAGCAGCCAGTGAGGGGCAGGACTAGTTCTGCACAGGCCCTGGACATTGCTTGATCCCTGGCAGCTGCTCTGACCAGGGAAGTCTCCTGGTTCTCTAATAGTAATATGATTCACAGCATTGACAGTGACCCCTGTGCTATGTAGCCACAGACTCAGACATGGCACTCAGCAGCAGCTCAGACTGGGATGTCACCATGGTCCCAGGTGATGGGGATGGCCACTCCACTCTGCAGTGTCCAGTTCCGTCTCTCTTCATAAAGCTCAGGCTGCTCCACTTATCTTTCTCTCCCATCTCTCTAGAACATATTCTCACATTGTAGTGGCTTTTCCTGCAGGCTGGCCTCACTGCTGGCAGGCCCCTGGGCGACATCCTCTGGTAAGTGGATTTATAACTGGCTAGGGACAGGTCTGTGGGTACCATGGTGGTCCACAGTCTGTATTCTTCCTCCTCTGCTGCACTGTGTGATGTCAGGCAGGGCTCTGTGTGTCTATGGCCCACCCCAGCTGTGGGGAGGAGGACGGGTCTGTTATGTGTCCTAGACATAAAACTGTGTTGGCCACCACGCCAGGCAAGCTAGATAGGATGAACAAAGGACTGCCATCTGCTCCGCCCGACTGATAGAAGAACGATTCCACCGAGCTGGGCGTGGTGGCGCACGCCTTTAATCCCAGCAGAGGCAGAGGCAGGCAGATTTCTGAGTTCGAGGCCAGCCTGGTCCACAGAGTGAGTTCCAGGACAGCCAGGGCTATACAGAGAAATCCTGTCTCGAAAAACCGAAAAAACAAAAAAAGAACGATTCCACCAACAAGGTGTCTCTTTGACCACTGCCAGGGAGGTGAGAGAGGTGGTGGTTAATGTATACTCAATACCTAATTTATTGAGTTATTTTATCATGCAAAGACACTGACTGGCTTTTTCAGCACCTACTGAGATGGTCCTGTGCTAATTTCCCCTCATTCTGCTACTAAAACTTGTCACATTTGATGATGTGTGTATGTTGAAGGATCAGGGTGTTAGATCCTGTCACTGTACTGCTGAATTCCGTTTCTCAGGCCTCTTTGAGGATGTGCACTTCAGTGTTCACGGGGATGCTACCGGCAGTTTTCCTGACTCACTGTGTACTTCTCTGGCTTTTCATCAGGTAACACAAGTGTAGAACTATTCCCCTCACTTGGATTTTTTTTTTTTTTTTTGGTTTTTCGAGACAGGGTTTCTCTGTGTAGCCCTGGCTGTCCTGGAACTCACTCTGTAGACCAGGCTGGACTCGAACTCAGAAATCCGCCTGCCTCTGCCTCCCAAGTGCTGGGATTAAAGGCGTGTGCCACCACACCCGGCCTCACTTGGATTTTTTTTTTTTTTTTTGGTTTTTCGAGACAGGGTTTCTCTGTGTAGCCCTGGCTGTCCTGGAACTCACTCTGTAGACCAGGCTGGACTCGAACTCAGAAATCCGCCTGCCTCTGCCTCCCAAGTGCTGGGATTAAAGGCGTGTGCCACCACACCCGGCCTCACTTGGATTTTTTAGAAGAATTTAGGAAGAACGTGGGGAAATGACTAGTGTAGCTGCCTAGCTTTGGGCTCTTCGCTGGGAGTCTGTGACTACTGATTTCATCTCCATCTCCTTGCTGGTTTGAGCATGTATCCTCTATTCCATGGTCCATGGAAGCTGTGTACCCTAGAACCAACCCCTCCTTTTACTATCCAGTATCTAACTATTCACAGTAGTCTCACATCATCCTTTGAATGTGTGCTACAGGCTATAATGGTTCATATTACTTTTAATTTATTTGTAATCCCCTCTTCAACCTGACTAGTCTAGATAAAAATGTGTTAATTTTCTTTTACACACACACACACACCCTTAGTTTGGCTATGTATTCTTCCTGCTCTTTGAACTCAGTTTATTTTACCTCTTTCCTTAAAATACAAAGTTCATCTGCTTACTTGAGATCATGCTTCTGTTGGCATTTACCACTATAAATTGGCCTCTTAGGCCAGCTTGGCTGCACTGTATTAAGTACTGGTATGTTGTATTTCCATTTTGATTTAACTTCTGTTTTGATTTCTTCTTTAGCTGACTGGTTGTTTGAGAGTGTGCTGTCTGATTACCTTGTCACTTATGACTTTTCCTCCGATTACTGACTCCCAGTTTTATAACAGGGTGGCGAGAAGAGAATGTCCATTTCATTCAGTTTGTTAGATTCATTATGGCTCAGCATCGGATCTACCCTGGCAACAATCCCCTGGACTGCTCACCTACTGTACCAGTCCAGTGGCCTTGTTTTGTTGTGGTTGGTGCTGGATCAGGTTTTGTAGTTGTAGTTGTCTGGTAGTACTAGACGCTGTGATTCTTTATTTTTTATAGCAATTAAAGGTTTTTCTTTGTGGTTACATAAAGCATCATAGAGCTTAAAGAATATCCTAAAGAACAACAGCCTTTTGAAGCTGAAGGCAGGGCAATAATCCATCTGGCATTGCTGTAACAAATGCCTGAGACATTAATTCCAAGGAACAGGCCCAGACCTGGGGAGGCAGAGTCAAGAGCATCAAACTCAGGGCCTGCCTGGGCTTCAGAGCAAGTTCAAGACCAGCCTGAGCAACTCAGTGAGACCTTGTCTCAACTGTTTTTAGGCTGTGGATGTAGCTCAGTGACAGGACACTTGCCAGGCATGTGTGGCCCTGGGAGATTCAATCTACCATCAATCAGTGCCATTTCTTTAGGACCTGTGACAAACAGCACATTATGGTGGCAGCACAAAAGGAAGGAAACCACATCCAGGAAGCCAAAAGCAGAGAGGAAGGGGCTGGGTCCCATAGTTCCTTCCAGATCCTTTAGGCTCTGCAGTCACTCTATACCACGAGAGAACTCACGTGACTCTGACCTTCACAGTGAGCTAGCCTTCCTCTTTGTTCACACTGCTGACTCAAGGTGAACTCTCTGTAGCTTCTGTCCTAAAAGCAGGCCCACATGATGGGCATCCTCTTTCCATTCTCTGGAAAAGTTCCAGTCTCACCTCCATCTCTAAAAGATGGGTTGGCCAGCGTGGGGTATCCTGGGCTAGCGGGTTTGTTTTTCATGGGATATTTTGAATGTATGATTCCACTGACTCAGGTCACAGTTTTTGTTGAGAACCTTCTGGTAAGTCTTATAAAGCTCTCTTGTAGAGGACAAGTTGCTTTTTGCTTCTGCTTTTAAAATTCTCTCTGGATATTAATGATGTGAGGCTCAGCAGACCTTAGTTTTGGTGTCTCCCCTCAGCCTGGAGAGATTCCTGTGAGCATTTCTTTCCAGCACGCTGTGCCTCTGTGGCTTTTCTCCTATCAGTTCACTGTCGGGCCCGGGGAGCCCCAGTGCGAGCTTCACTCTTCCCGTCCCTACTCTCCTGCTGGGTAACTGCACACAGCCTGCCTGAGCTCACCAGCTCTTCCTTCTGCTTGGAAGAGCCTAGTGCTGAAGCTCCTGATGCACTTCCTAGTTCAGTCAGATTGCTTAGCTACAGAGTTTGGTTGTGACCTGTCTGTCTGTCTGCCTGTCAAACGGCTCACTTTGCTCGTCCCTGTTCTCTGTTTTCTTATGTCGACTGTAAAGTCTTATTTACTGGTCCCTCAGCTTCTATAACACAGTGACTGACCCTTCGTGTAGGCCTCCATTGCTGTGGGATGTGTGACTAGAACACTCGTGTGCTTTATACATGTCTCCTTAATATTGTCTCTGTTCTCCTTGCAGTCTTAGGTAGCCATTTTTGCATTCTTTTACTGAGTAGCTTCAGAGAAAGCTCTTCTCGGGGTTTCCTAGTTGGCCTTCTGTTACTGTGACAAAACGCTATAGCAACCAACTTGGGAGACACATGTCTATTTAGCTTACACGTCCCAGTCATGGTGCACTACTGAGGAAGTCAGGACAGGAACCCTAGAAGAAGCACAGACAGGATTCCCAAAGGATGCTGCTGTTCCCGAGGCCTGTTCAGCCTCCTTCCTTATGCCACCCAGCACCTATGCCCTCCTACAGCATTCATAAATCAAGAAAATGTCCCACAGACTAGCAAGAGACAAGCCGATGGAGGCAACTCCTAAAGCGGGGCTCCTCTTACAAGGCAGCTGTAGTTGGCATCAAGTTGACAAAGACTGAACAGCACAAGAGGGCCGGTAAATAAAATATTCCACTTGCAACCCCCTTCTCCAGTCAGGTCTGAGAGAAGATCTCACCAACGCATGCACAGCACAGGTGCTACGAGGCGCCTGTTTATCCCCCCTAAGGCAGTGCTTGCAAGTGTTCAAAGTCAGGTTCTATCTCCCAAGCCAGTGAAGTCAGAGTTAGCTCTCTGTTGCTCACACTCAATCTGTGAAGGCCACGAACTGTATATAGGGAATGGAAAGATGACCTCAGAGGGCACTTGCTTTGGGGGGCTGCTAGGACACATGGTCTAGGTGGGTGTGTCTGCAGGTGTAGAAGCCTATAAGGCTCAAGGATGGGTCCCTTGGTGAACTCCGCTAGGCAATTCCTACAAACACAGTCCTCTATTGAGTTGCAATCACTGGAGAGCCCTGCCCCTTTTCCCTATTATATGCCTTTTATTGCTGTGACAATATCTGCCTTAAAGCCTCTCTTCCCTGCCCCAATCAGCCACGTGATGCCCTCAGTGCTCTGTCAGCAGCCCATGGTGGCTAGCCCGCTCTGTGTTCTCACCTTCACCTCGGACTGAAACCAGATGCTGATGCTGGCAAGATGGCTCAGCAGGCAAGGGAGCCCAACAACCCAAGTTCAATCCCCAGAACCAAATGGTGGAAAGAAAGAACCTGACCTACACACACACACACACACACACACACACACACACACACACACACACACAGCATGGACCACACTCACATGCATGCATACTAAATAAATGTTTCCAAAAATAAGAAAACAGAACTCAAAAGCTGAAGGGGTATTTTTTGGCACTGGGCAGTGTTGGCTTTGGGGTCAGGGTCGTAAGTTCTTACCTTCTCTGTGCATTCTTAAGTTTTCTCTCCAAATGCTGAGGCCTCCCTCTAGACTCCCACACTAGCACACAGCTCTCCTCTGTGGGATGAGTCCTGATCTCCACCCTGCACTGTCACATCCATGTGACCTTCCCTCAGTCCCTCTGGCTCCCTCCGATGCTTTAGTCTGTGTGCATGCTCCTTAATTGAGACATGAACTTTGGGCCTGCCCTCCTCTGTTGGGGCTCAGCCTACTCAGAGGCCAGGGCTGAACAGGGATGAAAACCCAGCTCCCCTGCTGGAAACCCTTGTACCTCAGCTCACCCATGATGTGCAATGGTCAGGAGCCACATACTAGAAGCAACTGCTCCTTCTCCAGACCCTTCACACCTCCACCCGACTTCAACACTCCTCCCTGATCTGTGGGCCCACTGAAGCCCAGATGTACCACCTGAAGCCTGTACCACCTTCCCTCCTTGTCAGTCTGGCTAGATTGGCTCTTCCCTCCTTTCTCTCTCTCTCTCTCTCTCTCTCTCTCTCTCTCTCTCTCTCTCTCTCTCTCTTTTTTTCTTTTTTTGGTTTTTTATTTTGTTTTGGTTTGGTTTTTTCTTTTTTTTTTTTTCTTCCCTCCTTTCAACACAAGCCTTTCTCACTCACTGAAGTAGGTCCCTTCACCTCTATAGCCCTTGAGGGTCTGGACAGCTCAGCATGGGGCACGGTGGGAAGACACTGTGCCTGCAGGCAAGGAGCTGCTGGTCTGGGTTAATACCTAGTTTCCAACCTTGTACAGCCAATGAACAGTTGCCTTGATTCAAGTTCAGGTTGTCCCAGGACTGGTCTTCCTGAGAGGCTACTACTATAAGCCTTAAGATGGAACCTGCCCTGTGTCCATCAGCAGTAACAACACTTCCCATGGCATGGCCGAGTCAAGATCACAATTGTGCTTTAATGTGGGGACCAGAGCCTGCTCATCACACATATAAATCAGGCTGTAAAACAGATTATCTTCCATTAGCCAGACAGCTCCACACTGCACGGAGGCTAGGTTTCCTGACCAGCACAGGCCAGCAAGCAGCAGGGCCCACTCCTGGTATGGCAAGATCTCAAACTGCGTGTATGCTTTGTTATCCCCAGGCCCCAGTTACACACACAGCCATTCTCCATCCAACTGAACCACTAGTCCACACCATTTTCCCTGCCCGATCCCTTCCTGCATCACACATTACAGAATCTACTGGGGAGGAAAGGAAGGAAAGAAGTAAGAATCAAACTTTCTTTCTTATTTTTTTAAGTCATGTAATGTGGACTGTGAGTCTGTGCAGTGCCCACAGAGACCAGAAGAGGGAGGCAGATGCCTTGGGTCTAGAGTTCTAGGCAGTTAGTAGGCTCCAGGTGAAGGTGCTGGGAATCCAAACTCAGGTCCTCTGCAAGAAACAGTGGGTGTTCTTAACCACTGAGCCAACACTCCAGCCCCAAATACACAAGATCAAGACAAACAAGGTAACTCCTCTACCAGCATGCCTTACCCTGTCATCTAACATTTCCCCCACCTCTAGCCCTGGTCTCCAGTGCCACCATGAGATACAGGCTGCCCCTCCTTTACATAGGCTGCATGAAACTGTACCTTCTGCCCAAACCCAACCCCTCTAAGCCACCACCACTTTCTACAATCAAAAGCTCGGGATCTGACTCAGAAATAAAAAAGAAATCTGCAGTTTCGACTGACAGCTTTATTCCACCTGGAAAAAAAAAAATAGCACTAACAACAAGAGAAAAAAGAAAGAGGACCTTCCAATATAGCTATAACACCAAAGAGTGGATTTCCGTGGAATCAGCTAATTTTCATACTTAAAATATTCCAGCGAGTTAGCCTGTCCTTCACTTCACTGACTTTGCCAAGATGATGGACGGCCCCTTCTCCCTCAAATGGATTGCCAAACAGCATTTTATTGGGGATTTCCTCTAAAAGGCAATTGGAGGTTCCTGCAACACAATTTATAGGTGCATTGTTTCCATTTATTTTAATTTTATTTATAGCCTTCTGCCCAGAGCCACTGGGCACAGGCAGCTGTAAATCAGAGACCAGAGACAGTGTGCTTTGTTCTTCTGTTCAAATATCAGGGAATTGTTTGGAAAGCTCTAATCTGAATACTAATTACTTTTTCAATCAGACCGTGGGTGTGAACTCCCCTTTTTAAAAACTACACAAAAACACTGCACCAAACGAAATTTCATTATCTAGCACTCATAATCCTGACTAAAGGGCACAGGGAGTGGTCCTACTCTCGAAGGGATGCCACCCACTGTAGGGTACACACTCCAAGACTTGGGGTTTAACTGTAGACACAACTCCTGGATGACCCTGGGGCAAGGTTCTTGACCTTCGTGAGCTTCAGTTCTCACAGCTATTAAACAAAGTAGTGGTAAGAGAATCCCTTCTACAGAGTTTCTGTCCATCAAATGAGATCCTAGAGCAGTGTCCCTCCAGGTCAGGGTCAGGTCAGTGGTGGGAGGGCTGTCTTCTCACCCACTTCAGGTCCCATGCTACTATGACCAAGTGAATGCTGGGCCTGCCCAATCTGTCCCACCTTTCACAGCCTTTTCCATGCCATCTACTTTGGATTCTGGGCTGGCCATACAGTTTCCTATACAACAGCTTCCAAATCCTCCTGGCTCTCACCAGAGACCACTCAGTTTCCTCCTATACCACACACCACTGCTTGGCTCTCCACACTTACTGCCTGGTTCACCTTTCCCATGACACCAAAATGAACTTTCTGGGGATTATCACTTAGAGATTAGAGTCTTTTAGACAGCCCAGGTAGCCTGCATCCCTGTGGCTAAGGTCACTCACTATAAAAGGATTATGCATTCTTATCTGCTGTGTCAGTTTTGGCTGGGGGCCACCAGGTACTGGAAAGAAAGTGGTGATGACAAGCACGGAGTCCTGGCAAGGCTTTAGGAGGCACCGGGAGCCTCTATCAGTTCCTTGCTTCTACCCTCAGCCATGAGAACACAGCCTAAGACAGGGCCTGTAGCTTCAAACTTGAGCCCTGAGTGGGAGGACCAGAGCTGTTTACAGCCCTTCGGAGACTATAAGGAGCACCATTCTCCCCAGATATAACTAATGCTGCCAACCAAGGGTAACAAGATCGTGCCCTCGGGAGACTGGCCAACTGGAAGGAGCTGGGTGCAAACAGGAAGTGACTACAAATGAGTAACTAGGGCTGACTCTTGGAGCTGGCAACCAAGGGTGTCATAAAGAAGCCATCCACCATTCTGGCTAGCCCTGAGTGCCTCTCCGCAACCACACACCCACTCTTGACACCAGAAATCCATGGCCAGCCCTGCTTCCTCAGGCTCTCCCGGGCCTGCTTTCTCGCTGGCAGGTGAGCCCACTGCCTCTCCAACCAACTGGCAGCACCTGCCTGGGACAAGAGTCTGCCTGCCTAATTCTCCTTTCTGCCTCTTGCTCTGTTCACGGAACAGTGGTGTGAGTCTGCCTGCTCTGGGGTTTGGTTTGTTGGCTTGCTTTTTCCATGACATTCCCACTGTTCAAAAATACTGGCATACTCGGGTCTCCTAAACCCTTTTACATAACACTCAGCCCCAAAGAAATGGTCTTCAAACAAGAAGAGAGATTACTTTGGAAAGAGAGGCTAGGAGTGACCTCAGAAACCTACTGAGGAGACCACAAGTCAACAGACCTTTGGGAGACAAAGAAATGTCCCTGCCCCATGCCGAAGAATAATGACTGAATTAGCATTCTCTACCTTGGGCAAACAGGCCATTGTAAATGCTTATTTTATGACTAGAGTTTCATAAATTATGCAGGGGATTCTCTCAAGTGGCTTTCCTCTGCCCTTCCAGATGCAGTATTAATTTGGCAGCACTGGTAAGTAGATGGATCCACTCCACACTGGTAAGTCTGTTAGGACATTTGGGTCTCCACAGCAAAACCAGAACTGACTTCACGGCACATAGAGAACAGCAGAGCTACAGCAGGGCAGTCCTCCTCAAACCTGCAGGCACCAGGAAGGTGAGATAGCACACAGCAATCCGCACCAGGGAAGGTGGGATGTGAAAGAACAGACAGCCTTACGCTTGGGAGCTCACAAGCCACTGAGAGTGCTCCACATGCCCACACAAGTGACTTGCTGGGATGGGAGGAAGGCAAAGTGAATTAATTAGTTGATTATTAGATCCAGCAATAGGAGGCAGGAGAGCAGCAATGTCAACGTCTCTGTTGCCCACCCTGTGACAAAATACTGGGACAGAGGAAATTTGGGGGGGAGGGGGTTTCAGCTGGCTCCCAGTTTGAGGGTTCAGCCCAGCATGGGAGCAGGCTTGGTGGCAGAAGCTCAAGTCAGCTGCTCACATTGCACCCACAATCAAGAAGCAGACGGCAATGAATGTTTATGCTCAACTCACTGTCTACACTTACACACTCCAGAGCTGCAGCCAGGGAATGGTGTCACCAACATTTCAGGAGAGTCTTTCTACCCCAACTAACCTAAAGAGTACTTGGAAAGTGGGGAAAGATGTGATCAGGATATATTGTATGTTAAAAAAATAATAAAACAATTTAAGAAAAAAAGAAAATTTACCAAAGGTATGTCCTAATCTAAACAGGTCCTCATGGGAGTGTATGGAAGTTTGTCTCCTCCTTAGTGATTCTCAGTCCTGTCAAACTGACAGTCACTAACCAGCACAGCAGAAGGGTCCTGGCAAACTGACAGTCACTAACCAGCACAGCAGAGGGGTCCAGAAGCACAGGCAGAAAGAAACAAAGAGGCTTGGAGCTGGAGATTACTACAGGCCAGACAAGCCAGGGACTAACCCTGCTCCTGTGACCTGAGAGTCTGCTTATAATGTCAATGTCTCAAAACAAGCCTGGACACATGAATGACACACTCAGAAAGAGAGAGAGAGAGAGAGAGAGAGAGAGAGAGAGAGAGAGAGAGAGATTAAAACAGAAGTGCTCCCATGGCTAGAAGGAGCTAAGAGGTACAGTGTAGCCCACAATGAGCCAGAGGATAGGTGAAGGCCAGAAGGAAGGGAGGGGAGGCCTCCTGCCCTGGGCTTAGGAGTTGAACTTCAGTTTGAACCCGAGACAAGACCTATCAAAGGTCCTAAGGCAAGAGCTACAGCAGCAGACTTATGTGGTGCAATCCCTGGGTGAGACAGACAGGAAGAAACCACCATGCACAGTGGTCCAAGGCCAGAGGACTACAGACTCCAGGGGCACCCATGGGTCAGAGAATAAAATGCAGGACACTGGGGTCTTCACTGCACTTAAATCACAGATACCACCAACCAACCAGAGCAAGAAGACCTGAGAATACAACCGACACGTGAGAAATGTCTTCCTTTCTCCGATTCCACTCCTTGTCTTTCTCCAGCCATGCCCCAGCCTCCCGTCCTAACTCTGACAGACATTATTAGTCTGAGGGAGAGCCCATGCTGAACAAATAGGGAACTGGCTGCAAAGCCTCTGCTGCTACAAGACACAAAAGTCCCAAAACCCCTTGCCCCGGGGCTTCCAGTTGCCTCAAGTGGCCGACAGGAGGCCCTGAGTGAGAAAGGCATCTGAGCAGGGTATCAGCCATTCTAGGGATCTCCCTGAGAAAGCAGACTAGCGGGTCACCCTCAAAGAAACCCACTCACCTGATGGGGGAAGAGGAGGCACACACTGACCAAGCCAAGGAGTGTGTCCAGGTAAAAGAGACACCCACACCACCCGGGCAGGCTGTCACCTGTAAGGAGCAGGTGTGCTAGTTGGCAGGCAGGCCTCTATGGTTCAAAGGTCATCATTCTCCAAGAATCATTTAGCATCTACGGAAATGAGAGTCTATAACTAGGCATGGTAGTATATACCTGGAATCCCACATCCAGGAGGGAAAGGCTGCCGAGTTATGGGCTTACCCAGTGACTTTCAGGACAGCCTGGGCAATAGCTCCATCAGTAAAGCATTGACCTTGCAAGCTTAAGGGGCTGGGCTCAACCCCCAAAAGCCCTTGTAAGGAGCAGGGCAATGGCACTGACTTGTGCTTCCAGCCCTGAGAAGCTGGGATAGGCTGATCCCTGGCACTCAATGCGCAGCCAGCCGAAGCTACATGCAAAGTTCTATTAATCTGAGCCCCTGCGTCCTGAGAAACAACAGCTGGGGTTGACCTCCTGTGACCGCACAGGTGAGGAAGTGTGCAGGCACACTCACACTGCATTCCCGTGAGGAAGGAAATGAGAACTCATGTGTCTGCAGGATGAGGAAGGTGGATGAAGCAGTCACACTTAAACACAGTATTCACTCGCAGTGAAAAGGCCACGCGCTGCAGAGGAAGCAGGCTCTCCAGCCCTCTGTCCCCACACAGCGCTCACTGGTGCCCATGCCGCACTCCCCTGAGTGACAGCAGCTGCTGCACCAGGAACACTGCAGGACACGGATTAGAACCAAGTGCCGCTGCTAAACTGTGAGACTTATAAATAGATTGTGAAGAACATTCGAACATAATTTGCTTTCCAGGCACAAAGAACCGTGTCAATCAACTCTACACCCCAACAGAGGCAAGGGTCTCTGTTGATGACTTTCTGGCAACTGAAGAAAAACAGATTTTACAGTGAGCTAATCTGTCTTTAGAATAAAAAATAAAAACAATGAAAGCTGAAGCTGGATTTATGTTTTCACTTATTCATTCAACTGGATGAGCCATGGAGCCATCCTGAACACAGTAGCCTTAAGTTACACTCTGAAATCAGATAAACATGGGGGGCACCCAGGCTCCCCTCTCCACAGCTGCAAGGCTCCCACAGTTGCTTTACACAGCCTCCTGTCCATGGGAACAGGTCAACACTCTGACAGGGGGCAATGGCAACATGTGACAACTCTGGGAAAGGGCTCACAACCCCAGCTTCTTGGCTGAGAGCCAGAAGCTTCAGGTTCTTGCTACAGCCTCTCCCAGAAATATGGGAAGAGCCAGCCTCCAAGGAAGGCCAACTGTGGAGAGCTGGCAAGGGCAACTGAGATAACTCCACTCCTGCACATGGCAGAAGTCCCTGGGAAACCTACAGGACATACGGAAAGTGTTAAACTTCTATGCAAGATAAACCACAGGAAGGCAGAGCCACACCTCCAACTGGAGGGAGCTTACCTCAGAAACCGCACTTACTCTGGAGCAGTTCTGAAGTCACTCACAGAGCAGAGGAGTCAGCATGCTAGAGAAAGCAGCCAGTGGGGCATCGGCTGGCTGGGCCTTCCTGGAGCTCCATGAGCACCGGGGCTTTAGTACCACGCGGCTTCGGTGCTGGCTTTAGTACCACGTGGCTTCAGTGCTGGGAGGCATTGATTACCATTTTAATTTTTCAAAAATCAAAATGTACAGGCTGTACAATCAATGAGCAGCTTTACCAGGCCAGCACTCTGGGTTCTAGCAGCATTGATCTCTCTAAGTTTCCCAGCCTCTGCCAGGCGGAAGGGTGCTCATTAACCTCCCTGCAGAAAACAGCACCTACAACAGGCCACAGCTCCCAAAGGGCAGAGTCAGGCTGGAGCCAAGCCTTGTTTCCAGAAAGCGTGGCTGAGAGGCGGCAGGAACCGACTCCAGTACATATGCAAACGCGTGGTCTGGAGCTGCCTCTTTAACATGGCCCAACCTAAGGCACACACAAACCTTTTGGGTTCCTGAAGCCATCCACACTCCAGTCAGATTCACCTTGATATCAGGGGAGGCACGGAGGAGGAGGAGGAGGAGGAAGGGAGACAAGAGCCTAAAGTCAGGGTCAACGAAACAGATATGACAACTGAGGTGTCACACTCCCCTTAAACGTGTATGGTGACCAAGAAAGAGGATCCTTGAGCTGGCCTGCTGCACTCTAAGGCAAATGGATATAACAGCATCCCAGGGATCACTGTGAGAGCTAAATGTCAAGTGTGTCCTTGAGCCCCACAGGCACAGGCCCCCAGACACACACATCAGGGGCTTGTCCTATAGAGCACTCACAGGGTGCTGATGGTAAGCTGAGCATTCATCCACTTTCCAGCACAATGACAGCTGTGCTCCTTAGGAAATGCCCTCTTACAAGACAGTAGATGAGACCATGTTGCTCAGTGGTCAGCCCTAACCAGAATCTGAGCACCCCACCTAGGAGGCGGCAGCAGAATGTGATGTGTTAACTGTCAATTTGTCAGAATCTGGAACCACTTAAGTGGCACCTGAGGGAGATTATCTTCATTATAGTAATAGATGTGGAAAGTCTTACGTATGGGTGAGACCATTCCCTGGGCACGGGATCCTAGACTGTATACAATGTACACAGCAAGCACAGCAAGCTGAGTGCCAGTACTCATCCTTCTGTTTTCTACTTGAGATGCAGTGTGACTGGCTGCTTCCAGCTCCTATTGCCTTGACTTCCCTCATGACAGACTACAGCTTCAACTGTGAGCTGAAATCAATGACACAGAAAAAGCCTGGGAGGGGGGCAGCCTGGGCTACTCAAAGACCTGTCCTCAAAAATAATAATGGCAATAGTAATAATAAACAGTAATAAATCAGGAAAACTGATGACAGATAGAGAAGTTCATGATAGGTAAGCAAAAAGACAATGTGGTAAAGTCTTAAATATGTGTGGTCTTTAAATCAATGAGTTCCTGTACAGTAATTATCCCAAGAAAACAACCAGCGACAGAGCCAAGACGCCAGCACAAGGATGCTGAAAGCAGTGTCTGGCAGGGAAACTTGGGGACAAAACAAATGCATAACAATAGGGGGTGTCTCTCTAAACTGCAGCAGCTCCAGATGCCATCCCTGTGTGATTATTACATGTTTGCTTGCAGAAGGACATCTAATCATGCGGAGAGCGGAGGGTTATTATTAATTGTACAAAGAACAGTGACAGCCTCGCAGCCTAGATGAACTTCTGCTTGAAAAATATTTTCTCATATTATGTATTTAATATGTGTGTGAGGCCCGTTCTATTGAAAACCATTCACTGTGATCTGGAGAGGATTCACATAGTTCCCATCAATGGAGGGCCTGGCATTCTCTGCATCCCACAGCAAAGGAGCAGGGACAGCTGGGAACCACAAAGCTATTTGACTTCTACAGGGACAGCTATCCCTGATGCCACAGACTTCAGGAAGACCCAAGCACACAGAGAAACCTTATTTTAAAGGAAGACAGGAATACCACCCATTTTTATAGCACAGAAATATGTAATAGCCCAAGGAGGTCAGTAAGAGGGCAAGAAGTGTATTGCACAGAAAACCATGTGACTCCAGGGACACCTACCTGCCCTGTAGACATGCCATCATGCCTCCTGACTATTCCACTGTACCTCAGATGCTGCACTGACATCCCAACTTTATATGCCTCCAACCAAATGTTCTTCTCTCCTAAAACCTGCTCAGGTGCCCACCTCAGTAAGTAGATAGCTAGCAGACATGCAGCCACAGGCTGACAGTCACCCTCAAAGGGCCTCCTCCAGCTCCCCATATTCAGCCAATAGTAAGTCCGAGCTCTGAGAGACTCCCACAGCCCACTCCTTAGCCCACATTCCCCTTGGTCTCACACCACCCTCCTAGGCCATCTTCCTACCTTCATGGATACGCCACCAGCACCTTCGGGAAACTTAAATCTCTTCCTGATAGTGGTTGACGGATTCCCTGTCCTCCACCCCTGCCATCCTGCTATCAAACCTCCCCATGCCACTTCCCCTCCCTGCACCAAAGCCATGGTAGCCTTCTTAGCAAAGCCTGTCAGCACAGTGAGCTCCTCTCATATCCTCTCTGCCCCAAATAACCACAGGACTGACTACCCAGAACTCAGACCAAAGCTTAAATGTTACTTCAGGGGCTGGAGAGATGGCTCAGAGGTTAAAAGCATTGACTGCTTTTCCAGAGGTCTTGAGTTCAATTCCATCAACCACAGGGTAGCTCACAACCATCTGTAATGAGATCAGGTGCCCTCTTCTGGTGTGCAGGCATATCTGCAGGCAAAACATTATATACATAATAAACAAATAAACCTTATTTTAAAATGCATGTATATGTATGTTTATAATATATAACATATAAATGTATGTATATATATATATATATATGTGTGTGTATGTGTGTATATATAAATATATATTGCAGTTATATAATATATATAATCCTGCACTTTCCAGTGCAATGTCTGCAGACACCTACAACATGCCCACATAAGATGCTCCCTAGGTGTGAAACACACACTAGGCACCACGGTCGGCTGGAATGGTTCTTAAACCAATTGCACATGAAAGTATGTGGTGACAATATTTTTATTTACTGAGTTAATTAATAAAATAAAAACAAATCCCCTAGCTGCTTGGCTCTTCCTAAACATAGTTAAAGATTCCACATGGCACATCTGCAGGAGGCACCATCGTACCTGGGACAGGAGAGCTCCACTGCTATGCCGTCCCAGTACCATGCCCTCCCTGAGCACTGACAGCTTTGCCATCAGGTGAGGGAGGGCCACCTGCCAAGCTCCCCAAGTGCACCAAACCTTCGGCAGCAAGGGGACTCGGCGACTAAGCTGAGCTCAGGAGAGAGAAATGACCACAAGAAGAAACTCGGAGACATGGTCACATTTACAAAGCACTATTCCCTGAGACATCAAGCCCTCAGCACAAGTCTGCAGCAAGTCTGGAGGAGGTCAGCGAGCCACTGGCATAGGCGGTCTGTATGCTGAGCAGTGCACCTTCCAGGAGGCAGCCCCCGAGGCCCTGGTGTTGACCACTGTAGACTGCTGAGTCCACCCATGATTCACAGAAGGCAGGCCCTAGCTGACTGTGCTTCTCACGTACTCCAGAATGCAGACTCCACCCATGACTCTGAGGTGAAAAGGAGACAATTTTCACATGTTCCTAGCATCCCTTCACCAGCTGACTTGAGCCCTATACACCGTCCAGGGCCCCATTCCCGCCACACCCACTGTAACCAACTCATCTTCTTCCTCCGCTCATCCATGGACAGGGCTGGACGTGCCATTCTGGAGACACTGCCCTCTCTGACTCCCCAGGCACAAAGGCTCCCACCTCAGTGTGCTGGTCACAGCAAGCCCTGGCACACCACTGGTCCACAAAAACCTGGCACTGTTGACTTGGTACAGTCCTCAGGCATCTTGTCTTGGGGCTACTTCTTCAGCTTCTCCTCAGAGGCTTCATGGTCCCAATGGAAGGCAATGGGAGGGAGGCTATGAATTCCTCACACCACAATCTGTCACTGAGATGAAGGGAAGACCAAACCCCACCTAGAACTGAGCTTATCTGCCAGGTCACCAAGTACTTGGACACTGGAGCTAACCCTCACCCCAGCCCACCCCACCCCATTCCGGATTACACTGCAGGGAAAGGGGGATGAGCCAGAGAGAGCCAGGCAGGCTGGGCACAGGAGGCAGCTCCGAGGGAGGAGAAGATTAAACAAGTAGGAGCAGCAGCCAAGAAAAGCACTGGGCAAGGAAACAGGATGAGCAGGACACTGGCTTCTATGCCACCAGAACATGTGGGACAAAAGCAAGAGAAGGACCTCAAGTCCAAGTGCCAAGTGCCTGGCCTGTCTCAGGGCTGAGTGAGACTGGCTGTGGTGGTGGTCTTTGGTTTTAATGTACTCTGTTTGTTTTCTGAAACAGGATTCCCAGGCTGGCCCAGAACTTGTGACCCTTCTGTCTGGGCTTTAAGTGATCAGATGACAAACCTAAGGTAAGGCATGACATCCAGGCAAGGAAGGCAGTGTCAGGGAACTGTAAACAGGACAATTCCAAACTAGTCTCCCATCCAGAGGTCTCCCCAAGATCTGTCACTACAACTAACTCTGCAGGATGGACTTTCTCTCACGGGCACCTGCCTAAGCAAGCCTTGGCTCCTAAGGCCTCGGAAGGCCGTCCACACCGCCGGGACTCCCTGGTGGTTCCCCAGCCAGCAGCTCCTCCAGGGACACTCACAACTAACAAGCACAGCTCTGTGTCCTCAGCATCCTGAACCAGACAGGAGCCTCAGAAATGTTTCCAGATAAATGAGGGGACAACTCAATGCACAAACAGATGAATTCATTAGTGTGGGGTGAATAAATTAATTCTAATGAGAATTGGCTGCAATCTTGTTAAAACTGCTTACTGACCTTTGAGGAGTCCAAGAAATGTTGCGCGGAAAACCCTTGGCAAATGGCACACTGGGAAAACAGGCTCACAAGCTCTGAGAGAGACAGCAGAGAGTCCAGATAAACCGCTGTGTCGCCTCAATTCAGAGCACCGATACAGAGGAGGTGGAAAGGCAGAGGGCAATGAGTCACAGGTGCTATCAACCTACCCAGGAATGCCAGGGTGAGCACCGCCACAAAGAAAGCAAGGTACCAGCAACAAGCCTCCATGTAACACCAAGGCCTCCCGAGGACTCACACTTGGAAGCACAGAAGGCCTCAGACTCTGTATCAGCAGTGTGCTGACAGGGCAGTAACTAAAACCCACAGAAAACAGAAGCAACACCGGAAAAACTTGTATCTAAGCAAACCGGCTTAAGAAAAGTCCAGTCTATTGCGAACAGAGAAAGGACCATTTTAAAGCATGTTGCAAAAGCATGAACAATCACATTTCCAAGGAAAATCAGTGCCACAGGAAGCACCATTAAGCAAAAAACATCTTGGTCACAGGGGGAAGACAGGCTACCAAGGCACAATCAATCAGACAGGACCCACGACAGCCTCCAGAGACCATTGCGGAGTAAGCTACAGGGTCTCTATCTTTCCTCCTGACTTTTACATCCCTTAAGTAAGATCATACCCAGAAGCCTCAGACACATCTAAGTCACCCAATTCTCAAAGTGCAACCTTGGCCCAGTTTGTTATCCATCTGGCTCAGTCTACCACTTTAAAATAGGGTGTTGAAAGAAGTGATGGAGAAACACATATAAAATACTTCACACCACACCATGGCTACAGTTAGAATTTTAAAATATCAGGTGCAGCTGGGCAGTGGTGATGCATGCCTTTAATCCCAGCACTTGGGATGCAGAGGCAGGCGGATTTCTGAGTTCGAGGCCAGCCTGGTCTACAGAGTGAGTTCCAGGGCAGCCAGGGCTACACAGAGAAACCCTGTCTCGAAAAAACAAAACAACAACAACAAAATCAGATACTACTACTGTTTTTCTTATTAGTGTGCCCAATGTTGGCTAAATTCTATAGACCAAAGTTAAGTCATTTTAAATCAAGATTGGTTGCATGTTATCTGAGATAAACCAACCACTTGGGAGGTTGAGGTTCAAGGATTTCCAGTTCAAGGTTGACCTAGGAAACAAAAAGAGATGCTGTCTCAGATGAAATATGAACAGGGAGCTAAGAAAGGCAATTCAACAGTGGAGAGCCCGCCAGGCTCCATCTTCAGTGCTGTCAAAGATGGAGGAAGGGATTGCCAGGCAAAGAGGAACCAGGTATGCAGGCAGGATGAATAACAAAGATAAATATTCCAGAAGACGCAGCTGCCACTGCTCCTGCACCAGCCGCTGGTGAAAGAGGGCAGAATGTCTTGAGTGTGCAAAAGCTGCTCAGACGTATAAACCAGCATGGCTCTTTAAAGGGACGCCAGGGCCTCCAGCCAGTTCCCACATCCTGCCTCTGAAGCACAGCTGCCCAGACCACAGTACCTTCCCAGCGCTGCAGCCATGCTCAGATCTCATTCTGGCCCAGGAGATATCCCCTCTTTACACAGCCCTGACCTGCTCCAGTCCCTGGTCAAGGTGGAACTCAACCTGAGTCATGATGGGGCTCAATTTGGGTCAAGGTAGAGTTCATTCGACTCAGGCCAGGGTGCACATAGGCAGCCATCCTGGCACTACAACACACCCCAACAAAGGCCCATCAAATACATCGTCCCTCACTGCGTTCCCAGGACTGGACACACACAGAATGCGCCTCTCCTTCCTGCCTCCCCAGCAGCCACTCACAACACTGTTGCCTTCCTGTCTCAGGAAACACTCTACATCCTAAGGCCTCATGGGAGCCCACCGCATACTGCAACTGAATGAAGTAATCTCCACTCTTAATAAAAGCACGTTCCTCCTACCCCAAGAAAAAGAAGAAACCTTTAAGATGAAAATAAGATTTCTCTCTCAGAGAAAAAAAAGTCAGCCATCCTAGCCAAAGAAACTTTAAAATCCCCTATGACATAACCATAAATTAAATGCTGCATACTCACTGAGGATCAGAATGGCTTTGCTAAGTAGGTGTTACACTTCACTACGTGCTTTAGGTAATGGAGATGATTTTCAAGCACAGAAGACAAAAGAGTTCTAATGGCTTCTGAGAGAACTAGCACACAAAGGAAATGTGTGTCTTACTAATTCCATAGACATTTATTCAGAAAATAACCATAAATGGATGGGAGAAAGAACGGGGCTCTGCTGTACAGTCAATGGCCTGCACTGGAAGGGCTTAGACCAAGGGCATAATTAGTGCCCTTAGTGCCCTGCACTAAGACTGCAGGAGAGGACAAGAGGCAGGAGAAGCTACATGAGTCTCCGGAGCAGCCTGGGTATAAGAAGTAGATCTGTAACATGCAAGACTATACAACCATACTCACCAGAAAATGACTGGCAGGGAACTAAAGGGAAAACATGTAAAAGCAGGTGCAAGATTATCTCCAAACAGACAAGCTAGGATTTGGAGGGGTCGAAGAGCTTCTAAGGACATGGAGTAGCAGTCCCTGAACCTGACAAGATACTAAGTTCAGAAAAGTCACCTATAGCTTGAGCCGACTGCCCACACCTCCAGTTGAAATCCGCCTGAGATCACAATGAGCCTGCCACAAATTCCCACCTCTTCAGTCCCTGGAACCCATTTATAAATGATTCCAAAGAACCAGACAAAGGCCTGGCAGCCACCAAAATGGCAGCCAGTAGCTTCTTCCAACCGGGGCTGTGCTGCCCCCTTGAGTCAGCTGGGAACAGCAGCTGAGGAGACCCCAGAGCTCAGTAGCCAGTGTGTATAAGCCCTGGGACCTGTGTGGTTCGAGTGCCAGCATCCTGTCTGTGGCCTGTGATCCTGATTCATGAACAACCCCAAGTTCTCTCTCTGCCACCAGCCAGCTCCAAACAGCCTCGTTATACTTGAGCCTGCTGTGACCATAGGGTGTGCAAAGAAGAAAGGGCTGGTGCCAGGGAGAGAGCAGGCAGGAGGAGGAGGCATCGGCAGGGGAGAGACGCTTCTGCCAGACCCAAAAATGGCACAGAGGGAGTTCCGAACAGCTGCAGTTCAGAGCCCAACTAATTCACTTGCTGCTGAATTTCAAAGTGTTACCCACATGTTGCTACTTCCTGCCTTCCATTGGGATTGTCACAAAGGAACAGAAGCCTGATTAACCTCCCCCAAGCACAGTTCCAATCACCTACTTCCCTACCCACAAATATCCCATGGCTCCCAGTTAATCCCAGAACAAAGTCCAAATCTGGAAGACTTTCAGATCTTGACGACCATCTCCACCAACTCCTTCATTTACTCTCAGAGAAACTGAGGCCAGGCCAAGTGTCAGTAGTGAGAAGATCTGAGGATGTAGAGGCGGATCTGGAGGAGATGGCAGCACCTTCTCTCCACCTCCAGTGCTCTCTTCTTGGCACGGCAGCTCTCTCAGAACCAAGTGCTTGACCAGAAGCCAGCTGCACTCCGCACGTTGCACAGGCTTCTGTCACAGAACCAACACTCAAGCAGCCCGGCCAACTGAGACCAGCTCTCTCAAGACAACCTGGCTTCAAGGGCTGCTCCACCAGCGAGTGACCCTGAGGCTAGGAATGACTGGCACCATGAACACCATGCTTGCTTGCACACAGATCTGAACCACAGCTACCCCACCCCCTACCCTGTTTCCTGGGATATCTACCTGCCCTGCTCCCTTTTCCTAACCGTTTCCTTAGGGGTGGCCCTGCCCTATCTTCCAGTCACTACCACCACACTCATAAGGCAGGTGAGACGTCTTACCCATGGACTCACCCATGAACACCAGTCTCGGACAACACACTCAAGTGTGCGCACAGCCTTCCAGCGCACGTCAGGCCTGGGCAAGCAGCTACTTATGTGTAAGAGTGGTAAGAGCTGTCAGAGCGGGGCGAGCCTGTGCCTTCCCCTTGGCATGTCCAACAGCAGCACCCCCCAACATCTGTCCTGCCAGCTCCTCCCCCTCCAACCAGCTGACCTTGCAGCACAGAACCAGATGCCAAAGCCTTGTCACAGAAGCCTGCTATCACAGTGTTAGCATCTGGCAAAGCACACTCATTTGTGTCTCCAGATGCCTCTGTGCCCAGCACATACCTGCTATGAGGCGCATTCAGGAAACCCTGAACCTGCCTCACACTAAGTGTGTGAGGCCACTCTCAACTATGGCTTTTTTTTTTCCCTAAGATTGATTTATTTTTAGTTTAAGTGTGTCTTGGTTAGGGTTCTAATGCTGTGAAGAGACACCATGACCACCCAACTCTTACAAAGAAAAACATTTCATTGGGGCTGGCTTACAGTTTAGAGGTTTAGTCCATTCTTGTCAACCTTGGTGGCATGCAGGCAGCAAAGGTAGCTGAAAGCTCTGTATCTGGATCCACAGGCAGCAGGAAGAGACACATCTTCCAACAAGACCGCACCTGCTTCAACAAGGCCACACCTTCTAACAGTGCAACCCATTTGGATCTATAGAGGCCATTTTCATTCAAACTACCACAGTGTGCATGGGTATTTTGCCTGCATATATGTCTGTGTACCACATACAAAATACCTGAGGAAGATAATACAGGGTGTTGGATGCCCTGGAACTGGAGTTACAGATAGTGGTGAGTCACCATGTGGGTGCTGGGATTCAAACACAGGTCCTCTGGGAAACCATCAAGTGTTCTTAACTTCTGAGCCATCTCTCCAGCCCCCAACTATGGCTTCTTAATAGCTCAAAACCAGAATTACTAGATAGTGTTGCAGAGGACTTGGGAATACTAGGCAGTGTTACAGTGCCCATGAATAACACAAAACAAATGAACAGCTACATTCTAAACTTACCCAGAATGCTTAGTCTTCCCACTAAGCTCCAAGCCCTCTGCAGGAGGAGGACTGATAGAGCAGAGCATGTAAGGACTCTGTGTCAGAGAGGTGTGGCTTCACTGCCCACTCCTGCCCAAGAACCTGGACTTAAGATGTGAAGTACAGCAATTACCTCTGAGGGCTGCAGGTGCCAACTGGACAGGATGGTGTAGTGGTTAGTTTTCAGTGCTGCTGGATGTGAAATCACATAGGAGACACATCTTGGGATGAGTCTGTGAGGGTGGTTCCAGAGAAGATTAACTAAAACCCATCTCCTGAACATGGAGGCACCATCCCACAGGCTGGGGTCCCAGGCTGGATAGAAAGGGAGGAAAGGAGAAGCCAGTTTAAGCACCAGCACTGGTCTTTGCTTCCTAATAGATGCAAAAGGAGCAGCTGCCTCACCTTCCTGCCACCATGAGCCCTGGCCATAATAGAATGAGCTCTCAGACTGTGAGGCACAGGAAAGCCTTCCTTCCATGCACTGCTTTCCCAGTATTCTATCTCAGCAGGAGCAACGGTAACTAATGCAGACGGAGGGGTACCAGCCTGAGCACCAACATGTTCCAGGGAGACGTCCTCTGCCGACCAGAGGGAAGAGCGGATAGATTATGCCTGGTTACCACTTACAGTGTCAGTGTTGTGCACGGGCTACCTGAGCTTCTTGACATCCTAGATGTCAGTAGTCTGAGTGAGTGGCACCCACGGTCCCCACTGTCCCCACATGACAAAGAAAAGAGCTGACAAACCACTTTCATTGGTTTTTTTTTCTTTTAAAGATATATGATGAGTACACTGTAGCTATCTTCAGACACACCAGAAGAGGGCATCAGATCCCATTACAGATGGTTGTGAGCCACCATGTGGTTGCAAGGAATTGAACTCAGAAACTCTGGAAGAGCAGTCAGTGCTCTTAACTACTAAGCCATCTCTCCAGCTCTGACAAACCACTCTCAAGTGGGTACCTGGATCCTGACAAAAGAGCTCTGTGGTCATGGGGAACACCTGAAGGGGCCACCCCAGAGACACAGGAAGGGCCCTCTCTTCACTCAATAGTAAAAATAAGAAGTCCTCAGGTTTGTAACTATTACAGAAATCTTTTCAGATGAGGGACCAGTTGCCAATCTTCTGCAGGACAGCCATTCAAGGAGATGGCCAATGGGAGGTGGGGATGTTAAACTGTCTGCCCTGAGATAATCTCCTGTTGTGTGTTATTTTAATGTTACATCGACTTTGATAAAAGAGTACTTTTCTCAAGCGCTGATTGGCTCCTGTGGCATTAAGAAACTGGTGAGCACATAGGGGGTGGAGTGAACGCGCATGCAGGGTGCCTCCTGTCCCCAGGCTCCTGGAATTTGATGCTTATTTCTAAGTAAAGAATGAGTACATAACACCTACATGCTGCCATTTGTATCTCGAAAAGAGCAGGAGGGTGACAGTATGCTTAGCCACGCCTCCTCCTCAGAAGAGACAAGACAGGGTAGCTGGGGGATGGCAGAGGGAGAGCAGTCACTGTGTGGGCCCTTCGGGAACATTCCAATTCTCTAGCTCTGTGTTGCAAGGCAGCTTTTCAATTAAAATAATTAGTGAATCAAAAGTAAAAGGAGGCATCCCTGTTCCCTAGACTCTGTGGCAGGCCTCGCGAACAGCATCCCTGGTGTTGCAGTTTAAGTCTTGATTCTGAAGACCACAAGACACGTCAAGGTCTTGATGAAGCACAAAAATAAAATGCTGCCTCGGATGCATATGTAATTTTAATATCAATTTTACATAAAGATTGTTTTTGAATCATTGTACTGCCATTCAAAAGATGATGGCGAGAGGAGCTGGAGAGATGGCTCAGCAGTAAGAGCACTGGCTGCTCCCGGGGAGGGCCTGGCTCCACTTTCCAGCACACGCATGGTAGCTCATGACCATCAGGAACTCCAGTTCCTGGAGACCTGCCACCCTCTTCTGGTCTCCTTGGGCCTCTGTATTCACACAGTGTATGTGAACTCACATAAGAACATGACATGCACATTAAAGAACAAATTTTTGAACGTTCTTAAGTGGTGGTTGAGGAGGAAGCAGCGGCATGGAAAGGCTTGTGACACATTAACAAGGGGAGAAAGTTTAAATCACAGCACTCCCCCCACAGCCTCTGGGGGAAAGCAGAACAGGGGTGTGCACAGAGAAGAGATGGGGTGGCTGCGCCAGGCTCCTCACTGACCACTCCCTGGGGTGGTCTCATCACACCTCCACAAGCTTGCAGGCAGGTACCATCACCCATTCTACAGGGGATGGAACATAAGCTCTAAGGAGGTAGCAGGACAATGCCTAGGCGACCCTGTTGGTATCAGGCATGGTACAGCAGGACCTGTGCCCACACTCAGTACCCACCCCACCCTGCCTCCCAAGATGCTAAGAGCCAGGGACTGGAAGTGACGATTTCATACTTTTCTATAATCCATTTATCCCAACTTCTAGAAACTAAAACAAATACGTGAGTAATACCACGTGTTAAAAAAGATCTTATTTGTTGTAGATAGAAGTGTGTCCTTCAAAATGTACAGTGAGGCCCAACTCCCACTGTGACTGTAGTCCTTCCACACAGGGTCCATGAAGGGGAAGGTGGGACCAGACAAGGTCATGAGGGTGGGCCTCTCTAGTGGGGCAGCAGTGCTGGCACCTCAAGTGTAACTCTCCTCTCACACCAGCTATTACTAACTGGGTGTGTGTTTCTCTCTCTCTCTCTCTCTCTCTCTCTCTCTCTCTCTCTCTCTCTCTCTCTCTCTCTTTCAATGTCTAGCTCCTCTCCCTTCTCTGAGTCTCCTTTACCTCCTCCATCTCTCTTCTCTCTCCCCCTCTGCCTCTCTATCCTTTCACAACCCTTCCTTCCTCTTATCTCTCTATCCTCTCCTTGCCACTACTTCCCTATTTCTTGCTCTCTCTAATTCTACCTCTTTCCACTCTCCCTCTCTCTCCTTCTCTAATTCTAGCTTTCTCCCTCCAACCTCCCTGTCTCTATCACTAACTCTAGCTCTCTTACTTCTCTCCCTCCTCTTTCCTTTCCCTCCTCCTTTCCCCTCCTCTGGCCCCCTCTTCCTTCCCTCTCTCTTTGTCTCCCTCCTCCCTCTCTCTTTCTCTAACTCTAGCACTGTCCTATACAGCTCCATCCTTGCTCCTTCTCTATGTCTTGCTCTATTTCTCCTTCCTTTGTACATACACAAAAGCAGAGTCATATGGGGACAAAGTTTAAGTGACATCTTCAACAAAGAGGACAGGCCTCGCCAGAAGAACCCTCAGCCTACCCCTGATCTTGGAAAACAATGTGGGTCCTATGAGGTGCCCAGTGCGGTGTCCTGTGACAGCAGCCTCGAACTCACCACCTGTTTTGAATTCCTCCTCTGGAGAAAGTGTTATTCTGCTGTCAACATTGGGCACTGTGAATGTTTCCCTTTGAGACCATTTCAACACAGTCTAAGGCTTCACCATAAAGCCTGTCCCAGACATGACACCCACACAATGGAATCAGCAGACACTCCCAACCTTCCCATATAAAACAAAGGCATACAGATATGTGCAGGCATCAGTCCCCATCAACACTGTCAGCATCAGCACTGTCAGCATCAGCACTGTCAGCATCAGCACTGTCACCAGCACTGTCATCAGGACTGTCCCCATCAGCACTGTCCACATCAGCACTGTCACCATCAGCACTGTCCTCATCAGCACTGTCCCCATCAGCACTGTCACCACCAGCACTGTCCCCATCAGCACTGTCAGCTGCAGCTGCAGCAGTGCCATCATCATCTTCTCTGTCATTCCCATCAACCTTGATTACCACATCCTCACCAATATCATCCACATCACCAACATCACTCCAGATAGCTGGGCAGTCCATGACTCCACTCAAAAGTCTGCTTTCCATTACTAGGCAAGAGCAGAGGACAGCAGAGTAGAGACCAGCAGCACTCTAATGTCCCTCGGAATCTGGAAGAAAATGGTGGATCTGAACCATCATGGTAAGGAAGAGCAACACAGCACAGAGTAGACTGTGGAGATTAGGTGAGCACGGCGGTAGTTTCTAGTTTACACAAACAGTCGATGATCTAGAATGTGGACTGAAGCACGAAGAGGAGAGCTCCGTTCCCCTGCCCAGGGCCAGTAGATAAAAGGAACAAAAACCCCATAAGCAAAATCACTGAAAACAAAGTTTTCATGGAGAGACCAATAAGCCAATGAAGCAGAAAAAACACTGTAAGCTACATCATCAGTGGAGCAAGGAGGTAGCAGATCCCAAGAGAATCTGAAAACTAATCACCCTGTACCCACTGGGAGATGCACCCAAGAACAGTCATATGGCACCTCACAGGAAGGAGCTCGTCTGTCCTGAAACTCAGTGAGGATCCCTTCCACCCACTTAGAAAGTGAGACCCAGAGAACCACAGAGCCATGGAGCACCCAGCAGTCATGCTCAAGCTGGTAACAAGAACATACCCAGCACAAGGGCAAGTACAAGTGTAGGCTAAGCCACAGCAGAGCCCTGGGACAGCTGAGCCACGAAGCAAACTGAAGGAAGCAGAAGCTGGGAAGAATACCCAGAAGTGACTCCCAGGCTAAGGGCTGGACCACTCCTAAGGGAAGGCTGACCCCTGCTGTCTGAGGCAGAACCCAACATCATAAGCAACCTCATGTTCTTCACTAAGGCACTACAGGGCCACCAGTCTGGTAACAGCCCTGGACGGCATGCAGAGGGAAGTGGCACCTCAGGAGTATAAGCTAGTTCCACCTAGACACTGCAAACCCAGCCAAAAGCATGCAGGTGATTAAAGAAAATTCTGGGACTAGGCCCACAGCTCAGCATGAAGGCCCTAGGTTGTTCTCCGACACCACAAAGAAATCAACAACCAAACCCCAGATGTACAAGTCCCAGTGCAGAAACATGAAGTCAGGGCAATGTGACTCCTCCAACAGAACAAAAACAGACCTCAGTGAGAATGAATCAGATGGATGCCAGGGAATTCAAAGGAATGGTTTTAAGAATGTTGGCAAAATCAAAGAGGACACGAACTCCTGAATGAATTCAAAGACAATACAAAAAGCTGAACAAAATAAAGATGTCAATACAGCAAATGAAGGATGAATTCAATAAATATAAATACTGAAAAAATCAAATTGAAGTAAGTCAAAAATAACTCAGTGGAGACCTCACCAATAAAACAGATCAAGTGGAGGACAGACTGTTAGCAGGGTGTGAAGACGCTGGATCAAGAAAACTGAAAGGCTTTCTTGTGGTCCATCTGATCACAATGGACTATAGAGCAGAAACCAACAGCCAGAGAGACTGCAATCAAACACGGTATCCAGAGAGACTGACACACACCTAACAATCATCAAGTTAAGGAGGAAAAGTTAAATTGCTAAGATGTAAAGCTATAAAACCTCATAGGTTATTACCTATGGGTGCAGTGAAAGTAGTTCGAAGGGGGAGTTTACAGCTGATTTAAAAGAAAATTGCAAGTATCTCAAATAAATAACTTAATGATACATGTTAAAAACTTAGAAAAACAAAGAACTAGGGCGATGGTTCAGCAGTTAAGAGCACTGACTGCTCTCCCAGAGCACCCAGGTTGGATTCCTAGTACCTACATGGCAGCTCACAAGTGTCTGTAACTCAAAGAAGTCTGATGTCCTTCTCTGGCCTCCATGGGCACCAGGCATAAACATGGCGTGCAGACAGGTATGCAGGTAAGAGACTCATAGTCATAAAGAACTTAGGAAAGCAAGAACAAGCCAATCCAAACCCAGTAGTCAGAAAGAAACAATAAAGATGAGGGCCAGAAGCAATGAAACAAGCAAATATACTAGCAGTGACAGAGCTGGCTTTTTGAAAAGATAAACAAGATTGACGATCCATTAGATAAACTAATCAAGAGAGTAAGAAGGCACAAATTAGTAAAATTAGAGATGACAAAGAAGACATTCAACTAGACAAGAATAAACTTCATTAGGTCACCAGGGCATACTTTGAAAACCTCTAGTCCAATAAATTAGAAATTGTAGATATAGACGCGTGACCTACCAAAACCCCAGATATAAACAGCTTAAATAAATCTACAATAATCAGTGAGACCAAAGCAGGAGTAAAGTCTCCCAACTAAAGATAAAGCCCGGATTCAGCCGGACTCACACTGAACTCCACTAGAGCTTCCAAACAGCGCTCACACTCGTGCTTCTCAAGCCATTCAATAAAGCAGAAAGAAAGGAATGTGCCAAACTCCTCTATGATGCCAGGGTCACCCTGATCACAAAACCAGACGAACAGAAAATTTACAGACTATTTTCATGAATGAACATGGAATCAGAATTTCTCTCTTTGTTTAGCAAATACATACACATATTAAAACATTTAAAAAAAAAGATTTTGAAAGTACAAAATAAAAATACTAAACTGGAAATTTTTTAAATAAATGGATGATGTTGTAAAGGCATGTTACCTACCAGAATGAACTGAGGTAAGATGAGGAACACTGATGAGGAAGAAAGAAGGTTGATGAGGATAAAATGCTTGCGAATATAATTCAACAATGCATCTAGGAGATAATTTCACCCATGATCAAGCTGACCTCATTGCAGGGATGTAAAGACAGGGCCAACATAAGCAAATCAGTCCATGTAAAACATTGTATACATAGACCCGAGGACAGAAATCACATAATCATCCAACGGATTCAGAAAAGCCTTCAACACTACTCACCATCCCTCCATGATACAAGCCCAGGGAACCCAGAGACAGAAGGAGCATGCCTCGGCAAAGAAAAGCTATGCGCAGCAGCCCTACCAGCCAGCAGCCAGACTCAAAAGCAGCAGCTGCAAGGAGACAGTTAGGATGAGGGCAAAAATTAATGGAATGGAAATTTAAAAAAAAAAAAAGAATCAATGGGACGAAGAGTTGGTTCTTTGAAAAAATAAGCAAACTTGACAAACCCTTAGCCAAGCTAACCAAAAGGCCCAAGTGAATAAAATTACAGATGAAAAGAAAAACATTATGATAGATACCCACAAAATCCAGAAAAACCATAAGAACATACCTTCAAAACATATTCCAGGCCAAAGAGATGGCTCACATGATACAGGTGCCTGCAGCCAGGCCTGATAACCTGAATTTGATATTCAAAATTCATATAGAGGGGAGGGGAGGGG
>NC_034606.1:51248269-51249972 GCF_900095145.1 Mus pahari | reverse complement strand
AAGGGGAGGAGAGGGGAAGGGAGGGGAGGGGAGGAGGAAGAAGAGGAGGAAGAGGAGGAAGAGGAGGAAGAGGAGCAGAAGGAGGAGCTGGAGGAGGAGCAGGAGGAGGAGCAGGAGGAAGAGGAGGAGCAGGAGGTAGAAGAGGCGAGAAGAGGAGGAGGAAGATGAGAGCCAACTTCCACTAGTTGTCCTCTGACCTCTTGTGGTACACACATGCACACACAAACACACATCAAGTATTTAAAAAAAAACAGATTTTTAAAAATACAAAACAGATACTAAAATAGGAAAATCTAAAACAAATAGGTAACTTTCTAAAGGAATGTCACCTACTGAAGTTAAACTGAGACAAGAAAAAGAAGGGAAAGAAATCTGTAGCAAGCAACAAGCATGATGCAGTAATTTAAAATCTCCCAATCAAAAAATAAAGTAAATCCAAGCCCTGATGGACTCACTGTAGAATCCTATCAGGTCTTTAAAGAAGAAGTAACAGCAATCGTTCTCAAATTACTCCATTAACCAAAGAAGAGGAATGCCTCCAAACTCAAATATTTCTTTGCTACCAAAACAAGATGAAGAACACACACACACAATTACAGACGAATCTCTCAAAGAACACAGACAGAAAATACTTACAAACCAAATCCAAGAGCACATTGAAAAGAGCATTGTCTGAGTTAGGGTTTCTATTGCTCTGATGAAACACCCTGACCAAACACAAGCTGGGGAGGAAAGGGTACCTGACTTCTGCTTCCACATCATAGTCTATCACTGAAAGAAGTCAGGACAGGAACTCAAACAGGTCAAGAACCTGGAGGCAGGAGCTGATGCAGAACCCATGGAGGTGTCCTGCTTGTTCCTCATAGCTTACTCATCCTGCTTTCGTACAGAATCCAGGACCACCAGCCCAGGAACGGCCCCACCCACAATGGGCTGGACCTTCCCCATCAATCAATTCCAATATTAAAAAGACATTTTCTCCATTGGTGTCCCCTCCTCTCAGAACCTGTGTCAAGCTGATATAAAATTAGCCAGCACAAGCATTCATCCTGATAGACTTGGCTTCATTTCTACAATGCAGGGATAGTTCAACACACACAAATCAATAAATATACAATATCATAAATGGATTTGAGGACAGAAATCACATGGTCATTTAATAGTTGCAGAAAGCCTTTGACTAAGTCCAGCATCCTCTCATGATAACTACCCTGAAGAGACTAGGAATGGAGGGAACATATCTCAGCACAATAAAGGCTAGTTAGAACCCTAGAGCCAACATCACAAAAAAAAAAAAAAAAAGCAGAAAAACAAAACTAAATTTTCACTAGATCAGGAACCGGAGATGGGTATCCACTCTCTCAGTGTACTGCTTAAAGTCTTACTAAAGCACAAGAGGAGAAATAAAATGGCTATACAAGGAAGAGGAGTCGAGTTATCCTTATTTGCATACCATATGATTGACCCCTATTGACTCCCTCAGGAAACTCTTAGAACTGATAAATACTTTCAGCAAATCAGGGGACAAGGACAACTTACAAAAGTCAGTAGCCTTCACATGGAAGGGAAAGGCCAAAGCAATCCCAGGCAAGAAGAGCAACTCTTCAGGCTTCAGCGTGTCTCACTCAGGATGCACTACAGAGTCACAGTGTCTCACTCAGGATGCACTACAGAGTCACAGTGTCTCACTCAGGATGCACTAC
>NC_034606.1:51233566-51245869 GCF_900095145.1 Mus pahari | reverse complement strand
GAGTCACAGTGTCTCACTCAGGATGCACTACAGAGTCACAGTGTCTCACCTCAGGATGCACTACTGAGTCACAGTGTCTCACCTCAGGATGTACTACCGAGGGACGGCAAGTAAAACTGCATGGCTGCCACAAAAGCAGATGTGCAGGAATATAAAAGGAAACCCAGAAACAAACCCACACGGACACCTGATTTTTCACCAGGATGCCAAAAATGTACACTGGAAAAAAAGACAGATAATGCTGGGGAAACCAAGTATTCCCATGTTTTAAAAAAAAAAAAAAAAAAAAAAGAAACCAGAAATCAATCCCCGGTGGAATGAAGACCTTAATGTAGACCTGATATACGGAAGAGGAAGACATGGGGAAGCAGACAGAGGGGGTGATCAGGGACTTTCAGAACAGAACTCATAACAGCTCAGCGAGTAGGGCATGACTAGTCAGCATGCTGGAAATTGTAAAGCTTACACACCAGAGGCAATAAATGAGTGAAGTCTTTGCCAGCTGCACATGTGGCAGAGAAATATCTATAATGTATAGAAACCTCAACAGATGAGATACCAAAATGCCAAGCAACGGACTCAACAAATGGACTAACAAAACAGCCTTTAAAAAGATTACATTCTGGCATTGAAAACCAGAGTCCGAAAGCCTTGGCAATCAGGGAAACACAAACTAAACAACAGTGACATTCTTTCTCTCCCTGGTCAGAAGGGCTGTCATGAAGACAGCCAGAGTATTGGTGGCCACAAATGCTGGTGACAATGTAGGGAAAAGGGACTCCACACAGGTGCCACCGGAGTATAAACAAGTTCAGTGGCTATGGCTATCAGTATGGAGATTCCTCAGAACTGAAGCTGGAACCACACTGAGACCCACTAATCACACTCTAGTGTGAATACCTACAGGACTCACACCTCAGAGACTGCACATCTATATTTACTATGGCAGTGCCAATGGCAGTCAAACTATGAAATCACAACAGGAATCCATCTACAAGAGAGTGGACCAGACAATGGGAACACACACACATGTACACATACACACATTCACACACACACACACACACACACACACACACGGTCACACATACATGGAGAGAGTGGGGTGATGTCACTTGCAGTAAAACAGGTACAGCTGAGAGTTGTGTTAAGTAAGACAAGTCAACTCAGAGGAAAAAAATATTGCACATCTGCTCTCATTGTGAATCCTAGGATTAGCACAGATACTTACAGTCATCCTTACACACATGGCGTGTGACAATAGAAGTGGCAGTGTTTGAAAAAGGAATGGAATGGGAGGGAAGGAAAGCAGTGGTACTTCTGTAACAACATCTTTATGAAACCATCACTGCACCACAAATCTATGTCAATGAAATACATTAAACAATTCAAGTCTGCCTTTCTGATTGAAGGATACAGACCCAAGATAATGATCGCCACCTTGTGGCCATGCATGAGAGGACAAGTGACTTGGAGGCAAGATCCTTGGCATGACTGAGCTAGATTCAGCAACTGCAGACACCCTCCAGAGAAAAACCCAGCCCGTGTATGTAAAGCCTCTGGGCCTGGTTTTGTTACCTTCAGAAAACCCTCTCCTCTGGCACCCCTAGCCCAGAGCATCCTATGTCAACTGCTCAGACAGAAACACTGGTAACCATTAAAAACTGGGCAGGAGAAACCTCACATGCAGTGACTTCACTGCAACCTCCTGAGACTGTTCTATGCGCGTGCCTGTAAAGGTCCCTATAATATAAGGCCATGTGCCTCACAGCCACAGCCTGCAGGAGGCTCAGTCTGTAGACTGGACAGATGGACACAAGCTCTAACATTGTTAGAGGCAGACAAATGACAGGCACGTATGCAACACTGCAGAGAGTAAGGAGCCAGGAACTCCTGCCGTTCTTCAGCACTCCTCCACCCTGACCTCAAGTAGAGGAGAGTTTCGCACTAATGCGCTGATCCTGTAGTCTCTTAATTGCACAATTATTTAGCATCCTAATCTTCAAAAGAAACACTGAGGAAAAAAGGGCAAACGTGCCAGAGCAACTTTAAGGCTGCCTGCCTGTTTAACACTATCCAGTAGCCTATGAACACTGTTAAAATTTTCTCTGAAGATTACACACCAAAGCTCACCATCCCCAGAAACAAATTCCCTAAAAGAGCCTTGAACAATATCCTACTGCACTGAAGATACACCCAGCTGTAGTTAATAATGAGACAACTACCTTGTGCAAGGCCCTATTTGTTATCAATGAGCAGATGGCCCTGAGCGCCTTCGCCTTCAACTTGGAGGGCCACTTTGCAGATCTGTGACAATAGAGACCATCCCAGCATGGGCGTTGGCTGTGTCCTTAACTCTCTTTGTGACCAATTCACAGAGGAGAGCGGGAACTCCGACCTTCCATAGAGTTCTTGTGAGGGTAGGAGGTAATTTACCTGTCAGACATGGGAGACATAGGGATCCCGACCAGCATAAGCTTCCTTCCCAGCTTTACTCCATAGGCTTCGGAGCCTCCTGGCCATCTGCTCATGGCCATGCTCCCAGGGAACATGGCTCCATTCTTCATTCATGCCTTCCTCCCCCTCTGTCCAGGCACATTTTCCATCTTCAAACCCAAAGTGGAAGACCTGGGTACCCGAGACTATAGCTCTGTGCCTGGCTCAGTCCCCAGAGCAAAGGGGACATCGTCTGTTCTGCTGGCTGACAGCTCTCTAGTGCTGAGCTTTGCAGAGCCTGCCCACAGGGGCCCCACTGCTGTGTGGCAGTCACTCAGCAGCTCTCAGGAAACATCACATTTTGCATATTCCGAATGGTACTCCTCATCAGCAGACACACGTGATGAACATGAATGCCTCCAAGTGTCATTTTCCCAGGCTTCAAAGCAGGCAGGCTTTGTGTGAGTAAATATTGAGTTGATGCTGAGAGGGGAGTGAGCTGTTAAGTTCTATTTGCCACTTTCATCCCTGGGCTCATAACAGAGCATAAGCTACACAAAGAGCGGCGGATGCTGGCACAGGCCTTCAGCAGGTAGAGCCATTTCTGCTGGTCCTTCTCACATCAGCGATTTGCTTCTCCAGCTTCGGCAAATATTTACCACTTTGGTTTTTATGTAATGGGAGGATAATGTATTCCACTGTCCTCAGAGCTACCTTAAAGGCCTTAGGAAAACAGGCAATTTACAGGCTATGTTTCTCTTGCCACTAAATACAAATCCAGTAATTGTTTATCTTTGAAAGCAAATGGTTTTAACTTTTTGGCTTTAAACATTCAAACAGAATTCTTAAAGAAAAAACTAAAACCACAGTCAGAGCAACCTGACAAAGGCCTGACTTTACATCTGACCTTTCACCCACACATGCTCACACTGCCCCCAAGCCCTGGAGGCTTTACTGCTAGTACAGTTTGACTTCTAATGCTGCCTAGTGGCAAGACCCACAAGAAGATTCTAGCCTCTGCCCAGAGCTGAACCAGATCTGGACTGCCATCAGGTAAACCTGTCCTTATCAACTATCTCCTGGCCACCTGGCCACATGCCTATGGCATAAACCAATGGACATAGCCAGGAAAGTGTCTGGAAACAACTCTGATGCATCCACAGACCACCAAGGGGTCATACTGTGATAATCGGTATCCCTGGATGTTTGCTACAGCCAGTACTCCGGAGGTCTGTGCACTGTCTCAGCCCAGCTCCAGGCAGGTACACCTTACAGGCGAGCATGGACACTGGACAACCAGGATCACAAGTTACCAAGCCTGCTCAAGGTCTCCACCTAGATGGCCAACTCACAAGCATGGTGGAATCCGCCTCCTCTCTACACAATTCAGTGAGATCCACTGAAGACCCTGAGCAGATAACTGACAGCCCCAGCCCCTGTTCAGCAAAACACAGGGCATGGAGCGCTAGAAAGGCAGAAATAGGATTTCAACTTCAACTGGGAGATTCTGCCCCTTTTGTATGGAAAAACCCTAATTTCCTACCTTGGTGAAGGGAACTAACTAACTTCTACCCATCTAGTTCTATGCCAAGCCTAACAAAGCCACCCTGTGTGTAGTCTCCTCCCCACCCTAGGTGAGAACTGCTCCACGGACACCATCACCAACGTAGCTGCCTTCAGGAGCTCCTGCCTTATCTGCACAAGGTCCTGGGCTGAAGTCACCGAGAATCAGCGCAAGCCTCCATCCTTATCAGTACAGGGCTTGTGAAATAAAAACTGTGGGGCACCCACAGAGTGCCATGTGGCTCTCTATGCACTTCTGTGTAAATACATATAAATTCAAAAGGTGAGGTGTGGACCAGTGTGTCTACCTGGGTGGATGAAGAAAAGGTACTGCATGAACACACAGACTCCAAGGTGCCGCTCTACAGACTGCTGCTTAGGAAAGGATGAGAACACACACAGCACCACGATGCTCCTGCCAAGCGAGACTCACTCCCCTGGACCTAATCACAAGGGAGCCTCAGACTCACATAGAGGGACCCTGACAAATGACTGCCTGCACGCCTTCAATGTGTCAGGATCATAGAGATATCAGAGCAGAGAGGACTGTGGGGAGGGTCCATTGAGCTCTGGATCGTGGACAAGGAAACAGGAGATATAATGAACACTCTGGGGTACAGCTAGAAAATGTGAACGGACACAGTGCATCCTCACAAGGCAAACAGCACTGTGGCAAGGCTACAGTCCTTTACACTGAAGGAGCTGACTCCTGTGCTCTTAGGGAGGAAGTGGAAGGGCGTCTCCGATGTACTCTCAAACGGTTCTGGAGACACACACAAGCACAGATGAGAATGGTGAATGGGTAGATGTGTAGAAGCTGCTTGCTCAATCCTGGAGACTTTTCCTAAGTATAAAGTTATGTAAATGAGGTAACGTGGCACAGGCCACCTCTGACGGGAGGAGGCTCCTGAAACAGGAGCGCAGAAGCCCGCTCTCACTCTTCATCCTCTTGTGCTTCATAATGTTCTAAGACAGGCATGTGCTACCAAGTTTTTAAAAACATAGTTAAAAGCCAGGCGTGGTGGCACATGCCTTTAATCGCAGCGCTCAGAAGAGGCAAGCAGATCTCTGTGAGTTCAAGGTCAGCCTAATTTACATATCGAGTTCTAGCACAGCCAGGGCTATATAGGGAGACCCTGACTCAAAAAGAAGAAAAGAAAAAGTATTACACTAAAAGAAAACTTCCACTGCACAGACTTTAAGACCTAAGGCGCCCTGCTCCAGCCTTGAACAGAAAACTTGGCCATCCTCCTAAAGCTCCCCAGAAGCACAGGCCAGCTTCCTGCGGCCTGTCCACAGGCCCCGCTCGCCACCTCCTGACCATGAGGGGCACTGCACCTTGTAGTCCTCGCCTGCAACGTGCTGCTCTGGCACTGCCTGCCTCTCTCTCTCTCTCTCTCTCTCTCTCTCTCTCTCTCTCTCTCTCTCTCTCTCTCTCTCTCTTTCAAACACTGTTTCTCTGCTGTGAGGGATCCCATGGCCAGGACTTCTCGTGGCCCTCAGAAAAGTCAAGTCCCTAATAAGCACCTCTCCTTGAGCTCCTTCAGCAAGCACAGGCTATGAAAACGAAAGAACCCGTCATCAGACAGCGATCCCACCACAGGATCCTGAAAGCAACTGTCTTGGAAACTGGCCAGTGACCACACAGGCACTGCAGGTGACCGTGCAACTGACAACAATTTAGCCCACGATCATCCTCTCTCCCCACTGGCCCCCTGGGCCTTACCTGTCATACTCATGCCATCCCTAGTCCCATGTCTGCAAAGTACGAGTCAGTAGTTGAGGATGGTAGTCACCCCACCTCATCCCCCAGATGTCACAGTCAACCCACAGCCTATGAAGAACAAGGACAGCCACCTGCCAGGCCTCTAGGGGCTCCCCCTGAGGACCACATACTGTAGCATTAAGAAAAAAGGATTAGCCGGGCGTGGCGGCGCACACCTTTAATCACAGCACTTGGGAGGCAGAGGCAGGTAGATTTCTGAGTTCGAGGCCAGCCTGGTCTACAGAGTGAGTTCCAGGACAGCCAGGGTTACACAGAGAAACCCTGTCTCGAAAAAAACAAACAAACAAACAAATAAATAAATAAGAAAAAAGGATTAAACGTACCAGGAAATTGTATACTGACTGTGTTGGGAATATGTTAGCACACATGTCTAAAGGAATTAAACAGTCCAACTACCAGCATCTTAGGGACTCAATATCATGAAAATGCAAGGCAACGTGTGTGTAACCAGTTATGACACCTTTGGTCTTGTAAGAAACCACAACCCACTCTCAGGGACTCACCAAGGTCTGTGTTGGGGCCAGCAAGCAGCTGTTTGAACTTGTCCAGCCGAGAGGTCTCTCTCTTACTCAGGGCTGAGCCAGCAAGGGCATGTGAGTCAGATGTCCCACTCAGTGTCACTGTGGCCGAGTGGGGAAGAGACTGGGACCGTTGCAGAGGGACTGTATCACCGGTGTTCTCTAGAAAGGGCAGAAGAGCAGAGGGCAAGGTTAGCAGAAGCCCTTGGCCTCCTGAGCACACCTGCTCCTTTACCCAGGTGCCCAGGTGCTCGCCATATTACCATGGGCCACTAGCTCACTAACAAAGAACTGTTCACCAGACAAACAGATACACCTGCACACGATCATATCCTGACAGCCAGCAAAGTTCGAAGCACTCCTATGTGGCCTTCAGATATCCACAGGCCTGGAAGGTAGGTTTAATGGGCCACCCAGGTGTACTCAGCAGGCAAGCCACTGTCCATCAGGAAAGGAAAGGATGATGCCACAAAGGCACTGAGGACAGCAGGTAAGTGACCAGGAGGCTCAGGAGGACCAGAGCACATCTCATTCAGTGCCCACCACCACTACCACCCACCCACCTACCCCAAGTCCTAGCATACAGGGACAAAGAAAGCTAGGCAGTCAAGGAGCCTTCACAGACAAGTCAGGCACCCCTCCCTCTCTCTTCCTTAGCTGCTGCCCCCAAAACCCTGCAGGTTCAAGGAGTCCTGAGGAGAGAGGGGAGATGGCACAGTCCATTCTGGGATCTGGCTAGGAACAGCCCTGAGATGAGCCAGGTCACTCAACTAAAGAGCCACAGGAACCAAGGGCATGAGGCTCTCTGGTCCCTGACTGCTCGGTCTAACTCCACCCAGCAGCCTTGACTCTCAGAAGGCACCCCAGTTTGCAGTTAAGAGGGAGCTTCAGGAAAGATCCAAATTCAACATGCTGGTGTCTACCTTGGGCCCTATAGACAAGCACCCAGAGTACATCCTCCCACACATCAGCCCTGGGGTTCAGGAGCAGAACAGCATGGGGAATCTGTGCATGTGTGTGCTGCACATATGTACATTCGCATGTACAATCAAGTTCAACAGCAGGTGTCTTCCTCAGTCCCTCTCGACTCTATTTTTGAGGCAGGTTCTTTCACTGGGCATGAAGCTCACTTGAGTTAGCTTGACTGACTGGCCAGCAAGCGCCAGAGATCCTGTTATCTATACATTCTAGCATCCTGGGCTGTGGTGGCTGGAATAGGAATGGTCCCACCGCTCAGATATTTGAATGCTTGGTCATTAGGGGGTGGAGCTACTTGACAGGGATTAGGAGGTGGGCCCTTGCTGGAGTAGGCGTGGCCTTGGAGGAAGTGTGTCACAGGGGAAGGGCTTTGGGATGTCAAATGCTCAAGGCATGTGTGTCTCTCTCTTCCTGTTGCCTATAGATCTGGATATAGAATTCTCAGCTACTTCTCCAGCACCCCATGCCTGCATGCCACTGTGCTTCCCACCGTGATGATAATGGATTAGACCTCTGAATATAAGCAAGCCTCAGTTAAATGCTTTCTCTTATACATGTTGCTGTGGTCACTGACGTCTCTTCACAGCAACAGAACACTGACTAGGACAGAGGCAAGAAGAAAACATGCCATGGAGGCAGAGTCATACACAGCTGTCTGGGAGGCACATGAGAGAGTGATGAGAATCTGAGGTAAGGATCCAGTGTCCCTCACATTTCTTCCTACTATGAGGAAACAACCACAGCCAGCAGGCCCCATCTTGAGGGTCTCTTGCAAGCAGTCGCAGCTGTTCTGGTGAAGAAGTGAGCTGTTATGTTCAGGGCTAAGCCCTGGAAAGACACATTCCTGCAGCTCCCAGGACCAATCTAACTAATCCTGTAGGAATCTCACTAACTCCAGTGCAGGACTCCCTGGCATGACAAATGAGGGTGTGGCGATATCCAGTCTCTGTCAGGGCACTGCAGACATCTGAGCACCATCCCTGTTATGCATACCATGTCCAGATACACACTATCCAACATATGACCCATGTGAGCATGACCTCTGGATGAGAACTCCTGGTCTCTGCGGGAGCCAGCACTAACAGGAGGAACTCTAGAGCCACAGACAACCCCACCCCAACCCCAAGCCACCTCTCCTGAGCAACTAGGGGTCTTCTTGGTACTACATCTGTAAAGGAAGAACAACACAACTCCCTCCTCCAAGCCTGAGGAGTTTGAAGAATTTACCATCCAAGGGGCTGGCTGTGGTACTAGCCATACCATGAGCAACAACATGCTATTATTAAGTGCTCAAGAAGAAAAAAAATCTCTCCCAGATAGAAAATACAGGATGCTCAGCCCAAGGTTTGCAGGACACAGCAACAAGCTCAAAGACCCTCCCCAGGAACAGGACGTCCTGAGAAGTGTTCACTTGTACTAAGAGGCTGCCACAATGTGACACCACCAAGCTCCATCATCTCCTAGAGATTACTCTACTTCTAGTCAGGACCCCCAAGTCAGACACCCTGTGATCCACCACTCTCAACTCCTCTATCTGGTGTGCTGAGGGCCAACACAGCAATAGCAATGCCCTCGGTCCAGCCAGCTGTGGGCGTGTGAGAAGTTGTGTCCACCACAGCATGAGCACAGGAGTGAGCAGAAGAAGCCAAAGTTCCTGCCAATCCTTGGATGCCGCCACTAGAGGGCACCCTGCCTAAACTAAGCAGACAGGAGGGGGACGGGAGCAATCCCCACCAGTCTCAGAGAAAGCCACCTCCCCTGTAAACTCAGACTTCCAAATGTGCTACAAATCAAACAAAACCAGCTTCTCACCTGAAGACATGGTAATGTTTTAGTACATCAACTCCCAGAAGGCAGTTCTGAAAATGAGGCTAGGTAAAAAGCCCCCTTCTGAATGTAGCAGGGTGGCCTTAGACTACTATGGATCTGTAAATGGGAGCACGCTTACCCAGGGGAGGCATATGTGGTGACCCCTGGCTCCTTACCCAGTAGGCACTCCTGGCTCCTTTCTGAAGAAGCCTGGGATCTCCAATTTCCTGTGCTCCCCAGTAGCCCTCTTCTTGGGACACAAGCCTGGTCATTTCATTTGTAGGAAAGATGGCCTCAACTCCTCAACTCCACAAATAAAGAAAAGACCATCTGGAACCCACGGACCTGGGAGGGCCACATTCGCATAAAAGATGACCGTATAGGCTCTCATGGCCCAGAGTCCTGGTGCAAACAGGCACACAGCCCTCTTTATTCCAGTCCAATCCTTCCTTGGCTCTACTGTCCCTTCATCCCTACCTGAAGGACAAGGAGTGTGGCTCTCGCTGACAGACTTCACCAGGCGAAGGTCACCACTGGGAGCTACAGGAGGCTCTGCTATGGGCTGAGGCTCTGGCTCTGGCTCTGGCTTCTTCTGTGAGGGCTGGCTCTGCCTCTGGCTGTGATTGCGCAGGACACGATGTGCTGTCTCCATGACCACCTCGGAGTTCAGGCTCTCTGTCGCCATGGCCAAGAGCTCATCATCATCTTCACCCGCATCCCAAGCATCACTGGTATTGCTCTCAAACTCCTGAAAGGTGCTGACCCGCTTAGCCTTCACCGGGGTGGTGGGCACCTTGGGCGTGGACTTGAGCAAGCTACAAAGCAAAGGTGTCTTTACTGCACACTCAGCCAAAAAAGAATCCCGAGGGAGAGGGTACTTCATCTAGATGAGGGTGCCAAGAAAAGCACAAAGTGTGGGCATCAAAATAGGACTTGGCACTGCACAGGCTATGCGATAGGGAGGGAGGCATCCAGATAAGCAGCACAGAACTACACAACAATGGTGCCAAGGCTAGAAAGTAAATTCTCAGGCTCCCACCATCTCCGACAAGCCCCTAAAGCAGCAGCTGAGGGGTACAGAGCATGAGGACCATACAGAGAATAGGCCTTGGCATATACACTCGGAGATGGGACAGTTCAAAGCACGTCCCTCCAAGCTTGACAACACATGCCATAGGCCCCAGTAGAAGTCTAGAAATATGACAGACAAGCGCAGCCCTGCAGGGCCGCACCAGCACTGGGCTAGGCCCAATACTCAGAAGAGCCAACACCGGGACAGAGAGAGTGCAGGACCGAGGAAGGGTTCAGGTGTGGTGTAAGGACAATCTGGAGCCACACTGTCCTCAAGCAAGGAGTGCCAGCTCTCTGCAGCCCCACATCCCACTGCCCAGCTGCAGGGGAACTACGCACGGACAATAATGTCCAACAAAGCAAGTGGCTAAGCCATTTGCTGACTGGGAGAACATTTCCCCTCCCTCTGAACCTCCAATGAGCTGGCAGAAGCAGGTCACCAACTGCCACTTACGTGCCATGTAACAGCGGATCAAACGGTGGGTGCTGGGCTCCATACACATGCTGGATGCTAGAACAGGAAACAAAACATTAGGGTTTTTGGGATTTGTTTTGTTTTGTTTTGTTTTGTTTTGTTTTTTAGCTCTGCTGAAAGCCCAACGGTGAATCAAGAAAAGTGCCGGCGCCTCAGCCACACACCAGGAAGAACCACGTTCCATCAGCACCTACGTGTCTAGCCACTGGGGCTAAGGGTCAGTCCAATGAAGAACAGCGCCCACGGGCCCACACACCCCACAATAGTCTGGACCTTCAGGGAGCCCCAGGAGTCCTCTCAGACCACTGGGAACACCACGGTTCCTGAGCCACTGCTCACAAAAGTGTTTCATAAGCAGGACACAACCTCACAAGGTAACTTCACTGGGAATTTCCACCAGATGCTCCTCTGATTATCTAGACATAAAGAATTTTGTAAAATTTTAATCAATTTAAAAATATACGAAGGTTCGACTCTCCCACCAAAACCAGACAGGCTCAGCCAGCACCCTTGGACCTCGCGTCCTCTGGGTCAGGCACGTCCCAGCCAGCACCCTTGGACCTCACGTCCTCTGGGTCAGGCACGTCCCAGAAAAGAGGTGAGGTGAGGCCTGGATATCTGTCACCTCGGCATGAGACGTCTTAAGAATGAAGCCACCTCTGAAGGCTGGCAGCAGGAGATAGAGAGACCCTGAGATGGGTCCAGGCGGATCAGGCACAGGAGACAGAGGAATCCCTACTCATCAGAGCCACTGGTGTCAGACATCCTAACTGACATCCCACTCTGTGGTTCTGACACAAGGCCCTGACGGAGGGAGAAGTGTGCAGAGAGACATTAAGAGCAGAGCACTGTAGATAAGCGCATGCATGCTTTTTATTTTGTAAATGAAGTCCTGGGACAACGGAGGGCTCAGCAGGTAAAGATGCTGTCTGCCAAGCCTGACTACCTGAGTCCAATCCCTGGGTTCAATCATCTACTGGGAAAAGGAGAAAACTGACCCCCAAAGTTGTTTCCTGATCTCCATCCAAGCGCTGTGTTTGACATGTGTATGTGCGCGCACACACATACACACAAATATGTGTAGTGTTTTTAAGTGAGTTAAAAGATGTTTTTATGTTAATAGATCCCTCTCCCTAGATCCTCTCAGATCCTCCCCACCTCCCTCGAAAGAAGGAAGGAAGGGAGGGAGGGAAGGAGGGAGGGAGGGAGGGAAAGAAAAATCAAGACAAAACAGAAAGATTTAAAAAAAAAAAAAGTGCACAAAACAACCAGAGTACATTTTGTGGGGGCCAGGTACTCTGCAGTGTGGTTGATATACCCAGTCAGACTCCACTGGAGAAAACAGATTGTCCCTTTCTAATAGTCTCTTGACTGAGGGTGGGACTTTGTGTGTCCACTTCCCCTTTCCAGTGCTGGGATCTGATCTAGTCTAAGCGTGTACAGACAGGTCTTGTGCCTGCTGTCAGCCTCTGTGAACTAATGTGCGGATCATCCTGTTGGGTTTCCTTGGGTCATCCATCACCTCTGGCTCTGGGAATCTCTCTGCACAGATTCCCTAAGCCTTGAAGGAAGGGGTCTGATAAAGATTTCCCATTTAGAGCTAGCTGCTCAAAGTACGCAGGCTCGTGCTCTCTCTCTCTCTCTCTCTCTCTCTCTCTCTCTCTCTC